>NC_064649.1:23181360-23490382 GCF_023864345.2 Schistocerca serialis cubense | reverse complement strand
AGTCTATTATATTTATGGTCGAAGACTCGAAGCAGCTTATAGAGCAAGGTCAAAGATATTGTGCCTAGGCAAGCCTGCAGGGTTGCCACAGCTTGCAAAGAAAATCAGTCTCATTACTTTATTGCCGCACCTCGTATGCTGCAGCGACGCTCTCAAAGGCAAACTTTTAGATCACGCCATATCGTAGCGACCGAGATAACCGCAGGGGTACAGACCAATGTGTGAGTCACTACGCCGGACTGCCAGCAAGGCGAGGCTAGGCTAGGCTAGGCTAGGCTAGGATAGACAAGGCAACACTAGCCTAGCGCGCACCGTCGCTTTGCTACGCGCAGCTGGTTCTGCTCTCCCTGGCCCGCAGTTCTCTCTCCAACGCGGCCGCCCGCTTTATCCTCGCCTCTGTTTCGCCCTGCCCTGCCCTGCCCTGTCGCTGCGAAAATTACCCGCCTTTCTGCCGCGCCGCTTCGCAATCAGCAATCGCAAAAAAAGTGTTGAAGGTGTCGGCGAGTACACGGCAGGGAGTGGGGTGGCACACTTCCTCTCCGCCTCTCTCTCTCTCTCTCTGCTTTCCCTCTCCCTCCCTCTCCCTCCCTTCCTCCCCCCTCCCTGCCCCTTTCCCCCCACCACCCACCACCCACTGGCGACACTCTAAAGCGGGGGGCCCGGCTTTTATTCGGCGCGCTTTTCCTGTTTTTTTTTCTCCTCCTTTTTTTCGCACGATTACTTTGCGCCCCCACTCTGGTGCTGTTGCTGCTTATCTGCCGCTGTTTGGCCGGCGAAAATTCTTTCGTCGCCCCGCTACGACAGAAATGATGCTCCAGCGGAAGCGACAAAGGCCGGGCAGCCGACGCTCACGCGCGCCACGTGTATTCCACGCGCGCGCTTTCCAGACGTGAACACATATCCAGCAGCTCCGTACAACGCAGCGAGCTGATACCACACAGATCTGCCTAATCCCGCTACTTTCCTTAAAAAAGGCTCTGCACATGTACTGTTTGGGATCAACCCCAAACGTCGTTCTGTGAGACAAAGCGTTCATTTTAAAACCGACTGTGGTTGCTCCGCAAAAAAACTGCGATATCCAGTAAGAGTAAAGGTAATAACTTCACCAATAAATGTAGATGGTCCCTGGAGAAACACTTGTCCACGAGTAACTCTCGTAAGAGTTATTTCACTATCAATCAGTTGCTTTGCAGACTGCGACACGCGAACGTTTGTATCTTCTCATGTAGCGAGGCATCATCGTTCGGTGTTGCTGCTCGAGCGGCTGCAAGATGACTAACGTCTTCTCATAGATATGTCCGCTTATACAGGGTGTTACAAAAAAGGTACTGCCAGACTTTTAGGAAACATTCCTCACACACAAATAAAGAAAAGATGTTATGTGGACATGTGTACGGAAACTCTTAATTTCCATGTTAGAGCTCATTTTAGTTTCGTCAGTATGTACTGTACTTCCTCGATTCACCGTCAGTTGGCCCAATTGAAGGAAGGTAATGTTGACTTCGGTGGTTGTGTTGACATGCGACTCATTGCTCTACAATACTAGCATCAAGCACATCAGTACGTAGCATCAACAGGTTAGTGTTCATCACGAACGTGGTTTTGCAGTCAGTGCAATGTTTACAAATGCGGAGTTGGCAGATGCCCATTTGATGTATGGATTAGCACGGGGCAATAGCCGTGGCGCGGTACGTTTGTATCGAGACAGATTTCCAGAACGAAGGTGTCCCGACAGGAAGACGTTCGAAGCAATTGATCGGCGTCTTAGGGAGCACGGAACATTCCAGCCTATGACTCGCGACTGGGGAAGACCTAGAACGACGAGGACACCTGCAATGGACGAGGCAATTCTTCGTGCAGTTGACGATAACCCTAATGTCAGCGTCAGAGAAGTTGCTGCTGTACAAGGTTACGTTGACCACGTCACTGTATGGAGAGTGCTACGGGAGAACCAGTTGTTTCCGTACCATGTACAGCGTGTGCAGGCACTATCAGCAGCTGATTGGGCTCCACGGGTACACTTCTGCGAATGATTCATCCAACAATGTGTCAATCCTCATTTCAGTGCAAATGTTCTCTTTACGGATGAAGCTTCATTCCAACGTGATCAAATTGTAAATTTTTACAATCAACATGTGTGGGGTGACGAGAATCCGCACGCAATTGTGCAATCACGTCATCAACACAGTTTTTCTGTGAACGTTTGGGCAGGCATTGTTGGTGATGTCTAGATTTGGCTCCATGTTCTTCCACCTACGCTCAATGGAGCACGTTATCATGATTTCATACCGGATACTCTACCTGTGCTGCTAGAACATGTGCCTTTACAAGTACGAAACAACATGTGGTTCATGCACGATGGAGCTCCTGCACATTTCAGTCGAAGTGTTCGTCCGCTTCTCAACAACAGATTCGGTGACCGATGGATTGGCAGAGGCGGACCAATTCCGTGGCCTCCACGCTCTCCTGACCTCAACCCTCTTGACTTTCATTTATGGGGGCATTTGAAAGCTCTTGTCTACGCAACCCCGGTACCAAATGTAGATACCTTTCGTGCTCGTATTGTGGACGGCTGTGATACAATACACCATTCTCCAGGGCTGCATCAGCGCATCAGGGATTCCATGCGACGGAGGGTGGATGCATGTATCCTCGCTAAAGGAGGACATTTTGAACTTTTTCTGTAACAAAGTGTTTGAAGTCATGCTGGTACGTTCTGTTGCTGTGTGTTTCCATTCCACGATTAATGTGATTTGAAGAGAAGTAATAGAATGAGCTCTAACATGGAAAGTAACTGTTTCTGGACACACATCCACATAATATATTTTCTTTCTTTGTGTGTGAGGAATGTTTCCTGAAAGTTTGTAACACCCTGTATAGCTGCGCGCGACCTTAACCTTTGACCCCGCGCTGATAACGACCGATAGAGCACGTTATTTAGAACTGAGCGCGAAAGTGAGTGCTTAGAATACCGGATGTTTAGCGTTACCTGTAATAATTGGCTAAATCCAGTAGACCGCATATTTGTAATTATTATGTTCTTTTTCGGATTTTCTGATTTTGTAGTCTTTTATTATATATGTGAATGTATGTTATTTTTCTCCTATAGCATGGAGCAACTTACGAAGAGGTATCAAGTGTCTGGTCAGATTCAAATTTTGAAGCTTTGGTGCAAGCGCAGTTACGTGACAAGTGAATGGGGGAATGGGAACGATTTATGACGATTCATGTGGTGATCCCGATTTTGTTGTAGCTGATGTTTATCACGAAACCGTGTGTGACACTAGTCAACGAAATGCTTTATTGGAAAAAATCTCCTCTTGTGATCTGTACCGCCGGTTTGGGTGGCCGAGCGGTTCTAGGCGCTACAGTGTGGAACCGCGCGACCGCAACGGTCGCAGGTTTGAATCCTGCTACGAGCATGGATGTGTGTGATGTCCTTAGGTTAGTTAGGTTTAAGTAGTTCTAAGTTCTAGGGGACAGATGACCTTAGAAGTTAAGTCCCATAGTGCTCAGAGCCATTTGAACCATTTTTTTTTATCTTTACCACAGATGTGTTAGATAACGTAAACAACAAAGCCTTTATACGTGCCGAATAGTGTTAAATTAGCTTATAATATGGATTAGCTGCCTGTTTACTTAATTTTTGTCAACTAAAAGAGGAGTTACGTCATAAAAAACGTACCTAGTTACGCACATTTAAGAGATATTTCTGGTCAAGCATTGAACACACTATGTTTTTGTTGTTCATGGTGATGATGATAATAACGTGTTTTTCAGTGCGAAGACTGGTTGGATGCAGCTCTCGATGGTACTCTGTCCTGTGTGAGCTTCTTTATCGCTTCATTCAGTATTTTGCGGACTATAAAACGCACTTTTCTTTTCGAAACATTTCCTACAAAATTCAGGTGCGTCTTGTACTCGAAATTAATATAAAAATCTCCAGTTTTTGACTGAAAATTCCCGCCAGTATTAAAAATGGCGACACATTCGTTGCCGCGGTAAACCTGTCTCTATCTGGCAACACTGGATTGAATTGGCAGCAACTGTGCACCGATATGACGAACATGAGTTGCGGGGATCTTCCTCGTGTTAGGACCAACTAATGCCACCACTAGAGTTCTTTTCGTCGGGAATCCTCTCTTTGCTTGTTCTATTCTGCTTCTCAAGTCCTCCTCCCTTCGCCCGTTACGTGTTATTTCGGCTCCAAGATTGCAGCATTCCTTAACTTCATCAATTTTGTGATTCCTAATTTTGGTATTACGCTTCTCAGTAATCTTTTCTTTCATCGTTTTCTCTCAATCCATATTCTGTAGTTACTCATTAGACTCATAATTTCATTTAACAAGTCCTATAATTCTTCGTCGCTTTCACTCAGGATAGCGATGTCACCAGCACTTCTTACCATGTGTTTTTAACCACCACTCTTGAACCCTCAGTATTAATTTTTCTTGTTGTTGTGGTCTTCAGTCCTGAGACTGGTTTGATGCAGATCTCCCTGCCACTCTGTCAAGCCTCTTCATCTCAGAATAACTACTGCGCCCCACATCCTGCTGAATCTGCTTAGTGTATTCGTCTCTTGCTCTCCCTCTACGATTTTTGCTCCCACACTTGCCTCCAGTACTAAACTGGTGATCCCTTAATGTCTCAGAATGTGTCCTATCAACCGATCCCTTCTTTTAGTCAATTGTGCCACAAATTTCTTGTCTTCCCAATTATATCCAGTACTTTCTCATTACTTGCGTGATCTACCCATCTAATTTTCGACATTCTTCTGTAGCAGCACATTTCGAAAGATTCTCTTTTTGTCTAAACTGTTTATCGTCCGCGTTTTACTTCCATACATGGCTACACCCGAGATGAGTACTTTCAAAAAAGACTTCATAACACTTAAATCTGTATTCGATGTCAATAAATTTTTCTTCTTCATAAATCCTTTTCCTGCGAATGCCAGTTCACATTTGATATCTTCTCTACTTCGGCCATCACTTATTTTGCTGACCAAACAGCAAAACTCATCTACTACTGTAAGTGTCTCGCTTCCTAATCGAATTCACCCAGTATTACTTTGTTCAGTTCTACTACAGTCCAATCTTCTTGTTTTGCTTTTTGTGTTGATGTTCATCTTACATCCCCTCTGAAGACCATGTCCATTCCGTTGAGCTGCTCTTCCAAGTCATTCGCTGTCTCTGACAGAATTGCAGTGTCATCGGTAAACCTCAGAGTTTTTATTTCTTCTCCCTGAACTAAGTAATTCCTACTCTTTACAGTCCATTTTTTTCCGGGTGTGAGGTGCTTGTGTGCGGCTGTGTACCTGTAGCTGCGAGAAACGGCACTAAGGGACTTTATTTATCCCTCCTATGCTCTGCTCTGCTCCACATCTAGGACAGTGCAGAAGCTCCCCGAAAGACAAAATGCCCTCCTGCCCACTTTTTCCTTCTCTCTCTCTCTCTCTCTCTCTCTCTCTCTCTCTCCCACCGTGTCTCCACGCCCCTTCGCAGCCACTTCTCGCTCCTGTAGCCTGCTTATCTGCCTGAGTTACTGCGCAGTAAACTACGCGTAAATTCTTTCATAGCGCCTGCACTGCAAAAAAACAGAGAGGAAGAAGAGAGAGAAAAGCAATGTCTTGTACAGCGCGTAGAGAGAGCCGAACACAGCTGCTGTGAGAGAACCGCAGCACAGCAGGGAAGCAAAGGAAAGCGAAGCAAAGCAGGGCAGTGACAGCACGGGCGGGTAAAGGCCAATGGGTCCGACAGGCAGGTCAACCTCTTGAACGAGTCTGTTTGTACAAAAGGTAATACATCTAGTACAGATGTGTTCAGAGGAAACCTATTGCAGAGTGAAGATCGGTACAGTAATGCCAGAGCATTGTGAAGTCGGAACTTGTCTTACAAGGGGAGGCCGCCAATTGTGAAATTCAGATTCGATTCATACTGCGCATAATAAAAGCTCATGGCCAGAGGTGTAATGTGGCAAACCACCAAGATGCACTTCTCAGCCGTTGTCGAGAAAATCGACAGTTAAAAGAAACCGTTGCGGTGAAATACTCTCTACGCTTAATAATTTTCTACAGCGTCGTGGCGCAGCGGTAAGCGCTCGGGTTCGTAATCCGAATGGTCGCCGGATCGAATCTCGCGCCATGCAACCTTTTTTTTTTTAGTATTTGTTTTTTGTAATTCAAATATATATATACATACACTTCCCGGCAATCAGTTGCAACAATTATGCATATAATAAGTTATTGAAAGTCGGTTGTCGTGGAAAAACTGGCGACTTCGAACATCATTATGTTTTCCGCAAACAAAGTTGTATTTCACAAATGTTATTAATTGTCTTCATAGTGTTAACCACGTATAGTTAACGGAAGACGTAGAAACGATATTCCGAAACGAATACGTATAGCGTAAGTCAAACGTTCGAATTAGAATAGAGACCCCACGAACACAAATTTGCTGTGGCAGGTATGAAATATAAACTCCGTTACTCGCTCGTTACAGTTGAATGACAGATGTTGAATGGGCCGAAACGAGCCACCGCATAACAGCGTAGATGCCTGCTAACTTCGAAAGAAGTTAGATGTGGTCCCTAGCACAACTTATAACGTCGTCGAAAATCAGTGCGGACGGGAGAGCTTTGGTACACCCTGTTAAAAAAAAACGGAAAAATGGAGGCGGTACAATTGGAGAGCGATCCGCCTTCACCAACATGCATAAGCAATTCATTAATAGTATATATATATATATGTATATATATATATATTTGAATTACAAAAACTAATAATAAAAATATATTGCATGGTGCGGGATTCGATCCGGCGACCTTCGGATTACGAACCCGAGCGCTTACCGCTGCGCCACGACGCTATAAAACGTTATTTATCGTACAGAGTATTTCAGGGCAACGGTTTCTTTTAACTGTCGATTTTCTCGGCAACGGCTGAGAAGTGCATCTTGGTGCTTTGCCACATTACACCTCTGGCCATGAGCTTTTATTATGCGCAGTATGAATCGAATCTGAATTTCACAATTGGCGGCCTCCCCTTGTTAGATAAGGACAAACGCTATCTCCGGTACTTTTTAATTCAGTTTTAGAACAGCGGGAGTAAGACTGAGTATTAACACAATAAATCGGCTTGCATATGAGGACGATGTTGTTTCAATAAATGGTATGGAAGAGGACTTGCAGCTCATGACAAGACCCTACAAGGGAAACGGCAATACTCATTACTGTGGGGGAAACTGGATATATGGCAGTGAGCAAGGCACCCATTGATGGCACTCTATTGACAGTTGATGAAGTCAGTTATAAAAGTACAATCATATTTAAATATTTGCGAAGCATTTTTAGCGAGCAGGATAGAGTGGGAACTGATATTAACGCAAGGATCGCAGAGTACGGCAAGAAAAAAGGAATAAATGTGAGATAGTGTTAATACTTTCATCCTTCTTTACCTCCTCTGCATTACTGCAGATGACGTGTCACTGAGCACATTTGTTCTGTGCATGCAGTACACATGAGGCGCCTAGTTGTTTCCACTGTCCTGTGTGGAATACATAAGTTCTTGTACACTTCACTAACCTGCTGTCTTCATGATGATGATGTCTCCAGCGCAGAAAACAGCACGCAGGTCGTGGATTCTTATCCTTGAGGCTGAAATTAACTTCGCAAGGAACTGCTGCTACGAATAAACTATAACTCATTTGAGATGCCACTCCCGTTTTTATTGATATAGACACGAAAAACTATTCTTGATCACAACGTATTGAACATATCTTTCCACAGTCATTATATCTGGCTAAAATAACATGAAATACATCCTGCCACAGGCAACATGTCTGTCTACTGAATCCGTCAGAACTGGAGAATAAAATTACATCAATCAAATACTAGTATTACAGACGACATGTCTGTACCTAGCGACGGTCGGAACTGTAGTAAATAAAATTGCATGAAACAAATACTGGTATAACAGACAACATGTCTGTCCACTGGAACGGTCAGAACTGGAGAGCCGGACTGCCCGAGACACTTCGCGCGCCAAGCCAGCAAGGCGTGATCCGAACGCCACCGAAGTGCATCGGCAGTAATATCGTCAGTCTTTTGTTTTAGTAATACTTTGATTTTAATAATTTTGAAATGACTGATAGCTGGCTGTTGAGAGATGTTTATTTAAAAATGTAATTTGGATGACAGGTTTAATTAATAATGGCAACTAAAGTTTAACGTTTTGGCGCCCTACCGCCGAACACAGCAGCCAATCACAGAGCAGCAGCATCATGCAGGCGGTCTTTCTCACGGGAATGGTGCCGAATCTAACATCTGTCACCAGTACCTCATCCAACACTGCATCATCCCTATGCTGCTTGCATCTCCATTGCCCTGGGAATAGCTTCCTGGAACCTAATATGATGGCTGAATAAGCCAGAAATATTACAAGCGGCTTGTTTTGCCTTATGGGATGTGCTGTGCAGTAGAGCAATTTCGAGAAGTATACCATAGCGGAATTCTTCCATTAGTGCTATGTGAGTTTTCAGACACATACATTAAGGAAAACGGATGAATAAAAACGGCAACCCGCCAGGGTAGCCGAAGCGCTAACGCGCTGCTTCCTGGACTCGGGTAGGCGCGCCGGCCCCGGATCGAATCCGCCAGCCTGGATGTGGTTTTTAGGCGGTTTTCCACATCCCGCTAGGTGAATACCGGGCCGGTCCCCACGTCCCGCCTCAGTTACACGACTCGCAGACATCTGAACACGTTCGCACGATTCCATGGATTACACTAGACGCACACAGCTGGCGTGCACTAATTCTCATGTCTGGAACCGCGCGACCGCCACAGTCACAGGTTCGAATCCTGCCTCGGGCGTGGATGTGTGTAATGTCCCTAGGTTAGTGAGGTTTAAGTAGTTCTAACTCTTGGGGACTGATGACCTCAGATGTTAAGTCCCATAGTGCTCAGAGCCATTTTAAAAACTGCACTCCTCGAGAGAAAGGTATTAAGGAAAATATTTGATCCGAAGGAGGACCTCAGTAACAAGTATGGAGGATATTAAGTAATCAGGCACAGCCAAACCTTTACTCACAAGCAAATATTGGCCGAAGGATAGCGGATAGAAGACTGATGTATGCAGGGCACCTAATTAGGATGGAAGACTCTCAGGATCCGTGAAGGGCAGAAGTGGCCGAGGTATGTGACGGACAAGATGGAAGGATGATATAATAGGTACACTGGAGTGGTGGGCCTGACAAAAGGGAAATGAACCACGAAAATCAGGAAGGATAATGACTGGCGGAGGAATGTGGAGAACGTATATAGTCTCCCAGCCGGAAGCGACAGTTAAGAGGAAGATGAAGAAGAAGGACAGAGTATCGCTTGCTACAGTTCCTCTGTTCATGGAGTAAAACTTCAGCATCAGATACTGACGTTCTAATTTACGAGGGTAATCCCAAAAGTAAGGTCTCCTATTTATTTATGAGTACAGAACTCTGTTTGTGTGGCAGTTGGTCACACTGTTATGAAGAGTGCTTCACATTCTGTTTGTAAACAAGTGCACGCCGCGCTGAGGCGCTCAGTCTTGGCTTGGCAGCCGTTGCGAACGGAGTTCCCGTTGGATGTTACCGCCAAGTGCGAATTGCGCGCGGTTACGCGGTTTTTGAACGCAAAGGGCACTGCGCCGATTGAAATCCATTGCCAATTCACGGAAGTGTATGGTGAGTCGTGCAGGGATGTCAAAAATGTTCGTTAGTGGTGTAGAGAGTTTGCAGCTAGTCGGACCGAAATTCACGACGAACAAAGGAGCGGGAGACCGTCAATTTCTGAGGAGACAGTGTTGAAGGTTGAGCAAAGCACGCGTGAAGATCGGCGGATCACCCTGGATGATCTCTGCACGTTGGTTCCTGAGGTTTCCCGAAGCACCGCTCACAGAATTTTAACGGAAACATTGAACTACCGGAAGGTGTGCGCAAGATGGGTGCCACGCATGCTGACTGTTCACCGCCTCGCAGCCGAACAGGACAACTTTCTGGACTCATTTGTCACGGGTGACGAAACCTGGGAATACCACTTTACACCTGAGACGAAGTAACAATCACGCCAATTCATAACTTTCTGAACAGCATGGCGGCGAGATGGTATGACATGGGCATACAAAAACTGCTACGGCGTCTACAAAAATGCATCGATAGAAATGGTGATTATGTTGAAAAATAGCTAAATGTTCAAGCTGTAAACTGGTGTAAACCATTGTAGAAATAAACAGGTCTATGTACTTATAAAAAAAATAGGAGACCTCGCTTACGGGATTACCCTGGTATTACTTCTTTGCTACTAACTCTGTTGGCGCCACAGATACGCCACTGAATGTGCCCACAATATTATATCACTATATGACACATAGTTCAGCAGATATGACATCATAAACATTGAGATTCGTGAAAAACTAGCTTATCTAAAAGCGGAGCTCCTTGAACCATAAGAAGAAGAAGGAGAACAACAACAACAACCACAACCAGGGTTGGGGTATTGTTGTGGGTCTTTCTCTGCGTTGCATGCGGATTTTAAGAACAGAGCCGAACGGAATGAACTCTAGAAACCAGTAACTATACCTGAACCATGGCCGGCCGGTGTGGCCGAGCGGTTCTAGGCACGTCAGTCTGGAACCGCGCGACCGCTACGGTCGCCGGTTCGAATCCTGCCTCGGGCATGGATATGTGTGATGTCCTTAGGTTAGTTAGGTTTAAGTAGTTCTAAGTTCTAGGGGACTGATGACCTCGGATATTAAGTCCCATAGTGCTCAGAGCCATTTGAAGCCTGAACCCGGTAGCAGTTTCAGTTAAAACACACACACACACACACACACACACACACACACACACACACACACTGTACGAACAGGCCATGAAGGCCCAATGGGACCGACCGGCCGCCGTGTCATCCTCAGGCTACAGGCGTCACCGCATGTGGATATGGAAGGGCATGTGGTCAGCACACCGCTCTCCCGGCCGTACGTCAGTTTACGAGACCGGAGCCGCTACTTCTCACAGTCAGGTAGCACCTCAGCTTGGCATACAAGGGCTGAGTGCACCCCGCTTACCAACAGCGCTCGCCAGACCGAATGGTCATCCATCCAAGTGCTAGCCGAGCCCGACATTGCTTAAATTCGGTGGGCTGACGGGAAACGGTGTTACCACCTCGGCAAGGCCGCTGGCCAACAAAAATTCGATTTTTATTATTTCGCGTATGTATTGAGCGAATTTAAAATTCTGACGTATTCTACTCATTAAAGGTATAAAATTATGTTAAAAGTTATGCACAATAATACAAGAGTGTTATTGTTAGAAACTGTGTGTTTATCAATTGGCGGGCAGACACCTGGACTTTATTCACTCAGTATTTTGCAAATGAAAGCACTTAGCGACTTCCAACAAACATTGCATGTAATTTGAAACCTTTACGAAACTTCCTCCCGCTGACATCCCCCGCAAAATGATGAAAGACGCTCTAAACGAAAGGGGCTCTCTAAATTCTAAATTCTAAAATCCGATCTTCGACGAGCATGTAGAGCATGTGTTATTACCACCAACTTTCAAATGGCTCTGAGCACTATGGGACTTAACTGCTGAGGTCATCAGTCCCCTAGAACTTAGAACTACTTAAACCTAACTAACCTAAGGACATCACACGCATCCATGCCCGAGGCAGGATTCGAACCTGCGATCGTAGCGGTCGCGCGGTTCCAGACCGAAGCGCCTAGAACTGGTCGGTCACTCCGGCCGGCAACTGTTCGTTCAATAAAACTTGAGCATCATACATGACGTTTTAATTAGTCACTTGTTAATACTCACTCTATCCGCAACACATTTTGCAAACGCTATACACATATACCGCTGCATTTACTCGCAAAATTACATCGTTGTACGCCACATGATTCAGGAGAAATAACGTGATATACATTTAGTTCTGCGTAAAACTAGCTTTTGCTGAAAATGGCGCACAGTAGAACAACAACATGAGACACGATGATTTAATGTATTCGTTCTTTACTACTAACTCTTTTCGGCACACACTTTGTCTTCAGTATGTACGTGTATGACTGATTATACTTGCAAAATTCTATCATTGTATCACACACAGTTGAGGAGATATAACGTTATAAACAGTGAGTTGCATGAAAAACTAGCCTTTGCTTAAAATGGAGCGCAAATTACACAGACTATATTTTTCCAGTGTTTCATAATAAGAGCTGTTAGCTACTGCCATGAGACTTTAAAGATAATTTCAAACATTTCCTAAACTTTATCCGTTTATATGCTTAACTTCACATATTTAACGCAATGACTCATTTGTAAAGTTATCAGACGTTTCAGGCTGTTGTATTCATGAGAGTTAGATTCTTTAAAGAAACGAGTGTTTACTGTCTAATCGAATCTTGTTTCAAAGATTAGTATGAACATCAACAAAAGCAAAACGAGGATAATGGAATGTAGTGGAATTAAGTCGGGTGATGTTGAGGGTATTAGATTAGGAAATGAGACACTTAAAGTAGTAAAGGAGTTTTGCTATTTGGGGAGCAAAATAACTGATGATGGTCGAAGTAGAGAGGATATAAAATGTAGACCGGCAATGGCAAGGAGAGCGTTTCTGGAGAAGAGGAATTTGTTAACATCGAGTATAGATTTAACTGTCAGGAAGTCGTTTCTGAAAGTATTTGTATAGAGTGTAGCCATGTATGGAAGTGAAACATGGACGATAAATAGTTTGCACAAGAAGAGAATAGACGCTTTCTAAATGTGGTGTTACAGAAGAATGCTGAAGATTAGACGGGTAGATCACATAACTAATGAGAAAGTATTGAATAGGATTGGGGAGGAGTTTGTGGCACAACTTGACAAGAAGGGACCGGTTAGTAGGACATGTTCTGAGGCATCAAGGGATCACCAATTTAGTACTGGAGGGCAGCGTGGAGGGTAAAAGTCGTAGAGGGAGACCAAGAAATGAATACACTAAGCAGATTCAGAAGGATGTAGGTCGCAGTAGGTACTGGGAGATGAAGAAGCTTGCACAGGATAGAGTAGCATGGAGAGCTGCATCAAACCAGTCTCAGGACTGAAGACCACAACAACAACAACAACAACAACAACAAGAACAACAACAACCTCAATATATCGCTGTTTCTGTGACTACTATGCTTTTGTGAAAATGCTACTCGTGAGTATAAAGTAGCGGTACATTTCGCGCGACGCCTTGTCCCTTTCTGTGTGTACTGTACGGTAAGAGAGATTCGTTTTCAGCCGTGCAGCAGGCCTATGTAATATAGCTGTAGTCGGCTGCCGCCGAGGGCAGGGCAGAGTGGATGCGATACGAATTGCCACCAACTCCCTCTGTGAGGAGCGGCGCCTTTAGAAAGCCGTCGGCCCTTCTCTCTCTCTCTCTCTCTCCACCCTTTTTTACTCCTTCACGCCTTTTTCCCCTCACAAAGAATAATGAGCAGCGCTCGCTACTACAGCTACACTAGGTGCCCTCGACTTTTTTTTTTTTTTTTTTTTTTTTTTTTACAAGGCGAGGCGCCGGTTGGCTACTGCCCATGCGCGCTGCCTGCCTGCCACCAGATAGCGGGGAATCCCCTGGCAGCACTCACTCATTCCGCCCGTTAGCTGCTCACCTGCGCGTTCATGCGGTTACCGGCAGAATTAAACCAGCCGGAAGTCCAATTGGTTGTAACATGTTAAGTATGTCTCTCTTCATGGTCTGTGCGTATGCTACAAAATAACAGCCAAATATTTGTGACAAGAAACCACAGGAGTTTTATTGCTGGTCGTTTCACTCGCAGCAATTTAACCCATTATCACTCTTTTGAGACTCAAATATTTTATTTATTTCTGCATAAGCAATGAACTCTTAGCTTCGGTTGCTGTCCCTAATGGTTGAACTGACTGCTATAATGCCTGCAAATTGAAAAGAAATAATTTTTCTCTAATTAGCTTATTTTAGGAAAGGAACCAATTTGCGTATTTTCCACCTCCTCACTTGGCTGCGCTATATGCCTGATTGTTTCTGTACAACAATGAATTGTGATTTAGTTGCCTGCATGTGTTCGTTGTGAACATACTAATGTCCATGTAACATCCAGTATATTTCATAACTCCTGAAGTAAGTGCAATATTTTATACGTTCCAGTTATGGGACAATGACACGTTACATTATCACTCCTTTGTTCAAATGGTTCAAATGGCTCTGAGCATTATGGGACTTAACAGCTGAGGTCATCAGTCCCCTACAACTTAGAATTACTTAAACCTAACTAACGTAAGGACATCACACACATCCATGCCCGAGGCAGGATTCGAACCTGCGACCGTAGCGGTCGCTCGGTTCCAGACTGAGGCGCCTAGAACCGCTCGGCCACACCTGCCGGCACACTCCTTTGTAGATGTGCTTATTTGTACACGTCTTATGTACAAAAATTACTGTTTACATTATTGAGATTGCTTTTTTTTTACTTTTAATGAGGTTTAGGTAGCAGAATGAAATACAGTATGCCCCTTCACATTTTACCATTCCAATAGGATAAAGGCATGATTTATGAAGACATGCTGATGACTTAAAATTGGAGATTATTCCACCGAATACAGATGAAATGATAAAGAAGACACTGAAGAACATGCACTGAACAGTGACTAATTGTACAAGAATGAGCAGGTGCTTCAGAACTTATAACCAAGGATGGATCTGGTGTTGCCGATATATTTCCAGACGTTAAATGAAGAAAAATACTAGGAAATGAATAGAACACCCACCCACACACACACACACACACACACACCCACTCACCCAAACACACACACAAATATAAACGTAAATGGTGTAATTGTGAACCAACGTGCACAAACACTAATGAACCAGGTAAGAGCAACGAAAACTATGTTGCAGAATGAAATTAGTACGAAATCCAGACAATTAGCTGCTTACAGGCTTTGATAAATATCAACGGCGACAGTTGAAAGTGTGTGTTCCGACCAGGACTCGAACCCGGTATCTCCTGCTTATATGGCAGACACTCTATCCGTCTGAGCCATCGAGGGCACATAGGATAGTGCGACTGCAGGGACTTAGCTCTGTCACGCTCCCCGTGAGACCCACATTTCCAACTTACTGTCTACAAACTACGTTTGTAGTGCCCCTGCCCACTATACTCTTTACTCGCGGCGGTCAGTCTGCCCATTCCCGTAAGAGTTTGAGCAATCTGAATGCATCCGCACTGAAGAAGATCATTGGCCGGTAAGCCTTATTTATATGAAGATGGTATCTGTTCTTTCGGACATTGATATAGGTTGCAGAATGTCTAGCAAATAAGAGTGCGCCAGGAGTTTGAGGAATTTTTTCTAAGGAGCTAGAGAATACTATTACAGAACAAAATAAAATCAACGCTTACCAATAGAGCAACATAAATTTTCTTCTAGACAGAGAAAAGCTAAAATCCTTTGTAGGCGTACTATTTTTGGTTGGATATCATAAGCTCCACCAGCAAGGCATGTACTGGGAGCAGGCGATGGTCTGCTGGACAAGCAGATATCACTTTATAGCATAAGCGCAAGATCATCGATGTGGTGGTAGCCATTATTCACCCAGATGATTGATATCTGCTTAGTGAACACTTGGCGTGCGCTTCAAATTGCTAACGCCTATGAGAAGCTCTCACTTTTGAGTGTCCGAAGGAGAATAGTAATGTACAGGGCTATTACAAATGATTGAAGCGATTTCATAAATTCACTGTGGCTCCATTTATTGACATATGGTCACGACGCACTGCAGATACGTAGAAAAACTCATAAAGTTTTGTTCGGCTGAAGCCGCACTTCAGGTTTCTGCCGCCAGAGCGCTCGAGAGCTCAGTGAGACAAAATGGCGACAGGAGCCGAGAAAGCGTATGTCGTGCTTGAAATGCACTCACATCAGTCAGTCATAACAGTGCAACGACACTTCAGGACGAAGTTCAACAAAGATCCACCAACTGCTAACTCCATTCGGCGATGGTACGCGCAGTTTAAAGCTTCTGGATGCCTCTGTAAGGGGAAATCAACGGGTCAGCGTGCAGTGAGCGAAGAAACGGTTGAACGCGTGCGGGCAAGTTTCACGCGTAGCCCGCGGAAGTCGACGAATAAAGCAAGCAGGGAGCTAAACGTACCACAGCCGACGGTTTGGAAAATCTTACGGAAAAGGCTAAAGCAGAAGCCTTACCGTTTACAATTGCTACAAGCCCTGACACCAGATGATAAAGTCAAACGCTTTGAATTTTCGGCGCGGTTGCAACAGCTCATGGAGGAGGATGGGTTCAGTGCGAAACTTGTTTTCAGTGATGAAGCAACATTTTTTCTTAATGGTGAAGTGAACAGACACAATGTACGAATCTGGGCGGTAGAGAATCCTCACGCATTCGTGCAGCAAATTCGCAATTCACCAAAAGTTAACGTGTTTTGTGCAATCTCACGGTTTAAAGTTTACGGCCCCTTTTTCTTCTGCGAAAAAAGCGTTACAGGACACGTGTATCTGGACATGCTGGAAAATTGGCTCATGCCACAACGAGACCGACAGCGCCGACTTCATCTTTCAACAGGATGGTGCTCCACCCCACTTCCATCACGATGTTCCGCATTTCTTAAACAGGAGATTGGAAAACCGATGGATCGGTGGTGGTGGAGATCATGATCAGCAATTCATGTCATGGCCTCCACGCTCTCCCGACTTAACCCCATGCGATTTCTTTCTGTGGGGTTATGTGAAAGATTCAGTGTTTAAACCTCCTCTACCAAGAAACGTGCCAGAACTGCGAGCTCGCATCAACGATGCTTTCGAACTCATTGATGGGGACGTGCTGCGCCGAGAGTGGGAGGAACTTGATCATCGGCTTGATGTCTGCCGAATCACTAAAGGGGCACATATCGAACATTTGTGAATGCCTAAAAAAAACTTTTTGAGTTTTTGTATGTGTGTGCAAAGCATTGTGAAAATATCTCAAATAATAAAGTTATAGTAGAGCTGTGAAATCGCTTCAATCATTTGTAATAACCCTGTACTTTTTAAGGCACACAGGATCAATGTAGGAATACAGGGGGCCACAAGTAAGCGAAGCGGCTCCAAAGAGATATACAGGCCATGCAACGAACTTGTGACGTCACACTAGATGGGTTGTCCGTCACACTTCGCGAACGCTCAGGTCCATGCAGGGCCCACGGGAAACCGATATGTGACTGAAAAGGTACCAACTATAGGCCTTGGCCCGCCCGGTTAGCCGCGCGGTCTAACGCGCTGATTACCGAGCGGGAAGGCGTGACGGTCCCCGGCACGAATGCGCCCGGCGGATTAGTGTCGAGGTCCGGTGTGCCGGCCAGTCTGTGGATGGTTTTTAAGGCGGTTTTCCATCTGCCTCGGCGAATGCGGGATGATTCCCCTTATTCCGCCTCAGTTACACTATGTCGACGATTGCTGCGCAAACACTGTCTCCACGTACGCGCACACCATAATTACTTAATTACTCTACCACGCAAACATTTGGGGCTACACTCTGGCATGAGACGTCCCAGGCGGGGTCCAGTGGTATGAAACGTTCTGGGCGACGGGGGGGGGGGGGGGGGGGGGGCGTGTCCACTGGAGGGCGAATCGCAAATTAAAATTAACCCTGGGTTCAGTGTGGGCAGTGTGGGGCGGCGGTGGGGTGGGTGGACTGCTGCGGCCTGTTTTGGGGTGGTGAAACACCGAGTGCTATGGCAGGGCAAAGCCCCTCTGTCGTTCCTAGGTCCCCAGTTCAATACACAATACACAAAGGCTTTAAATTTCTCGTGTGCTATCGAGAGATTACATGCATTCTAACGAGCAGTCAGACATTATTGAACTCCAGAGACGGCTGCTGGCACCCGTTAAGACCTGCAGAGTCACGTGCTGTGACGTACGCGCCGCGGACTGTCCTTCAGGTGGGCCTCGAAGCAAGGTGACTGGAGGATGGGTGAGCACTAGATCCAGGAAAACACTTTATCATGTGAAGCAAAGCACAGAAGAGATGCACAAAAAATGGGGTTTGTGATAGGCGCAATATCGTTGAATACGACAATTGTTTTATTTCATTTCATAATGAACAGACAATCACTAACAATAAAAACAGTGTTTTCATTTTCTTCGTGATGTTTCTTATAGTTTTCCGCATTGACATTAATACATTTTGATAGCTAATTTTGCCAATGTCCGAAAAATGGGACGGTCTGTAATTTTTGTGCTAATATATAGATGTTTTGCCAAAAAGCTTTTTGTTTCACTTATCAATCAGGGTATCACATTAATGTCAAAAAATGTTGAAAAAAGTAAAATAAAGTTTTGGGAAGTAATGAGTTGTTCTCTTAGTTGGAGTCTAGCCACACACTTGAAAACCGTCACATATTCAGAATAAACAGCCAAATATTTATTTCATCCTTCGTTTTCTAATCAGACAGATATGTGAATAACAACGAATATTACACAACATACTTGTGTTCCATTCATTAGATAGTAGCAGAATGCGTTAAAATGCTAAGATGAAAGGAAAAAGCATATAGCGGGACACAAACCTGCTTGCTTCGACTCTGTAATCCTCATCTTATCCACTACACCAGGGGCTCCGAAACTTTTCCTCTGACGAAACACGTGAAACACTTCTTTTAATCTGTGATTACTTCGCTTTAAATCATAACCAATTACACAGACCCCACAATAAAATTAAAAAAAATGGTATCGTCAAAATGATGAGAAAAACCGACGTGTTATTAATTGCTTTTAGCGGGGCACTTATTTGCTTTCCGTGGAACACCAGTGTTTCTCGGGACACAGTTTCGGAGACACTGCACTACACTACACAGAAGACGCGCAGTTTTCGTCTTTTGTATCAGTTACCGTAGTATCTCTCGAAAGTATATATCGTTAGCGCAACGTTAACTGACATTTTAGTTATAGGGGTGACGTGTTTGTGGTAATCTTCAGTGCACGATAGCCTTGAAATGGTACACTGCTAGTTATAATACAGAACATCTGAATACGCCAAAATCAATATGGCGTCTGCCACATCGAGTGACTCATCATTTTCACATCACTTCCGTTGGTATAATTTCCCCGTTAACGTATACTCCTGCTCAGTTGCTTGTTAACTAGAGATGTACCAAAAGACCACTCTGGAGTATCAGTTATCACGGTTACCATCATTTTTTGCTATAGTTACTTTTAACGATTGTTTATAATTGTCAGTTATTCTTAGTGCCGAATTCATCAGATGGGGATACTGTTAATTAAGTAGCCGGCCGAAGTGGCCGTGCGGTTAAAGGCGCTGCAGTCTGGAACCGCAAGACCGCTACGGCCGCAGGTTCGAATCCTGCCTCGGGCATGGATGTTTGTGATGTTCTTAGGTTAGTTAGGTTTAACTAGTTCTAAGTTCTAGGGGACTAATGACCTCAGCAGTTGAGTCCCATAGTGCTCAGAGCCATTTGAACCATTTTTGTTAATTAAGTTGGTGGGACCGTCAGTTTACTTTATCAGTGTAATTAAAACTTCGATATTGCGAAGTGACGGGAATGTCAGCTGAAGTTTACTTTAACCAGAGCAAATTGGCTGTTCAGTGCGTTTCAGTTGATGTTTGATGGGTTATCGGTGTTTCATATTACAAATATATAAGCCATTGGTCGCTATTAGAAGCGTAATTCTCGAAGCTCCAACAGATAGTCTACGAAGCTCTGCCACAGCACTATTAAGAGTGAAATGATAAAACTGTTCTCTTGCAAGTATGGACTAATAGGCAGGCCGAATACTGTGGGTTAAAATTCGAAGCTTAATTTCTGGTCCTATTCACTTAATGCAATACGTGTAAGGCCTTGAATATAACACAAAATTGGATTTAACTGGCAGATCTGTTTACTCCTTTAAAACATATTCCGCTTACGAAAAGTGAGAGCACAGTAAAACAGTTTAATGCGAGATTTGAAAAAGTGCTCGATATCTGCAGAAGATTCGTGGTGCGCTTTCCGAGTTGCAGGTTGCCTAACTAATGGTATACAGGGGCACCAAAAATCTGACTTTCAGTATTTCACACAATTATTGACCGAATTCAAAAATTTGCTATCCTTTCATAACCTACTCGTCAAGAGGTTTAACAGGAGTAGACAAGTACTGCATTTAGAAACTGTGTGGTTATGTTGAGACAGCTCAACTCGTCGCGCGGAAATTACGCTGACTATATTCATCCAGCAGCTAGCTGAGTGTGAGAGCACGTACCGACTTCCAATAGACTTCACACACAATTTCAAACCTTGCCGAAACTTTTTCCCGATTACAGGCTTAATGTCAAATATTCATATATAAAGTAATCAGTAATTTGAAGTTGTTTTATGCTAGGGACTCCAGTTGTTTAAAGCAGAGGCCGGAAAAGCGAGATTTCGCGAACCATGTGCGCCTCTTCGGCCCCCTTGAGAGTGTCTCATCCACAAAATACCACGCGAAGGCGCGAAATATCGTTTAATGTTACTCCAACAGAATTAATCTTTTTATTTTCCTTTAATAGTGATGCTCACCACTTTGAAAGACAGTTGCTGGATTGAAAAACATAAGATTGTGGAGCTCGAAACATGTTGTGCTAAAACTAAAATACAAGACAAAAAATGTGGCCTTCTGTATCCCCCCTACCCTCCATCTCTACACCCTACATCTCCTTTCCCAAGGTGGCTTCCATCAACCCCCCCTCCCGGATGATGCCCTCTCTCCCTCCATTTATCCCTCCTACCAACTCTGATCCTCACCCCCCTCCTTTCCTCCGTCCTTCCCTGGGCTCCCTCTTCCTCCCCCCTTCCATCCTGTGTTTTCTCCCCGCCTACCCTCTCCCTATCTCCTTTCTCCCCCCCCCCCCCCCCGAGTCCTTTTGTACTCCCCTCCTCTGCGTTGTCCACTCCCTGGCACGTCTGCTCAGCACTCCCCACCCCTCTTATGGATCCTCATCTTCCATTGGCTCCTTTCCCCCCTCCCCCTTCACTTTTCCTCTCCTTCCCACCCCTTTTTTTCCCCGTCATCTGACCCACCTGCTCTCGGGTGTGGTATGTCATATTTGTGCCAACTTTTTAGTGCAGTGTTTAAGTGAGTGTTGCGAATAGAAATCATGCTGTCGCTGGGTGTGCATTGTGTATCTTTTGCGAACAGAACCCAACTGTCGCCGTGTTTTTCAATTGTCTGTCTATTATTTTTCTGCTTCCTGTGTTTTTTATTAGCATCATCAACCCTGTGTTTTATGTTTTAAGCTCCAGAATTTTCTGCCATTTTACCTTTAAGTCACCGATTTTATCGCCAACTGTTATTATTTTTTATTATCTTCATCTTTTTAAACCAAATTCTGTAGGCTGAAGAGCGGCGTAATAAGCTGCTGCCAGCCCGCTCCCTTTAGGGGGAATCGAAACTCAATAAAGAAAAAAAAAATGTGGCCTTCGTTTGCTGAATAAGTAATCTCCCTTGAAAGACGTGGAAAATTTCCAAATATGGAAAACGGAGAAGTCGTCTTACTGATGAAAACCCGGAACGGCGCCTAAAGTTAAGCACAACATACAAACTTGACCCTGTCAAACTTTCTAGTCGGATGCAAGGCCACTGTTGAGGTCAGCGCTGGCCAGTCGCTGCCGTGCTTTAACCCTGCGGCGCGCAGTGCCCACTGAAGAGGACAGCTGTCAACGGTGGCTTCTTTGGCGTTCTCCGTCAGTCTTGAGGCTGCAAATGCACGCAGTCCACTGCAGCGGTCACCCGCTACTGGCGCTCCATATTTGCAGCCTGATGACTCACTGGAAACGTCAAAGAAGCCACCGTTGACAGTTGTCCTCTTCAGTGGGCACTGCGCACCATAGGGAATTGTTGTTGTTGTTGTTGTTGTGGTCTTCAGTCCTGAGACTGGTTTGATGCAGCTCTCCATGCTACTCTATCCTGTGCAAGCTTCTTCATCTCCCAGTACCTACTGCATCCTACATCGTTCTGAATCTGCTTAGTGTATTCATCTCTTGGTCTCCCTCTACGATCTTTACCCTCCACGCTGCCCTCCAATGCTAAATTTGTGATCCCTTGATGCCTCAAAACATGTCCTACCAACCGATCCCTTTTTCTAGTCAAGTTGTGCCACAAACTTCTCTTCTCCCAAATCCTATTCAATACCTCCTCATTAGTTACGTGATCTACCCACCTTATCTTCAGCATTCTTCTGTAGCACCACATTTCGAAAGCTTCTATTCTCTTCTTGTCCAAACTGGTTATCGTCCATGTTTCACTTCCATACATGGCTACACTCCATACAAATACTTTCAGAAACGACTTCCTGACACTTAAATCTATACTCGATGTTAACAAATTTCTCTTCTTCAGAAACGATTTCCTTGCCATTGCCAGTCTACATTTTATATCCTCTCTACTTCGACCATCATCAGTTATTTTACTCCCTAAATAGCAAAACTCCTTTACTACTTAAGTGTCTCATTTCCTAATCTAATTCCCTCAGCATCACCTAATTTAGTTTGACTACATTCCATTATCCTCGTTTTGCTTCTGTTGATGTTCATCTTATATCCTCCTTTCAAGACACTGTCCATTCCGTTCAACTGCTCTTCCAAGTCCTTTGCTGTCTCTGACAGAATTACAATGTCATCGGCGAACCTCAAAGTTTTTACTTCTTCTCCATGAATTTTAGTACCTACTCCGAATTTTTCTTTTGTTTCCTTTACTGCTTGCTCAATATACAGATTGAATAACATCGGGGAGAGGCTACAACCCTGTCTCACTCCTTTCCCAACCACTGCTTCCCTTTCATGCCCCTCGACTCTTATAACTGCCATCTGGTTTCTGTACAAATTGTAAATAGCCTTTCGCTCCCTGTATTTTATCCCTGCCACCTTCAGAATTTGAAAGAGAGTATTCCAGTTAACGTTGTCAAAAGCTTCCATAGGGAATATTAAAATTTAATTTTATCAATAAATAACACCGTTATTAAGTATTACATCGAGTTTTGTTCAACGTACTACGTATACTTCAACTAACGAGGCGGACCTCCTTGGAATTGCAATTTGTATTTCTTTTATGGTACGTGCAGTTCAGACCTGAAACATGATGGACCTTCAGTAACATGAAATTGTCAAAAATTCTCGAGAAAATCATCTGCCAAGTTATCCGACCGCCTTTAATATGCTACATCTACATCTACATACATACTCCGCAATCCACCATACGGTGCGTGGCGGAGGGTACCTCTTACCACAACTAGCATCTTCTCTCCCTGTTCCACTCCCAAACAGAACGAGGGAAAAACGACTGCCTATATGCCTCTGTACGAGCCCTAATCTACAGGGTGTTTCAAAAATGACCGGTATATTTGAAACGGCAATAAAAACTAAATGAGCAGCGATAGAAATACACCGTTTGTTGCAATATGCTTGGGACAACAGTACATTTTCAGGCGGACAAACTTTCGAAATTACAGTAGTTACAATTTTCAACAACAGATGGCGCTGCGGTCTGGGAAACTCTATAGTACGATATTTTCCACATATCCACCATGCGTAGCAATAATATGGCGTAGTCTCTGAATGAAATTACCCGAAACCTTTGACAACGTGTCTGGCGGAATGGCTTCACATGCAGATGAGATGTACTGCTTCAGCTGTTCAATTGTTTCTGGATTCTGGCGGTACACCTGGTCTTTCAAGTGTCCCCACACAAAGAAGTCACAGGGGTTCATGTCTGGCGAATAGGGAGGCCAATCCACGCCGCCTCCTGTATGTTTCGGATAGCCCAAAGCAATCACACGATCATCGAAATATTCATTCAGGAAATTAAAGACGTCGGCCGTGCGATGTGGCCGGGCACCATCTTGCATAAACCACGAGGTGTTCGCAATGTCGTCTAAGGCAGTTTGTACCGCCACAAATTCACGAAGAATGTCCCGGTAGCGTGATGCAGTAATCGTTTCGGATCTGAAAAATGGGCCAATGATTCCTTTGGAAGAAATGGCGGCCCAGACCAGTACTTTTTGAGGATGCAGGGACGATGGGACTGCAACATGGGGCTTTTAGGTTCCCCATATGCGCCAGTTCTGTTTATTGACGAAGCCGTCCAGGTAAAAATAAGCTTCGTCAGTAAACGAAATGCTGCCCACATGCATATCGCCGTCATCAATCCTGTGCACTATATCGTTAGCGAATGTCTCTCGTGCAGCAATTGTAGCGGTGCTGAGGGGTTGCCGCATTTGAATTTTGTACGGATAGAGGTGTAACCTCTGGCACATGAGACGATACGTGGACGTTGGCGTCATTTGGACCGCAGCTGCAACACGGCGAACGGAAACCCGATGCCGCTGTTGGATCACCTGCTGCACTAGCTGCGCGTTGCCCTCTGTGGTTGCCGTACGCGGTCGCCCTACCTTTCCAGCACGTTCATCCGCCACGTTCCCAGTCCGTTGAAATTTTTCAAACAGATCCTTTATTGTATCGCTTTTCGGTCCTTTGGTTACATTAAACCTCCGTTGAAAACTTCGTCTTGTTGCAACAACACTGTGTTCTAGGCGGTGGAATTCCAACACCAGAAAAATCCTCTGTTCTAAGGAATAAACCATGTTGTCTACAGCACACTTGCACGTTGTGAACAGCACACGCTTACAGCAGAAAGACGACGTACAGAATGGCGCACCCACAGACTGTGTTGTCTTCTATATCTTTCACATCACTTGCAGCGCCATCTGTTGTTGAAAATTGTAACTACTGTAATTTCGAAAGTTTGTCCGCCTGAAAATGTACTGTTGTCCCAAGCATATTGCAACAAACGGTGTATTTCTATCGCTGCTCGTTTAGTTTTTATTGCCGTTTCAAATATACCGGTCATTTTTTAAACACCGTGTATCTTATCTTATCTTTGTGGTCTTTCCGCGAAATATAAGCTGGCGGCAGTAAAATTCTACTGCAGTCAGTCTCAAATGCTGGTTCTCTAAATTTCCTCGGTAGCGATTCACGAAAATTTCCTCAGGCAAGCAAAGGAAGGAGCGACGTGGCGCTATCGATGGCCATGCTACACACTGTCGAACACACTTACGCAAAGCTTCGTCGGATTTTCACCGTCATTTCCATTTCGCGATCGATCGGGCCTTACTTTCCGAATAGCCATCGTATTTATGGAACGCTAAATCAAAGTTGACATTTCTCGGCGTGCTGTCTGCCTGTGTGGTAGAATGCTCGCCTACCACGAGTGTGGGGGGGGGTTCAAAATTTTAAAACGAAGGAGCTTGTTCCATGAACATTTTCCTGTAGCGTAAAATACGCAAGGATGAAAAAGAATTAAATTTGTAAAGTATTTTTTAATTTAAACTGTCTTATAAAGGATCAGTAATTAAGAATTTATATTTGCAACGGAAACTGCATTTTTAGGTGTAGTGTGTAATCAGAAATAAGACGACGTACATTTATCATAAAATCAGCAATTCCGAGAGCGTGCTAAAAAGTAGCACGTCCGATTTTTTTTATTCTGTTCTCAACATCGGCTGAGGTTTTACATGTCCTGCATATTACTCGGTCGACTTTCCCACTTTGTTTAACTCAAGTTGCAACCTCAACCACTAGAGGTCTTCGAATTAAAGTGTGTAATAACTGCTAGTAGAAGGTGCACGTCTCTTTCAAAAAATTTCTATCAGCTGGGAACTGAACGTATAAACCCCACGTGGCAGAGAGCATTGTGCCAGATAGCCTCACGGGCTGTCAAGAATACCAACCTTGCCTTCGCATATTAACTATGGTGGAATAACTTCAAACTAGATTTTCTAGTGCAGTTTTCAGAGCTGCGTCGAACTATTTTGTGGGATTAATATTTGAGTTGTGACCTTCACGTACCATAAATACGTTGGGTATTCGGAAAGTAAGGCCCGATCGATCGCGAAATGGAAATCACAGTGAAAATCCCATGAACCTTTGCATAAGTGTGTTGGGCAGTCTCTCCATCGCGTCAAGAAGCTCTTTCCAGTTCTGATTGGACAGTGAGCACGTAAAGACGCCTAGAAGAACAGTGTCTCCCGCCAAGCATGGGTCGCCAGTGCGAGGTTTCGCCTGATTCTGTGCAACCCCACCTAAAGTAGCTTCTTCATGACTGTTCTCGACCGCACTGTGGATTGCCACTGCAGCGTTTTCGATGGAAAGTGTTTGATTGCCCACTGTACAACACGGACTTGGCTCCACCTGGTATTAATCTCTGCTCATATGAGCCGGTGGCTATGATGATGAAATTCTGGCACAGAAACCAAATTGCAGGCCAGCATATGAGACTGGCGGTTATCCTCTATGACGACGGTAGCCGAAAGTTGGTACAACGATATGACAGCGGTCAAAGTCAGAGCGGCGACTGTGTAGAGAAGTAGCTGGAACGTGTAGCCTATTGTGGCAAATAATTTCGGTGTTGTTTCATTTTCGCCACCGATCGAACCTAGTTTTTGATCAACCGCCGTATGAAAAAATTACAAAAATCCGTTTGCTGTGTTGAAGTTTACTACACTACTGGCCATTGAAATTGCTACACCACGAAGATGACGTGCTACAGACGGGAAATTTAACCGACAGGAAGAAGATGCTGTGATATGCAAACGATTAGCTTTTAAGAGCATTCACATAAGGTTGGCGCCGGTGGCGACACCTACAACGTGCTGACATAATGAAAGTTGCCACCCCATTTCTCATACACAAACAGCAGTTGACCGGCATTGCCTGGTGAAACGTTGTTCTGATACCTCGTGTAAGGAGGACAAATGCGTACCATCACGTTTCCGACTTTGATAAACGTCGGATTGTAGCCTACCGCGATTGCAGTTTATTGTATCGCGACATTGCTGCTCGCGTTGGTCGAGATCCAATGACTGTTGGCAGAATATGGAATCGGTGGGTTCAGGAGGGTAATACGGAACGCCGTGCTGGACCCCAACGGCCTCGTATTACTAGCAGTCGAGATGACAGGCATCTTATCCGCATGGCTGTGCAGCCACGTTTCGACTCCTGAGTCAACAGATGGGGACGTTTGCAAAACAACAACCATCTGCATGAACAGTTCGACGACGTTTCCAGCAGCACGGACTATCAACTCGGAGACCGTGGCTACGGTTCGCTTGACACTGGATGACAGAAAGGAGCGCCTGCGATGGTGTACTCAACGACGAACCTGGGTGCACGAATGGCAAAACGTCATTTTTTCGGACGAATCCAGGTTCTGTTTACAGTATCACGATGGTCGCATCCATGTTTGGTGACATCGTGGTGAAAGCACATTGGAAGCGTGTATTCGTCATCGCCATACTGACGTATCACCCGGAGTGATGGTATGAGGTGCCATTGGTTACACGTCTGTCACCTCTTCCTCGCATTGTACGGCACTTGGAACAGTGGACTTTACATTTCAGATATGTTACGACCCGTGGCTCTACCCTCCACTCGATTCCTGCGATACCCTACATTTCAGCAGGATAATGCACGACCGCATGTTGCAGGTCCTGCACGGGCCTTTCTGGAATGAGAAAATGTTGGACTGCTGACCTCGCCAGCACATTCTCCACATCTCTCACCAATTGAAAACGTCTGGTCATTGGTGGCCGAGCAACTGGCTCGTCAGAATACGCCAGTCACTACTCTTGATGAACTGTGGTATCGTGTTGAAGCTGCATGGGCAGCTGTACCTGTACACGCCATGCAAGCTGTGTTTGACTCAATGCCCAGGCGTACCTAGGCCGTTATCATGGCCTGAGGTGGCTGTTCTGGGTACTGATTTCTCAGGAGCTATGCTCCGAAATTGCGAGAAAATGTAATGACATGTCAGTCCTAGCATAATATATTTGTCCAATGAATACCCATTTATCATCTGCATTTCTTCTTGGTGTAGCAATTCTAATGGTCAGTAGTGTATGTTAATTTTAGGGACTGTTGTGACGTGCTAGAAGATGTAACTTCGAATAATTGAGAAAGGTGTGTGGAGACGGTTTGGACACACAGAGATCATTAAAGGGACGGTGGTAGACGAAACAAGTGTACAAGACCAGTATCGGTGGGACTGTTAGACTCGGTCTACCTCAGCGAACGCACCTCAATCAGATTGAGGGTCATTACAACAAAGGCCAACTTCGGAATACGTTGATTAAGCTAATGACAACGTACCTACCCGTACAGCTTAAGTTTTAAAATATTTTGGGTCTCAAGAGAAATTTCAATCATAATAGTGTTGATATTTTGGCTCTGTTGACTAACGAGTTCGGCGACCACTGCTTTAATGGACGGGGTTTACTAGTTAAATGCTATTAGGTTGGTGCATAAGCTCGTACCTTTTTTCCGTAAGTATGAGAAACACAACAGATACAGCTAACAGAGACTCTATTTACAACAGTCCGCCAACGCTGGGGGTAACTTAACGATTCCGCGACTGCAGAAACGACGTGGTTTTGAGGCGAAGAACTCGTCGAGCGATGTTCAGAGCACATATTCGTCCGGAAAGGAAGTTCCTTGAAGGTTGTTCGACAGAGGGCGCAAAAGGTGAAAATCTGACGGCGCAAAACCAGGTGAAAAAGGTTGGAGCGGAATGACTTTATAACACCTCCTTGTCTGCTACTGCTATACCATAACCTTAAAGTAGCAGTCAGTTTGCAAAACAGAATTATTTTGTTATAGCAGTTATGGTATAAAGCAACAGAGCAGTGTTACCCTCTGAGAGGAATTTTGTTGTGTTGACCGTGTTGTACCTAACGAAGGTGGCTTATCGGAAGTGAAAGTCAGAATTACGTGAATATTCGAAAAGTAACAAACATTATTTTGCCTATCTGCACTGTTTAATTGATAAAGAAAACGGTCGCCAGCCTAACTAGGCAAGAGAATGATTAACATTCTCGTTCAAGAAAATAGTTATTAGTAACTCTAATGGGTAAACACAACCTATACTTGGCCACACGCGAGTGCAATGAACTCTGACACACTCATATGTTTACGGTAAGAGTGAAACTAACAGTTGGAGCAGCACAAACTATTTGCAAAATTATAACAGGTACAGAAAAACACTGTCACTTTCAGGGCTTACACAAACTGAGTGGTCTTTATACTGTTAATATGCACACAAGAGAGACAAACACTTAGTAATCATGAACATATAATTTCCTACTATGCAGTTTTCCACTTTTACTACCGTGAGACATAAAATTAACATTTAAGTAAGATACTGACTCACTTTCTGCGATTAACAACAGGCAGTAATGTGATCAAAAAATGGTTCAAATGGCTCTGAGCACTATGGGACTTAACATCTGTGGTCACCAGTCGCCTAGAACTTAGAACTACTTAAACCTAACTAACCTAAGGACATCACACACATCCATGCCCGAGGCAGGATTCGAACCTGCGACCGTAGCAGTCGCGCGGTTCCGGAGTAATGTGATCATTTACTAAGCAAAACTTTATAAGCCTCAGTCTTGAGAAATTTAAATTTAAATTTGGCTACAACACATAAATAAGCAGTTTTACTAGGAATATTATTTCAGCAAGCATCATTAACTTTAACTCACTCTCTTGCCACATTAACTTTAACTTTCTCTTCACTATGTTCAAGAGGCATTAATTAGAAAACTGGGTTTTAATGTACTTTCAGTAAGGACACTCGGTAATCACTTTAGTTCAAACGGAGAGGACCCTGAGAGGTGTTATGATGAGGAGAAAAATCAAGGTAGGTACATAAATTCAGATATAAATTACCTTATATTTCAGCACATTAGCACATCCATTAAGCTGATCCTTCACTGTACATCATTATAGTATTACGTTGCAATGATTCCGCAATGTGGTGGCAACTGCATGTTGGTAGGTGGAATTGCAGGCAGAATTGCTGGACTCGGTCATTTCTTGGTGGCGATGATAGATACAAATTCCAGGATAGTTCCAGCTACTTATCCATCCATCCGAAGCCTTGGAAAGAAGGAGGAAAAGCCTCTCTCGGAATCAGCACAATACGCATCTTTTACATGGCAGTGCACGGACTCGTAGCTCGTTCCCGACTGACTGTCAGTTCCACCTTTCCCACCTAGGCCAACCACAGTTTGCCCGCGCTACACAGTTCCGTTCCCGAGGGGAACCGCTACACCATTCACATACAAAATAACTAAGAACCCTAAGTGAGGATCAGCAATTTACACAACAGCAAACAAATACATTAAATAAAACAGAACATTTGCACATATTGACATTTCTACCAAAAATTATACACACAAAATTACAATCATATACAGTAAGTTTTGTTCCCTCCAAATGGGACAAAGCATTTAAACGACAATATACTACACCGCATAGAATCACATCATGACTCAAAGTTTTTACAAAGAAAGGAGTATACAGTTTTGTGTTATCTATTCAAACACACACGTTTACAGAAGCTCAGCAATGTAACATTAAATGAAACAAAAGCGAAATAAATCAGTACAACATTAGAGCTATGGTGTTACAACTTCCCAACAAAACTCCTATATAGAGTTTTTTTGTCGCTGCAGCGGAATGCGGGCGGTCGTTACCGTGAAGTAGCATCACTTCACGCAGTCTTCCTGGTCGTTGGTATTGGACTGCGTCTGCAAGACGTCTCAGGTGTTGACAGTAAATCTCTGCACTGATGGTTACTCCTCGGGGAAGCAATTCGTAGTACGCGTACACCACACCGTCGCCGTTCCACCAGGGCGTGACATTATCTTCTGTGGACGTGCGCAGGGAGTCGCTGCTTTGTATGGTATCAAATATCCCTTTCGAAATCTCTCCTTAAAAAAACTAGTGAATTACTGTGCTTGCAAACCCCTTACGTTATTTGATTTTCAAACAGCTGAGCAAAACTGAACGTACTCAGACATTTCTCTCTTTACTTATTCTGATCATCACTAAACTGACACACAATATTTTTAGCGCAACGCAATCTGACTTTTAATAATCCCTACAAAAGAATGGCCCTGACTAGCAATAACCTATACCTTTCATGAATCAATTACCTCACAAAAATCTTCGTTACTCGAACTACTGCAATACAGCGAGCGCCAATACTGCCAGCTAAATAAAACATTCTAACTACTGAAGGCACTAACTACTGATTCGCATAGTTAGCAAATTAAAGATTTTGATAAAGAACAAACAGTGTATTTACCTTAATAGTGTTCAAAAGTCATAATATATATATATATATATATATATATATATATATCAGTTCATGACATCCAGTCTTACAAATTTACTTTCTCTGATGAACATACGTCCAGATCATCCGCACTCAAAACTACGCCATCTCTCTCTCCACGCCGGCCGGAGTGGCCGTGCGGTTCTAGGCGCTTCACTCTGGAACCGCGCGACCGCTACGATCGGAGGTTCGAATCCTGCCTCGGGCGTGGATGTGTGTGATGTCCTTAGGTTTAACTAGTTCTAAGTTCTAGGTGACTGATAACCTCAGAAGTTAAGTCGCATAGTGCTCAGAGCCATTTGAACCATCTCTCCCCACATCCACCACAGCTGGCGGCTCACCTCCAACCGCGCAACGCTACGCGCTGTTTAACAGCCAACTGCCCAATACTACAATAGCGAACAACAATGCAAATCAGCCACAGACTGCACACAGCACAGTCAGTGATTTTCATACAGAGCGCTGCGTGGCGTTACCAACATAAAAACCTAAACAGCCTACTTACACTTTCTTTTCCTTGTGTTAGCGGATTTATTTATTTATTTAGCGTATGGCGCTACACACATGGTTTACACTTATTACAGTATGAAATTATATGATAAAATACACTATAAAATACATAAGTGAAGGATACATATTCAGATAAAATATAATACATAAATACAATAAAAAGTAACATCACAGCAGATATGTGGTGTCACCGCCAGACACCACACTTGCTAGGTGGTAGCCTTTAAATCGGTCGCGGTCCGTTAGTATACGACGGACCCGCGTGTCGCCACTGTCAGTAATTGCAGACCGAGCGCCGCCACACGGCAGGTCTAGAGAGACGTACTAGCACTCGCCCCAGTTGTACAGCCGACTTTGCTAGCCATGGTTCACTGAGAATTACGCTCTCAATTGCCGAGACGATAGTTAGCATAGCCTTCAGCCAAGTCAATTGCTACGACCTAGCAAGGCGCCATTTATCCTTTGCTATGTGTCTAATGACGCATATACTGTATCAACAAGACCAATGTTCACCAATTGTGGATTAAAGTTAAGTATTCCAGCAGCTACGTACTTTTCTTTATAGCATTCATTACGTATCCTGTTTCAGACCTCACGCCAGCCTGCGTGAGTATAAGCGCGTGCCTTTCGGTTACCCGTCACTGTGGATTGGCTGTCTTGCCAGTCCACAACAAGATATTTTCCGTTACACAAGTTCAAATGGTTCAAATGGCTGTGAGCACTATGGGACTTAACTGCTGAGGTTATCAGTCCTCTAGAACTTAGAACTACTTAAACCTAACTAACCTAAGGACATCACACACATCCATGCCCGAAGCAGGATTCGAACCTGCGACTGTAGCGGTCGCGCGGTTTCCAGACTGTAGCACCTAGAACCGCTCGGCCACACCGGCCGGCCGTTACACAAGTCTTCAAATTCTGACGTCCAAATTGGCGATCCATTCGAGGCAGGGCGGTGTGGCGTTGAAGAAGTCGGGCTACCCTGGTAGGCTCTTAATTCACAGACCTGGGCGATGTGCTGTATTGTTTGATTAGGTGCCCCACAGTCACAGCTAGGGCTGGGAAGCTTTCCCCACTTGTGTAGATTGTGTGCACATAGTCCGTGTCCTGTTCGATTTCTGTTTAGGCTTTTCCATAGCTGTCGTGGAAGTTCAAAGCCCTTAGGTGTCTCTGATGGACAGATAAGTTCACGGTTGTCAGGGGAGGCACTATCACTCCAGCTCTCGTGCCAGTTAGTATCCAAGCTGAAGTTGGCAGCTGACAGTTGTTGGGCCAGTCTTAAAGCGGGATTTCTGGAGCGGAGTCGTGTTCTTTCCAAAGTTGGGACATCTTCATGGATAGGAAGTAGGTGGCTATTCATTATTTTTGTGTATTCCTTCATCAGAGCTTCCTGTCTTCACTGGGAGTGTTGGAAGCCACTATAGTGGGGTAGTCTTTATGCATCCTGTTATGGTTCTCGTAGCAGCGTGTTAGCGGAATAACACCATTTCTCGTCACCAGTAACGATACAGGATAGGACTGGTTGGTGTTGTTCACCGGTCAGTTGATGACGAGCAAGCACAGATGGACACCCGCAAATTTTCGTGATTTTGGCTTACAGCTTCCAGTACTCATAACCCGATTTTTGAAACTTCCCCTTTGCACGCAAATCTCACACGAGGGTGGAATGGTCACAGTTCATCACATCTGCCATTTCTCTAGAACACTAACGTGATCCATTTAAACGATCTTCGTCAAACCTCGAAGGTTTACTTGAAATTGCACAGTCACTGTAGTCAAAACGAAAACGAGAAAACCATTTTCTTCCCGTGTTCTCTCTCTCTCTTTTTTTTTCTCCTGAGTGCAGGATGATGATGTAGGCGTAGGTTCTCGTCAATCAGAAAGGTTCCCAATGATAAGTAATAAAATGATATTTATAGATTTATTAAATATGAAGATATACTCAACTTATGAAACGTACCCTTAGAAAAATTATACATGACTCTGCTTAAACTGACACACAATATTTTTAGGGCAACGTAATCTGACTTTCAAAAATCCCTACAAAAGAATGGCCCTGAGTAACATTATCCTATATCTTTCACAAATCACTTACCTCACAAAAAACTTCGTTACTCGAACTACTGCAATACAGCGAGCGCCACTACTGCCAGCTAAATAAAAGATTCTAACTACCGAAGGCACTAACTACTGTTATGCATAGTTAGCAAATGAAAGATTTTGATAGAGAACAAACAATGTATTTACCTTAATAGTGTTCAAAAGACATAGTACAGGGTGATTCAAAAAGAATACCACAACTTTAGGAATTTAAAACTCTGCAACGACAAAAGGCAGAGCTAAACACTATCTGTCGGGGAATTAAGGGAGCTATAAAGTTTCATTTAGTTGTACATTTGTTCGCCATTTCAGCCAATAAAGTTTTTGGTCACTTTTTCTTCGAAGGTGCTACTGTAACTGGACTACAGTATCTGGAGATGTTAGAGAATTGGCTGTTCCCTCAGCTCGAACAAGAAGCACAACAATTCATATTTCAGCAGGATGGAGCGCCACCACATTGGCACTTATCTGTCCGTAACTACCTGAACGTCAACTACCCGAGGCGATGGATCGGCCGCCAGGCAGCCCGTGACAGAGCACTTCATCACTGGCCTCCAAGAAGCCCTGATCTTACCCCCTGCGATTTTTTCTTATGCGGGTATGTTAAGGATATGGTGTTTCGGCCACCTCTCCCAGCCACCATTGATGATTTGAAACGAGAAATAACAGCAGCTATCCAAACTGTTACGCCTGATATGCTACAGAGAGTGTGGAACGAGTTGGAGTATCGGGTTGATACTGCTCGTGTGTCTGGAGGGGGCCATATTGAACATCTCTGAACTTGTTTTTGAGTGAAAAAAAAAACCTTTTTAAATACTCTTTGTAATGATGTATAACAGAAGGTTATATTATGTTTCTTTCATTAAATACACATTTTTAAAGTTGTGGTATTCTTTTTGAATCACCCTGTATATATAGCAGTTCATGACGTCCATTCTTACAAATGTACTGTCTCTGATGGACACACGTCCAGATCATCCGCTCTCAAAAATCCACCATCTCTCTCCCCACATCCACCACTGCTGGCGGCTCACCTCCAACTGCGCAACGCTACGCACTGTTAACAGCCAACTGCCCAACACTACAATGGCGAATATTGCAACAATGCCGACCAGCCTCAGACTGCACACAGCACAGTCTGTGATTTTCATACAGAGGGCTACGTGGCGTTACCAATATAAAAAACCTAAACAGCCTACTTACAAAATAAAATGTAAATGTGGTGTGACAATGGCCTCCCATCGGGTACACCATTCGCAGGGTGCAAGTCTTTCGATTTGACGCCACTTCAGCGACTTGTGCGTCGATGGGGATGAAATGATGATGATGATCAGGACAACGCACCACCCAGACCCTGAACAGAGAAAATCTCCGACCCAGCCCAGGATCGAACCCGGGCCCTTGGGATTGACATTCTGTCTCGCTGACCACTCAGCTACCGGGGGCGGACATACTCAACTTAAATGATGCTTCTTCCTGTGAAACGTACAGCACAATTAGACGTTTGAAGTTACTACATGTCCTCTAAAATACTGAAGCCCTGTCACTGTGCCTGTGAAGTGATGCCAATGTCCAGAGCTGGCCTGCGATGCCTACTGGGCCTAAGTCTCGGAGGTGACGGACGGGCGCTGTAGCTTGTTGACTCGCCGGTGACTGGAGACTTGGAGACTGTACACGAGTCGGCGCACGGAAGAGAACTGTCCGCCGTAGCTCAGTGGTCCGGTATCGACCAGTAGGTATCCACACACGGGGTGCCCGTGGGTTGGCAGCTGCGTGCCCTGGCGTGCCTCGGTATAGTTCGTACTGCCAGCCCATGCAGCTGCTGCGCTACGAATGTTTCGAGCGAGGTTTATCGATTGTGGTGCCGTACTCTCTGGATTCGGGAGTACCGCCCCCACAGTGTCCATTATCCCCATACACGGACCAAATGGTTGCCTCTGCTGATGTCACCCTTCTGTTAAAGTCGAACAAAAGAATATACACTACTGGCCATTAAAATTGCTACGCCAAGAAGAAATGTAGATGATAAACGGGTATTCATTGGACAAATATATTATATTAGAACTGACATGTCATTACATTTTCACGCAATTTGGGTGCATAGATGCTGAGGAATCAGTACCCAGAACAACCACCTCTGGCCGTAAAACGGCATTGATACGCCTGGGCATTCAGTCAAACAGAGCTTGGATGGCGTGTACAGGTACAGCTGCCCATGCAGCTTCAACACGATACCACAGTTCATCAAGAGTAGTGACTGGCGTATTGCGACGAGGCAGTTGCTCGGCCACCATTGACCAGAGGTTTTCAGTTGGTGAGAGATCTGGAGAATGTGCTGGCAGGGCAGCAGTCGAACATTTTCTGTATCCAGAAAGGCCCGTACAGGACCTGCAACATGCGGTCGTGCATTATCCTTCTGAAATGTAAGGTTTCGCAGGGATCGAATGAAGGGTAGAGCCACGGGTCGTAACACATCTGAAATGTAACGTCCACTGTTCAAAGTGCCGTCAATGCGAACAAGAGGTGACCGAGACGTAACCAATGGCGCCCCATACCATCACGTCGGGTGATACGTCAGTATGGCGATCACGTATACACGCTTCCAATGTGCGTTCACCGCGATGTCGCCAAAGACGGATGCGACCATCATGATGCTGTAAACAGAACCTGGATTCGTCCGAAAACATGACGTTATGCCATTCGTGCACCCAGGTTCGTCGTTGAGTACACCATCGCTGGCGCTCCTGTCTGTGATGCAGCGTCAGTTGTAACCGCAGCCATGGTCTCGGAGCTGATAGTCCGTGCTCTTGCAAACGTCGTCGAACTGTTCGTGCAGATGGTTGTTGTCTTGCAAACGTCCCCATCTGTTGACTCAGGGATCGAGACGTGGCTGCACGATCCGTTACAGCCGTGCGGATAAGATGCCTTTCATCTCGAGTGCTAGTGATACGAGGCCGTTGGGATCCAGCACGGCGTTCCGTATTACCCTCCTGAACCCACCGATTCCATATTCTGCCAACAGTGATTAGATCTCGACCAATGCGAGCAGCAGTGTGGCGATACGATGAAGCGCAATCGCGATAGGCTACAATCCGACCTTTATCAAAGTCGGAAACGTGATGGTACGCATTTCTCCTCCTTACACGAGGCATGACAACAACGTTTCACCAGGCAACGCCGGTCAACTGCTGTTTGTGTTTGAGAAATCGGTTGGACACTTTGCTCATGTCAGCACGTTGTAGGTGTCGCCACCGGCGCCAACCTTGTGTGAATGCTCTGAAAAGGTAATCATTTGCATATCAGAGCATGTTCTTCTTGTCCGTTAAATTTCGCGTCTGTAGCACGTCATCTTGGTGGCGTAGCAATTTTAAATGCCAGTAGTGTATTTTCAGATTTGTCCACTTAACATTCCGTTTTCTAGCGTCCACCGCTCCATTCACTACTTGAAAATGAGAAAAAGACAATATCTAAACTCAAATAGGGACAGTTAACTAAAAATGAAACACGATAGTCTATAAATAAACCGTTAGCAATCGGGATACCAATACGGAAAAGAAAAGCGCTAGGAACATACGCACCAACCCAATAAAATGGGGCTAAATTTTTGTTCTTTGTGGACTGATCGAGGATGTATGCTGGCAGAGCATACTGAAACTAAGGCGGGTTTCATTGCGGTGTGTCTAATTTAGAAGTCAGTAGTGGATAACTGATTCCGGGAAGCCATCCGTGCGAGGCATTGCGTCACACAAGCGGAGGACGGCGTCTCGAAGCGTGTCGTGGTATTCTGGCTGCAACTGCAGTCCTACGTAACTGGCCGGCCGGTTCAGGGGTCTCGATCTCGCGGTCCTAAACGCCGTAGAAGCGCTCGGCAGGCGGACAACTGGCTGACGTCATAGGCCGGTATTCTCAGCCGACGTAGTCCCCCAGAAATCGCTGTACCAGAAAACACCTCTTTTCTGGACCTATACATTCTTCTCTTATCTACCACTATCATTATTCTTACAAATGTGAATATTCCATTCATTATTACTAGTTATTATTACTAGGTCTACAACTTTGCTTTCGTCGTTTTTTCTCGAAGTTCGGGGCTTTATTGTGAAAAACTTACAAAAAAATTGATTCATAGTATTGCCCATCGGTGGCGACTACTACAGTCTCAGATCTTTCGGAGCACATCACAAAACTGCAGGAACGCCTTAAGAAATCTTTATTTGCAAGTCGAGTGTTAGCAGACATAGGCGACATAAAAATGAAAAAGCTTGCATACTTTGCGTACTTTCATTCGATAATGTCATATGGTATAATGTTTTGGGGTAACTCTTCAAGTCAAACAAAAGTTTTCAGAGTCCAAAAGCGTGTAATACGTATTATTTGTGGAGTAAATTCACGGACGTCCTGTAGAAACCTCTTCAAAGAAGTGGGTATACTAACTACTGCCTCTCAGTATATTTACTCCTTAATGAAATTTGTCCTAAATAATATCTCTTTTTCCAGCAGACAGCTCAGTTCATACATACAATACCAGGAACAAAAATGATCTGCACAAGCACTTAAAAGTACTTACTTTAGTTTAAAAAGGGGTCCACTATCAGGAACACTCATCTCGAATAATTTTCCAGCAAACATAAAAAATTTAGTTACAAATAAAGATCAGTTTAAAAGGAGCCTGAAAGACTTACTAGTGGCCAACTCCTTCTACTCCACTGACGAATTTTTTAATAGAAGCAAATGATGTATTGTATATACTCATACTATAAGTGTTGTTATTTCAGCTTAAAAAATAATGTAGTGTATATACTCATACTACTAGTATTGCTATTTCAGCTTTAAAAAAAAAAAATGACATGTTCCACATCCACGAGGATCTCCTCAGCACGGATCTATGGAACGAGAAACTAATCTAATCTAATCTAATACGAATCCCGTGGCGGAAGAACTGGGCGTCTTTTGTGGGGATCCATGAATTGATTCAGTTCTGCACTTGTTCATGTGGTCGGAAGTGACCCGCCAGGGTAGCCGAGAGCGCTAACGCCCTGCTTCCTGGACTCGGGTATGCGCGCCGGCCCCGGATCGAATCCGCCCGGCGGATTAACGACGACGGCCGTTGTGCCGCCAGCCTGCCTGTGGTTTTTAGGCGGTTTTCCACATCCTACTAGGTGAATACCGGGCTGGTCCCCACGTCCCGCCTCAGTTACGCGACTCGCAGACATTTGAAACACATTCACACTATTTCGCGATTTACACTAGACGCAGACAGCTGGCGTACACTACTTCCGTCCCGGGGGGGTATGGGGTGGTGGCAGGAAGGGCATCCAGCCACCCTCTGCCATTAACACTGCCAAATCCGTAATAACACGGCCGACCGTGTGGACAATGCGGGATCAAGGCGGTAGCAAAAGAAAGAAAAGTAAGAAAGAATGTTTCCAGAATGAGATTTTCACTCTGCGGCAGAATGTGCGCTGATGTGAAACTTCCTGGCAGATTAAAACTGTGTGCTGGGCCGAGACTCGAACTCGGGACCTTTGCTTTTCGCGGGCAAGTGCTCTACCTACTGAGCTACCCAAGCACGACTCACGCCCCTTCCTCACAGCCCGTCTCCTACCTTCCAAACTTTACAGAAGCTCTCCTGCGAATCTTGCAGAACTAGCACTCCCGAAAGAAAGGATTCTGCGGATATTGAGTCGTGCTTGGGTAGCTCAGTTGGTAGAGCACTTGCCTGCGAAAGGCAAAGGTCCCGAGTTCGAGTCTCGGTCCGGCACACAGTTTTAATCTGCCAGGAAGTTTCATATCAGCGCACACTCCGCTGCAGAGTGAAGATCTCATTCTGGAAACATCCCCCAGGCTGTGGCTGAGGCATGTCTCCGCAATATCCTTTCTTTCAGGAGTGCTAGTTCTGCAAGTTTCGCAGGACAGCTTCTGTAAAGTTTGGAAGGTAGGAGACGAGGTACTGGCAGAAGTAAAGCTGTGAGGACGGGGCGTGAGTCGTGCTTGGGTAGCTCAGTTGGTAGAGCACTTGCCTGCGAAAGGCAAAGGTCCCGAGCTCGAGTCTCGGTCCGGCACACAGTTTTAATCTGCCAGGAAGTTTCAAGAAAGAATGTGCTCGGAAGTGATGGTCAGCCAGACTGTATGCCACTGATCGAAAAATGTGGTAGTCAGAGAGAGCAAGGTATGGAAGCATGGCGGGAGCGATAGGACTTCTCGTTTCAAACGTTTCCACGTATGTTTTGACGGGTTTTGCATCATGGGATCGAGCACTGACTTGCTGCAAAATTACCTTTACATGTCTATCGCTGTATTGTGGCCGATTGTGTTTCAGTGCTGGGCTCGAACGCATCAGTTGCTTTCGATAATGATTTCCTGTGACCGACTGTTTCAGTAGCTACGAAAACGTTCTGTCTTCCCCCACCATGCGGGTCTTCGTCGTCAAAATCACCGGTCTTAAGGCGTTGAAAACATTCTCTGCACGTTCTTGCACTAATAGTTCCCTCACCATTGGTCTTACCCAGAATTTTAAGAGCCACAGCCGCAGATTTCTTCAGGTTAAAGCAAAAAATTAAAACTTCCCGCGCCGGCCTCGGTGGGCGAGAGGTTCTAGGCGCTTCAGTCCGGAACCGCGCGACTGCTACGGTCGCAGGTTCGAATCCTGCCTCGGCCATGGATGTATGTGATGTCCTTAGGTTAGTTAGGTTTAAGTAGTTCTAAGTTTTAGAGGACTCATGACCTCAGCAGTTAAGTCCCATAGTGCTCAGAGCAATTTGAACCATTTTAAACTTCCCGCAAATGGCTAGAAATGGGAAGTAATGCCCAATGACAAAACGACTAATACGAGGGCAGTTCAATAAGTAATGCAACACATTTTCTTTCTCGGCCAATTTTGGTTGAAAAAACCGGAAATTTCTTGTGGAATATTTTCAAACATTCCCGCTTCGTCTCGTATAGTTTCATTGACTTCCGACAGGTGGCAGCGCTGTACGGAGTTGTTAAAATGGCGTCTGTAATGGATGTGCGTTGCAAACAACGGGCAGTGATCGAGTTTCTTTTGGCGGAAAACCAGGGCATCTCAGATATTCATAGGCGCTTGCAGAATGTCTACGGTGATCTGGCAGTGGACAAAAGCACGGTGAGTCGTTGGGCAAAGCGTGTGTCATCATCGCCGCAAGCTCAAGCAAGACTGTCTGATCTCCCGCGTGCGGGCCGGCCGTGCACAGCTGTGACTCCTGCAATGGCGGAGCGTGCGAACACAGTTTCGAGATGATCGACGGATCACCATCAAACAACTCAGTGCTCAACTTGACATCTCTGTTGGTAGTGCTGTCACAATTGTTCACCAGTTGGGATATTCAAAGGTTTGTTCCCGCTGGGTCCCTCGTTGTCTAACCGAACACCATAAAGAGCAAAGGAGAACCATCTGTGCGGAATTGCTTGCTCGTCATGTGGCTGAGGGTGACAATTTCTTGTCAAAGATTGTTACAGGCGATGAAACATGGGTTCATCACTTCGAACCTGAAACAAAACGGCAATCAATGGAGTGGCGCCACACCCACTCCCCTACCAAGAAAAAGTTTAAAGCCATACCCTCAGCCAGTAAAGTCATGGTTACAGTCTTCTGGGACGCTGAAGGGGTTATTCTGTTCGATGTACTTCCCCATGGTAAAACGATCAACTCTGAAGTGTATTGTGCTACTCTTCAGATATTGAAGAAACGACTTCAGCGTGTTCGTAGGCACAAAAATCTGAACGAACTTCTCCTTCTTCATGACAACGCAAGACCTCACACAAGTCTTCGCACCCGAGAGGAGCTCACAAAACTTCAGTGGACTGTTCTTCCTCATGCACCTTACAGCCCCGATCTCGCACCGTCGGATTTCCATATGTTAGGCCCAATGAAGGACGCAATCCGTGGGAGGCACTACGCGGATGATGAAGAAGTTATTGATGCAGTACGACGTTGGCTCCGACATCGACCAGTGGAATGGTACCGTGCAGGCATACAGGCCCTCATTTCAAGGTGGCGTAAGGCCGTAGCATTGAATGGAGATTACGTTGAAAAATAGTGTTGTGTAGCTAAAAGATTGGGGAATAACCTGGTGTATTTCAATGCTGAATAAAACAACCCCTGTTTCAGAAAAAAATGTGTTGCATTACTTATTGAACTCCCCTCGTAATATCCACGCGTGGGCGCCTGAGAATACTCGGGTAACTACTGTACGAGAATGTCAACATCGTTTAGCAGCGAACGTCTGGTGTGGCGTAGGGGACGGTCAGTTACTCGGACCGCATGTTACTCCGCAGCGCCTGATTGCCAGAGTGTATCGACAGTTTGTGGAACATGAAGTGGGTGGTCTGCTTCATTGGGTCCCATCCACTGCACACGCACGACGGTGGCCCTGCACACTTGAGTCTGGAGGAGAGAGTATCCCAGTGTTGCTCATACCGGTTAAGTGGGCAGCTGGTTGGCCCGCCGGGTATACGGATCTCAATCCCCTGGACTTGTATGAGGGTGAGTCAAATGAAAGCCTTAAATTTGTGATAACAAATAGAAATTTCGCGCCGTTATCCTGTAAGTTGGTAAGCGTGCTACAAACAGCGTGCAGAGTGGGCCTGTAGGTGGCAGCATAGTACAGATGCACACATACCATTGCGGTATCGGTATAAAGATGGCCGCCCCACTTGCGACTTGCTCCAGGGATGAACGGCGTTCTGTTATTCGGATTTTGCGTACTGAAGGTGTGAAACCCATTGAAATTCATCGACGAATGAAAGTTCAGTACGGTGATGCATGTTTGTCACAGCAGCAAGTCTACGAATGGAATAAGAAGTTCGGAAATGGTGTGACTTCAGTGGAAGATACTCCTCGTCCAGGTCAGGCACAACGAGTTGTGACTCCAACATTGCAGCAGTTGAAGCTATAGTGAAGGAAAACCGCCGAGTGTCACCGAATAATATTGCAGCATGTTTACAGATTAGTCATGGGTCAGCGCACCACATTGTGCATGATGTTCTCCAGTTTCACAAAGTGTCTGCGAGATGGGTGCCACGGCAGCTGACTCCTGAAATGAGAGAACGACGTGTTGATGCTTGTGGAGAACTTCTTCGGCGCTTTGAGAGAGATGGTGATGGCTTCCTTGCAAGAATCGTTACTGGGGACGAAACCTGGGTTCACTTCCACCAACCGGAAACGAAGAGAGCGGGCAAGGAATGGCGCCATTCCTCATCACCAAAACCAAAGAAGTTTAGAACAGAACCATCAGCAGGGAAGGTTATGCTGACTCTCTTTTGGGGCGAAAAAGGCTTCATTCTGGACCATTATATGCCTTAAGGGACCACTGTCACCAGTGCATCATACATACACCTCCTAAAAAGGCTGGCCGGAGTGGCCGTGCGGCTCTAGGCGCTACAGTCTGGCGACCGCTACGTCGCAGGTTCGAATCCTGCCTCGGGCATGGTTGCGTGTGATGTCCTTAGGTTAGTTAGGTTTAATTAGTTCTAAGTTCTAGGCGACTGATGACCTCAGAAGTTAAGTCGCATAGTGCTCAGAGCCATTTGAACCATTTGAACCAATCCTAAAAAATCATCTGCGGCGTGCTATGAAATCAAAGCGACGTGGATTGCTGTCAGCAGGTGTCCTTTTGCAACATGACAGTGCAAGGCCTCACACTGCCCGTACAACAGTTGCAACAACCACAGATGTGCATTTTGAGTGTCTTCCTCATCCACCATGGACATCGTTTCGAACACGTTCCACGGTAAACGCGCAGTACGTAGTTGTGTTTGATTTCGGGTCTCTCTGTGTCGTTATTTCCGGGAAGAATTAGTTTTTTCTTGTGTGCAATGTACTTGTGATTCCTAATCCGGTGCAAAACACTCAAATAAAGCTATTTCAGACAAAAATTTATTTACATTTTATGGTTATTTTGATTCATACATTACAGCCACGAAGTGTGTGCACTTACTTTTGAATCACCCGTGTACTACATGTGTGAAATCCTGTTCTTATGTAAGAGAGTGCCTGGTGGCTAATCAGACCACAATAAATAAATAAATAAACAAATAAATAAATACATACATAAACAAAAACAAACAGAGCTGCCGGGGTGAAGCCGTCTGTACGAGTCGACCGGCGCTCAATGAGCCGGCTCAGAATTACAGCCCAGAATCTACGATGTTACCGAACCGGGGCAAAAACTGCATAGTGCGATTCCCTTCCTCCCCCTCTTCGAGTGCTTGAGATAGCGAGTCAAAATTGTAGAATTTCGTGACTCATTACCTTGAAAACTGTTTAAGACACTAACTTACCATTGTCCATAATTATTGAATGCACCTTTCTAGATACACTAGAATTATTTCTAAAGTTGTATTGTGGGGCATGTTCCCTTTTTTTCTCAAACACTCAATTTTTCGACAGAATTTTGTAAATAAATAAACATAAAAACAAAACAACTCAGGGTACTTTAATTATTCTAGTTCCATATGTTTTGAATCTCACACTTGGCATGTTATGAAAGCGGGTGATTTATTGAAAAATATGTAGTTCAGAGATAATGAGGTGAAAGCGGGTCATTTATTGAAAAATATGTAGTTCAGAGATAATGAGGTTTAAAACTTTTTTTATTACAAATTCTTATACAGACTTACATTTCTGCGTCTTTTGTGCACTAGAATTGCCCTGGTCCATAGTCTGTGTCTTCTAGAGTGTCACAACAGCCCAGTGCTTGCCTCCTCCTTTTCTTTCTTGCCTCTTTTGTCATTTGCTGAGCAGCTAACTCTGCTTCACATACACGAAGCGCATCCGGTTCCTGCAGTCCTTTAGCTGTGGTCTGTCCAAATATTACCCCTAACTTCTCCAGAACATTACGTCTTTCATAGTTCCCACCATCAAGAGTAATTACAGCATCAGACGCTGCTAACTTTAGAGTCATAAGACGAACAAATACATTTTTAGGCACTCGGTAATACACACCATTATTGAAGGACTTATTCCATTCTGCGTCTTCCCATGTAAACGCTTCTTTAGTAGCTCAGGATTTGTCAAAGCTCTGTAAATAGGTTTGATTGCTTTCATTACTGCCAAAGGAAGAGAATGTTTGTGTAAATTCATGCATGGTGCCAGAAAATTGTCCGCAGCTCGTGGTCGTGCGGCAGCGTTCTCGCTTCCCGCGCCCGGGTTCGATTCCCGGCGGGGTCAGGGATTTTCTCTGCCTCGTGATGACTGGGTGTTGTGTGCTGTCCTTAGGTTAGCTAGGTTTAAGTAGTTCTAAGTTCTAGGGGACTGATGACCATAGAAGTTAAGTCCCATAGTGCTCAGAGCCATTTGAACCATTTTAACCATTTTTTGCCAGAAAATTCAGCATACCTATATTTACACCAAGTGTTTCGTGGAAGTGGACACAAAGCATGACATGGCTTTTCATTGGTTGATATTCGATGAAAGAAAGTGCTCCACACAGCTCTTTTCATGTTCTCTAAATTGTCAAAGTTATCTGTAATGGCCTTCCCACAATATTCCTGTAATTCATCAATTACTTTGTTCGTTAGGCTTCCAACGCATTTTACTGTCTTGCCATAAGACAGTTTTGTGTTGTCATCAGACACTTTTGTGTTATCCATATTGGGTTTTACGTTTATTCGTAATGTCAACTTCTGACACGTGGCCGTAGGTACAAAACAAAGCAATTCACAGCCTTCTAGACTGTGTTGTTCTCAAGATATGACTGCTCAACTGTGGCAGTATATGCGTAGCCGTGAAATTTGACAGTCACACGTCAACATTCAAAATATTATTTGAAGGTCTCACAGGTGTCTGATTTTAATGTATTATGTACCAAAATGTTCAGGAAAGTCCAAAGTACATTATGGAATAGAAAACAGAAAATATCAAATTTCGACGAATTTCACGTACAATGTCCGCTTAAGAGAGATCAATTTTTCACAAGTATGTTCGTTTTGTAGCGCACATCTTTCTGAAGAGTTTGATATATAAAACATATATGTGTTCGAGGAAATGTAAGACATGTTATTTGGTCTTAAGTGTGCCAAAGTGCGGTGGCACGCCTCATCACACAGCATTCTTCTGTCGCACGTCACTGTATTTTGCTCTGTGGAACTCAAACGTGTAAATTTCGTAATGGAAGCTATCAAACCTATATTCAGGACAGTGGAAATTAAAATTAAAATGTCCTGTGGTACCTTTCCTGCTCCCGGTCGGTCGGTTTGACTTTCTACCCCGATAAAAAATCTCACAATTAATATCGAGTGGGATTATTTGTAACCGGGAGAATAAGAACTCTTCAGAAAATTTTCACTCTTTGTTGCCTGTTAGCTAATAACTTTCTCTTTTGTGTGACATAAAATTAAATATAGGAAACATAAAAGCATCAAAGACAAGAGACAAGCAAGACAGTACACATTTCTTCAATCCTTAGGTCCCAGCATTTTCTTCTCTCTAATCTTGCTACAGTTTTACTCAGAGTGCTTTCCTTTATGCGAAAGAATCTATTACCTCGTCGAAGTTCGTCAAACGTTTTGCTACATAAAAAGCCAGAATGTCGTTGTCTAATACTGAAAAACCTGTTAATACGAATAGTACCCAAGACTGGTGCGGTTTCTCGATTTGATTGTATGAATTCTGTCTGTTAGATAAAACGAAATAGGCCTTTCTAATGATGCAGCAGTTGTAACACATGCCAAATATGCGCGACTGTTTTGGAACAAATGGTCATTTTACACGCCCCATTTACGGAAATATAAGATTTACGTAAATACACTCCTGGAAATTGAAATAAGAACACCGTGAATTCATTGTCCCAGGAAGGGGAAACTTTATTGACACATTCCTGGGGTCAGATACATCACATGATCACACTGACAGAACCACAGGCACATAGACACAGGCAACAGAGCATGCACAATGTCGGCACTAGTACAGTGTATATCCACCTTTCGCAGCAATGCAGGCTGCTATTCTCCCATGGAGACGATCGTAGAGATGCTGGATGTAGTCCTGTGCAACGGCTTGCCATGCCATTTCCACCTGGCGCCTCAGTTGGACCAGCGTTCGTGCTGGACGTGCAGACCGCGTGAGACGACGCTTCATCCAATCCCAAACATGCTCAATGGGGGACAGATCCGGAGATCTTGCTGGCCAGGGTAGTTGACTTACACCTTCTAGAGCACGTTGGGTGGCACGGGATACATGCGGACGTGCATTGTCCTGTTGGAACAGCAAGTTCCCTTGCCGGTTTAGGAATGGTAGGACGATGGGTTCGATGACGGTTTGGATGTACCGTGCACTATTCAGTGTCCCCTCGACGATCACCAGTGGTGTACGGCCAGTGTAGGAGATCGCTCCCCACACCATGATGCCGGGTGTTGGCCCTGTGTGCCTCGGTCGTATGCAGTCCTGATTGTGGCGCTCACCTGCACGGCGCCAAACACGCATACGACCATCATTGGCACCAAGGCAGAAGCGACTCTCATCGCTGAAGACGACACGTCTCCATTCGTCCCTCCATTCACGCCTGTCGCGACACCACTGGAGGCGGGCTGCACGATGTTGGGGCGTGAGCGGAAGACGGCCTAACGGTGTGCGTAGCCCAGCTTCATGGAGACGGTTGCGAATGGTCCTCGCCGATACCCCAGGAGCAACAGTGTCCCTAATTTGCTGGGAAGTGGCGGTGCGGTCCCCTACGGCACTGCGTAGGATCCTACGGTCTTGGCGTGCATCCGTGCGTCGCTGCGGTCCGGTCCCAGGTCGACGGGCACGTGCACCTTCCGCCGACCACTGGCGACAACATCGATGTACTGTGGAGACCTCACGCCCCACGTGTTGAGCAATTCGGCGGTACGTCCACCCGGCCTCCCGCATGCCCACTATACGCCCTCGCTCAAAGTCCGTCAACTGCACATACGGTTCACGTCCACGCTGTCGCGGCATGCTACCAGTGTTAAAGACTGCGATGGAGCTCCGTATGCCACGGCAAACTGGCTGACACTGACGGCGGCGGTGCACAAATGCTGCGCAGCTAGCGCCATTCGACGGCCAACACCGCGGTTCCTGGTGTGTCCGCTGTGCCGTGCGTGTGATCATTGCTTGTACAGCCCTCTCGCAGTGTCCGGAGCAAGTATGGTGGGTCTGACACACCGGTGTCAATGTGTTCTTTTTTCCATTTCCAGGAGTGTATAATTCAGCAAGTACCAATATCAAGTGCGTATAGGCCTACTACAATATTTTTGAGTTAAAGTTAACCTATCAATGTGTCAGTAGTAGATGTGACTTTTGACAGTAAATGTCGGGTTCTCTTTATAATGCATGTTGTGGGTAAAAGTCAACAATAATTAACGAAATTGTATTTTTAAAGTTTTTTGTGGTAGTCGGAAAGTACTCCCCCCCCCCCTTTTGCCACACCACACTTGACAAGACGAGAAGTCAGTAACCTGTTCAAAAATTCTGTTGTTAGTAAAAGTCAAAAACAGTTAACAAATGTTTTAAATATTTGTAGGATGGTCATGTTATACCCCCTGCCCCCCCTTGGTAATATACGTGATTGAAAATAGGTTCTTATTGCGAGCCTTAAGCTAACTGAATGTTATGACTCATAAGATTAAGCAGAAGCGCGAGGCATTGTGATCGTAAAAAATATGATGCTTGGTTGTCGAACAGCCCTCGTACATTAGATCGGCGGTTTACGAGATAGGAGTGTGACATAGTTGTACCGCTAAATACTCTTTAGTAGAGTGTCGGTACTTTTCGTTCTGTTTCGCGTCCCTAGCCACAGCAGCTTTGCAAACCGGTACGTGACGTCACAGGCTCAGCAGCCACTTCGTATTAGGGATGGCTGTTACCGTTGAAAGAACCCGTTTTCTGTTATATTGTATTTTTCCACATCAGTTTAACCTGACTGTCAAAACCGCTCAAGATAACTAGTTCTTGAAAGAACCGCCCTTCGGTTTTTTGTTGCTATTATTTCCTGTAATAAACGTAGAAATCGAACAGAGATTGAAAAATTTGGTCTCTCTAAGTTTCAAGATATACATAACCAAAATATTAAATAGGTGAATAAATGAAAACTTAGTCCGCCAAGGTACGCTGCTTTTCTGGATAAGTGAAAAGTGGTTGAATACTACAAAAATCGCCAGATGTCTCTTATTTATTGCAACTGTTTGAAACGCTGCTCAAAAATCGTGTTGTAATCGGCGGTCATAGCACTATTCGGGCATTACGAACAGTCAGTGGTGAAGGGTAAAAACTAAGGCGGAACAACTTTACTTCTACATCTACATCTACGTGATTACTCTGCTATTCACAATAAAGTGCCTGGCAGAGGGTTCAATGAACCACCTTCAAGCTGTCTGTATACCGTTCCACTCTCGAACGGCACGCGGGAAAAACGAGCACTTAAATTTTTCTGTGCGAGCCCTGATTTCTCTTATTTTGTCGTGATGATCATTTCTCCCTATGTAAGTGGGTGCCAACAGAATATTTTTTGCAGTCGGAGGAGAAAACTGGTGATTGAAATTTCATGAGAAGATCCCGTCGCAACGAAACACGCCTTTGATTTAATGATTGCCACGCCAACTCACGTATCATGTCTGTGCCACTATCTCACCTATTTTGCGGTAATACAAAACGAGCTGCCCTTCTTTGAACTTTATCAGTGTCATCCGTCAGTCCCCCCGATGCGGATGCCACACCGCACAGCAGTACTCCAGAATAGGGCGGACAAGCGTAGTGTAAGTACTCTCTTTAGTAGACCTGTTGCACCTTCTAAGTTTTCTGCCAATGAATCGCAGTCTTTGGTTTGCTCTACCCACAAAACTATTTATGTGACAGTTCCAATTTAGGTTATTTGTAATTGTAATCCCTAAGTATTTAGTTGAATTTACGGACTTCAGATTTGTGTGACTTATCGCGTAATAGAAATTTAGCTGATTTCTTTTAGTACTCATGTGAATAACTTCACACTTTATTTTATTCAAGGTCAAAAATGGCACTGAGCACTATGGGACTTAACTTCTGAGGTCATCAGTCCCCTAGAACTTAGAACCACGTAAACCTAACTAACCTAAGGACATCACACACATCCATGCCGGAGGCAGGATTCGAACCTGCGACTGTAGCGGTCGCGCGGTTCCAGACTGTAGTGCCTAGAACCGCTCGACCACCCCTGCCGGCTATTCAGGTTCAATTACCACTTTTCGCACCATACAGATATCTGATCTGAATCATTTTGCAATTCGTTTTGGTCATTTGATGACTTTAAAAGACGGTAAATGACGGTACCATCTGCAAACAAAGTAAGACGGCTACTCAGATTGTCTCCTGTGTCGTGTTAATTTGTCCGTTTTCAAAAGCTACCAGCAGAATAAGGCATATTATGTAGACAGAGGCAACAGAGCAGCTACTTTCTGTTTTTCCTGTAAACTATGGATGAACTATCGTTAAGTTTTTAATTTATTTCTGTTACCATAATTTCTTTCCTCTATTATTATTTCGTAGAAGTGGCAGACAAATCTTTAATCTTTTAAAGTAAATGAAACATTGTAATTCATTGCTATGGTGCCACTCTGCAATGCAACTGAAGTCCGGCGACGACACCGAAAAACTAGCGTCTAGACCAGCTGGAAGGGAACTACTTTACACCGGCGGTACGCGCCTACCTTAAGCCACGACACACAGCAACGGGGGCATCATTGTCGGAGTCTGTAGAAATTCTTACGGCATGTGTTTATTGCTAGTGTCTGTCGCCATTGTTATGAAAGTACCACTGATGGCTCTTCTCATATTCTGTAATATAGCAATTCAGACCGATCCCAATTTTTCGAATAAAAATTACTCCCATTGAAACGTCCCCTTAGAAAAATTTATGAATTACTGTGCTGATAGACCTCTTACATTATCTGATTTTCAAACAGCTGAGCAGAACTGAACGTACTCAGACATTTCGCTCTTTCCCTATTCCGATCAACACTAAACTGACACACAATATTTTTAGCGCAACGCAATCTGACTTTCAATAATCCCTACCAAAGAATGGCCCTGACTAATAATAACCTATACCTTTCACGAATCACTTACCTCACAAAAATCTTCGTTACTCGAACTACTGCAATACAGCGAGCGCCACTACTGCCAGCTAAATAAAAGATTGTAACTACTGAAGGGACTAACTACTGATAGGCGTAGTTAGCAAATGGAAGATTTTGATAAAGAACAAACAATGTATTTACCTTAATAGTGTTCAAAAGTCATAATATATGTATCAGTTCATGATATCCAGTATTATAAATTTACTTTCTGTGATGGACACATGTCCAGATCATCCGCTCTCAAAACTCCGCCATCTCTCTCCCCACATCCACCGCTGCTGGCGGCTCACCTCCAACTGCGCAACGCTACGCGCTGTTTACAACCAACTGCCCAACACTACAATAGCGACTATTTCAACAATGCCCACCAGCCACATACTGCACACAGCACAGCCAGTGATTTTCATACAGAGCGCTACGTGGCGTTACCATATAAAAACCTAAACAGCCTACTTACACCATTTTTAAAAAATGGTTTATTTGAAAACGAAAAAAATTTTAACTCCGCTGCTACGGCTGATATTTCGGATTTTTTGCTCGGTTATTAGTAAAAAGTAAACAACTCCCGTGATAACCGAGACGAAACAAGTGCCGAAAATACCGGTTATTGAGAAGAAAAATCCCGGTACCGGTTTTAACCGATCTGTTGTTCCCATCCTTACCTCGTGTAGAAGGGAGCGACCAGTTGCTGGTAAGTGACTGCGGTTGGTCAGGTGAGGGGAGTGGGAGGGTTTGCCGACCGGAGTGTGCAGCCGGCCGGCCACCCAGGTCGCGGCTGCCCAGGGAAACGGTGAGAAGGGGGGGGGGGGGAGGGGCGCCAGCAGAGCGCGTAGCGCCCAACAACTTGTTCCTCCGCCGCCGCAGCAAGTGGCCATTAAACTTTGCCCGACCGCGCCGAGGCGGGCTTCGGCGGGCGCAGCTCTTTAAACGGCCCCACCACCTGCTCGCGTCTTGCCCTGCCCTGGGTTCCCTCTCGCGGGGCGGCGAAATGGTGACGTCACAGCGTGCAACGACGAGGCCAACGAGAAAGACAGGCCCCGGTGCGTGAACGTGACGTCACACTCGGCGTCTTGATTTGCTAGTGGAAGCGTGTGTGAAAGAGCATTGCTATTTGCCTCGTTGTTTTTCGTACTACAAAAGTGGTGTTTAACTAAGTGCATCGACAGAATACGTGTGTATATGTGCATGTGTGATGGTGATGCATCCACAATTTGTTATGTTTGCGGTGTTGTGTGCGAAACATTGATAATTGTAAGCAAGGTATGTTAACCTCAAATGCATCTTCGTTTACTACTTTAGAAGATTCTAACCGTCTGTGTGTGTTTATCCTGACGTGATTTTGAGATCTTACACCTGACTGTAACTTCGAGGTAACGTATTGAAATACGGTTTCATTTTATTTCTAGATCTGGAACTCTTGAAATGCCACGTCGATGTAGTGTGTTCGGCTGTCGGTCGAATTATGATTCTGAAACAGAGAGAACGACTACATTTTCTTTGCCATCTGACGAGAGTCGACGTGCACTGTGGCTTCGAAATATCCCAACAGACTTAACCAAACTAAAACGGCCAAATATTTGTGTAAAACACTTCGATGAATCATGTGTAATTCGAGTGGACGTAATTATGGACAGAGGACAACTGAAAGAATTTCCCAGAATAATCCCAAAACTCACCGAAAATGCTGTGCCAACTATTTTTCCCAACACTCCCTCATACTGTTCTAAGTCAACTACAAAAGTGAGACGTCTTGCTGATGTGGAAGACGATAATCTTAGAAAAGCTATTCAAGACAGTATTGAGTCAAACAACTTACACCTCCAACAAAATTCACTTTCGTGTCTCAATGATATTTCTGTATTTCTAGAAGGCCAGAAAATTTGCAGCAACAAGTGGTCTGGATGAAAAATTGCATATCTGTCTTTTGGGATTAGACAGGGGAATACCTTGTGTTACTGCATTCATCACTGTTAATAGTGATTTGAGCTTTAGAGTAAATGTTAGTGAAGGAATTCATTTTGCAATTAATGCATCCATCAATGATGTGAAGAAATTAACTTCCATAAACGTTTTAGAAAATGTAATGTCAATGGTTGAGAAAGGGGAAATTTTGCCTAGTGTTACAGATAAAATAAACTGTGCTGTCAATTGCTTGCAGACTATCCCAAATTATGATGAAAATGCACAACTGAAATTTATTGTAGAACAACTCCATGTATCACAAATCTCAAAAAACAACAGACACTATGGCAACAACACGATGATAGTGGCATGCTGCTTATATGTACATTCTGACAGTGCATACAATTCCTTGAGGAAATGTGATTTAATGTTTTTACCCCACACACGAACCCTGCAGAAAATAATTTGTAATTACCAGCTAGTCACTTCATCAGTTCAAACGAGTCCTTATTTAGAAAACAGGGTGAAATATTTAGAAAAACATGAGTTATTAGTGTCTCTGTTGTTAGATGAGATTTATGTGCAACCACAACTTTCATTTAAATCTGGCTCAATACATGGGAGTAGCTTTTTTCATCCTGAGACATGTACCAAAACAGCACAGGTTTTTATGGTCTCTTCCCTTTTGTCTAAATATGTTGATGTTGTAGCAATTATACCAGTAGCTAATATGACAAGTGAAGAGCTGAAATCTTTGATCAGTAATGTTCTGTGCATGGTGGAAAGAATGGGCTTCAAAGTTGTTAGTCTGATAGCAGATAACAACAGTGTAAACAGGAAGGCATATGAACTGTTTACCCCCAGTAGAATTCTCCAACCCAGTATTGAACACCCTCTAGATCCTTCCAGGAAACTTTTTTTTATGTTTGACACTGTACACATTCTGAAATGTATCAGGAACAATTGGCAGACAAAGAGAAGTGTTAATAAAGTTTTACAGTTTCCTGACATGACTGATCATTCAGCAATATTGACAGCACAGTACAAGCATTTGGAGCTGGTATATGAGAAAGAAAGAAACTCTTTAGTCAAATATGGCCACACACTATCAGCTAGAGTACTGTATCCATCGTCTATTCAAAAACAAAATGTTAAATTAGCTTTGAAAATTTTCAATGATAATAACATAGTAGCTTTGAAACATGCAACAAAGGACATGCCTAATGTTACTGTGCACATAAATCAGACAGTGACTTTCCTTCAGGTGATTGTGAACTGGTGGAAGATTGTGAATGTTAGAAGTGTATTTGAAGGACAAAGATTCAATGATCCTTACAGAGAAGCCATCAGGAAGACAACAGACAATCAGGTGACATTTCTAAATAATCTGTGTCATTGGCTAAAAGTTTGGAGAGTATCTGTACCAATAAGTGATGCTTTAACATCACAGACATTCCAGTCTTTAATATTAACAACTGAATCTTTTCTGCAGATAATTTCATACTTATTTGAGAAATATGACATTGACTACATATTGCTAGGAATATTTCAAAGTGATGATTTAGAGGGCCGCTTTGGGTGCTACAGACAGTTGAGTGGAGCAAATTACTACATTAGTTACATCCAAGTTTTAGAAAATGAAAGAAAATTAAGATTCAGAAATGATGTACTGTTTGCAGCTCAAAATGATAATGTGCACTTGAAACACATAATTCCTGCCCAACAACAGCTAGACCGTAATATTGACATTAGCATTTTTTCTGATATTATGGACATCACCTTCGGTATGGATGATGTTCCACCTAACATGTTACCTATTTTGACATACATAGGAGGTTATGCAACTAGGAAAGCCCTTCAGAAATCTAAGTGTGACAAATGTACTGAATGGTTGCAGCTGAACAAAGAAGTTGAGGTAGATTCTTCTTACAACTTTGTGAAGGAACTGGACAGGGGTAAACTGACTTTGCCTACAGAGACAGTAGTGATCACAGTTGGAATAGTGTGGCATACAGTCTCTCTACTTGTGAATGACTTTCTTCAGCAATTTATGTCGTGTGGTAAACAGCTTTCCATTTCTCAGAAGATATGCATGTCAAAAGTTGTGAAAGCAGTGGATAATGCTGAATGTATGTGTTTGCTTCACAACACATTGTTAAGCAAACTGGAATATGTATCTCTCTGTGCCAACAGGATACTCATTAACAATTTTGAGAAAATGCATAATGATAAGGCAAGTAAGTCCAAAATAGATTCAAGGAAAGTGAAGAAGCTTAGGACTGACACATAAGTTTGAAGCCCTCTACACAGATACCATTTCTTTTTTTGTACTTCCTCATGTTGTCAAGTTTTACAGATATCTCACTGTTCTTATTGTACAATTTTATTTCATTATGTAACACACTATTTTTGATTTTTACTTTGTTTTTCCTGTGGAGGTGTAAATAGTGACCAGATGTGGTTCCATGTTTGTGAAAGCAACTGTTGGTTGGGTACTGGTCAATATTTTTCTCTATGTATCTCACTGTTTGAAAATCGTATTCACATGGAACTGTCAGGATACCCACGTTTTTAAACAGCACTCTCCAGTGAGCTCTCTAGTTACTGTTTAATATAATATGTATAACCCTTTGTTTTAGTTGCAAGTGTTTCTATATTCTGCCCATTTACCTCCCAGAAGGTTCAGTTTTGTGATGAAAATTTCCATATCACTGCTAGGAGAACGATGTATATATAATATGTTTAGGCTTTGGAACATATTTGTGTCCCATATGTTTATGGCTGATATTTCTATATGTTTTTCTCCACTTAATGAAATAATATCATTTTGGACTTCATACATAATGCCTTCCTTAACATACATGCATGGCCCACCATCCCGCATAAAGGTTCTGCTATACTGAAATGCTAGATTATAAGAGTTTAAACCATTAAGACTTATGTAAGGTGTGCTACATCAATCTTCTGTGATGCAAACGAGTGAGTTGTCTATAGTCTGCAGTTCCACTTGTAGTTGCTGGACTTTATTTCTCATGGACAGAATATTTTGGTGGAGGATTAAGAAACCTTACCTTGAAGGTTTCTCTCTCTTTTTGTCCTTGACTAAAAATCCTTTGGATGAAGAGCAGGCATGATTTTCTGTTTCCACACAGTACTACAGAATGTTGCTTGTATTGACTTCTCATCCCTCAAAAGTGCTGTTGATGTTGTTACTGCTGCTAATGGTGATTCTGCAGCTTCTGATGTTGGTGAGGATGATGTTTTCAGTAACTTACAGATAATGCCATGGAAACACCATGGATTGTCAGGAATTTGTTTATTTCCTCTGTGAAGTATGTTTATTTTTTTTCTTTTGTCATACTTGCATCTCCACCCTCCCATTCAGTTCATTTCACATAGTAGGAAATAGAATGTAACAGATTCAATTCCTCCTGTTAGATTTCTTGTGTCTATTCATGCTTTACTGATAATGAAAAGTGCAACAGGGCACACTAGTAGCCCACTTGATTGCTTGAGTTTTCATTTCTTTATTTTTGTCCAGACTGCAAACATTACACATATAATCTACAATTACATAATGCTTATACATATGTTGTTTCTGTGGCTGGTTTGTTTACATTAAAATTACATTGAACGCAGATGTGTCATTATAAGGTAGCATACATAGAGTGGAGCAGAAAATAAATCTTGGTACAAATACTTCAGTGTCTCCACACTTGGCATCTATACCTCAGATTGCATATATATATATATATATAGACACACACACAGCATGAGAAAGCAAATTCAACTGCAAATATTGTTTGATAAAGTAGTGATACTGCAAATATGGTTGTAAAGCATTTTCAGAGAACTTTGTGTCTAATTTCTTTTATATAGTCAGGCATTTAGTCTGATTGAAGCATATGTTTTTGTTTTTCTTGGTGTCACATCCATGGCAGCAACAGATTTTGTGATTATTTGGCTAATTCTATCATATTTTCTACAATGCCTGTAAAGAATTTATTAGAAGTGTAAACTGCCTCTAAATTTTTGAGAATAGTATCATTAAATGAATAATAAATTGATCTAAGGCAGTATCGTATTGCCATGAAATGTATAGCACCAATAGGTTGAAACATCTTCTTTCATTAAAACCTTCAAAGGGGCATATAGAGTCACTTCTATTGGAAACTTGAAAGCTCACAGTAAGATGTAAAATTATATTTACAAATTTATCACACTACTGTAGTGAGTTTAAAAGATGCCACAAATTTACCTCCCTAATGTTTATGAACTAATCTATTATCTTACCTCAATTAATATCAACTGTTATGAGTAATGAAAATGTGTGTTTTTAAATGCATTACAAATTTGTTAAAATAAATTATGTATGTGAAATGCTTGTTCCTGTTCATTATTGTCTGATACCTGGTTCTTGCTATACTACACTTCAGTTAGGAATGAAGTGAAAAGTGAAAAAAATCTACTGATGTTTATTCTTGGTATATTCAAGTCTCTCTCTCTCTCTCTCTCTCTCTCTCTCTCTCTCTCTCTCTCTCTCTCTCTCTCTCTCTCTCTCTCTCTCTCTGTGTGTGTGTGTGTGTGTGTGTGTGTGTGTGTGTGTGTGTGTGTGTGTGTGTGTGTGTGTGTGTGTGTGTGTGTGTGTGTGTTTGTTTTATAGGGGGGGTATTAGGACAGAGAGACCTTGGTATAAATTCGTGTTGTACAGAAAGCATAAAGCTAAAGAAATTTGAATGTTTATCAAGTAGTGCTTGTTGCTGATTTGTGGAAACTTACATGTAGTATACTGTTTGATGATAGTTTATCTCAGGTGTTGCAGATGTAAGCCAACAAACACATGTGGGTATATTCAAAAAAGTTTTAGATACTACTGTCCTGGATACAGGGCCCCTTATAAATTGAAATTGTCCTTTCAATTTGGAAATTCATTTACTTTTATTTGGTTCCTTCTCCATCAGCTCCTTCTATTTGTATATGTGGGTGCTGCTTGGCAGTTAGGGGGCCAGTAGAGAATTAAACTGGTAATCCAAGATGGTAAATGTTCAATTTTATATTGGAACTACTTAGAATATACAGTGAGCATACAATGGAAAAAATTCCACAACTTAGATTATGCATTTTGTAGTGTCATCTTCAGACACAAACCAATATATATATTGACAGAAAGTACTTTTTTGACTTTGTAGCCTTGTGAATGTGTATTAAAAATTACTACACAGTCAGTACTCCAAGTAGAAATTTTTCCATTGTGGAGAACTCTGAAATGATGTAGCAGTTCTTCCAAAAAACTAATAGCCCTTATTTCAAAAACATAATATCTGCATCAACACTGACTTCCTCAAGAGACAGGTAAGTGACAAATTCTTGTCAAACTACAGGTGAGATTTTTGTTTTTAGATTAGATTAGATTAGCTTTCATTCCAATTGATCCGTAGTGAGGAGGCCCTCCAGGATGTGGAACATGTGAGAAAACCAACAATACATGACATATATTTACAACTAAAACAAATAAGCTAATGTACCATTCCACAGGTCCCAAGTGGAATGATCGTCATTTTTTAATGAACACTAAGAGTCATTTTACAAATACTAATGCACTGAATTTAAAATAAAAAAGTTTTTTATTAATTTACAAGGTAATAGAACTACTGTAATACTTATTTACAATGAACACATTACTGCACTGAAATGGTGCATAAATATGTTACAAGTTACTTTATTTTGCACAACCTGTTTCGAGGAAACCTCTTCCTCATTATCAGGTGCCTTTTTCTAATTGCAATGAATAAAATATGCAAGAAAAATACAGGTGAGAATTTGCTTCTGACAATTCGATACATTAGGTTTGTTCATATCCAAGAACGTAATAATTCCTATCTTAGAGTATTTAATAGAAGCAATTTTATTATGCCTCTTAGAAACAACGTGGCATTTGTGCAAAACAGGAAATAAGGTACATCTATTACATTCAGGTGATCGCCCTACAAGTGTTGTCAAAACTGTGGCGTAATGCACAACGTCGTCGAAATCATTCTGTAGAGATGAGCATCTTTTGTAATTAAATTTTCACTCATTAAAAATGAAACACCTTGGAGAAAATTCGGCGAAATATAAGAGGAAAAATATCGGCTGCTCACATTTTCTTTCGTGTGAGGAAAAAAACACCTACTGAAAGCAAAGGCGGTCTACCTATATTTCTCTGCGCCTTGCGTGAATGTAATCTAGAACGAAAATGCCTACGACACGTCTATCTTTTAACTTGTTTCGATCATTATGATTTGAATATTTCGCTATCTGTTAGAAATGTTCATACACTTACAAATAATCTTATGAATGGAATTCTATGTGAGAGGCTGTCGAAAATTAGTTGTCTGTAACTGCATTTTAGATAAAAATCTGTACACATTCTTTCCTTTCCTTCATGCAATTATTGTGAAGTGTAATTACTTTACCGGTTACTGGAGACAAAAATGTCTAAAACGACATACATCTAGACGTAAACTGTGCTTGGTTAGTAAGCAAACAAATTGAATAAACTCGTAATTGGGATGCATATGTTTTATTTGTCATGCCAGACCTGCTGTTTTTCAGCTATTAAATACGTGTGCCTACATCAGTGTTCTTGATTGCTAGGTTTCTAAGTATATCTCGCATCGAAGTTTACCAGTATTCAGAAATCTAGTATATATGTACCCAGCACAACTTTAATTCGTATAAAACTTTCGTGGACGCATTTGAGAAAGAGGTGCTATCTGTTCTGAAGTGACAAGATGTTAGGACGCTGCCAGTCACGTGACATCCTCTGTGTGACGTACGCGGCGCGGCCTGTCTTTCTCGTTGGCCTCGGTGCAACGAGAAATACGGGCCCCGCGACGAACTTCTGACGTCACACTAGTCGGCTTGTCCGCCACACTAAAGCCGTCGGCACACGGGCCTTGCATCAGAACGTTGAGCGCGCCGATTTTCTCACGTCATAGCGCGGAATAGCACGTTCGGGAGTCTTTCCGAACATGCAGAGCAATATCTGGCATGTCCGATATTCTGATCGTGCGTCTGAGCGTTGACCAATGAGATGGCACAACACCAGCTACGTCACACGCACGCCGTCTCCCTTCAGTGCAGTGTTGTGAGGCGCCATATTGGCATTCATTTCAAGCCTATACGTATATATGCCGTTTCTGAGCGCCAGCAAATTGAGAATGACTGGAAAACCAGTTGTTAACTGTGCGATTCGTTCCAATAAAATAATGAGGAACATCATATTCGTGTGAAAAGAATTATTGTAACTTGTGTATTATGAGAGTAGGCTATTTGAAGGCAGCGACACACTGAAGATCCACCCAAAACGCATTGCTCTTGGTACAATTTGTTATAATTATATGTCAATTACTAACATATCTACGATTAAGGTTTACAGCATGGGGTGACATAGTATGATGACATGCAACGGATGAGTTGTTGGTTCAGCGTGAAGAGTAGTGTCATTGTAACGTGTTGAGTTAACTTGCTGGCGCGGTGGTTCGCGTCTTGACACTTCCAAATTTTTTCCCCCAACATTATCGTTTTCATTAGGTTCTGATACTTTATTATTAGTTTAATGTAAGTATATACTATAATATTTGATATTATGTAAATGTAAGTTCACCTTGTTTTGAGGGGTGACTTTGTTGGACTGGCTTAATCTACAGGACAGCTTGCGCTACTTGTATAAAGATATTTTCCTCCTTCTTCTTTTACGCTTCGTAATTCACATGTTGCAAACATTCTGCTACTGGGTAGGAACAGTGATCAAGTAAGACTGACCAATGTTTATCTCATGCGGAGAAGTATTTAAAATTTGTACCGCACTGTTTGTAATGGAACTTTTATAACCCAGTGTTCAAGTGGTTCAAATGGCGCTGAGCACTATGGGACTTAACATCTGTGGTCATCAGTCCCCTAGAACTTAGAACTACTTAAACCTAACTAACCTAAGGACACCACACACATCCATGCCCGAGGCAGGATTCGAACCTGCGACCGTAGCAGTCGCGCGGCTCCGGTAAACCAGTGTCCTCATTGATGGGACATGGTACTTTCCTTTTCGTGGACGATGCAGCTAACGTGGGAAATTTACGCGCACCCGTTAAGTAAACAGTGTGATTTACGAACTAGAAACATCCCTCCACTGCCGCCGGAGTGCGTTGCGATCGCGTGTAACACGTTGGGGCCCACGTAGCGTACGCACAAGTCGCGTCGTTCCTGAGCGTTCAGCAGCTCGTTGAACTTGGCACGGTCCGTGTGCCGACGGCTTTAGCGAGCGGACGGCTCCTTGCAGGCCCACGGGAAATCAGTATTTATTTGAAAAGTTACCCGCTAAAGGTCTTACTATCGATATCTTGCCAGCCTCTGAAGACGCAGTCAAGAATAAATAAACTCGTTTGAAATAGTCACTCGCTGGCCGCCGGAGACGGCTGCTGGCACTCGTTAAGACATGCTGAGTGACGTGCTGTGACGTACGCGCCGCGGCCTGTCTTTCCCGTGGTGCTTTGTGCAATTCCACGTTGCAAGTACATGGCGTCAGCCGTCCTCACACGGGACGTTTTTCTCGTCGCCCGCCAGACACGGTGGCCGTCGTGGTTGCTGCGCGCACTCAGACGGCCTCCCTACATCTCACAGGACCTGACCAGGTCCTCAGTGTGATTAGCTACCTCAGCGCTCTCTGGCGTCAGTTCCCGGCTGCGTCTGGCGCGTAAATCACACTGGTTCTTCATGGAAAATGAACGCGCATGGAGCAGCTTGGTAAAATCTGTTAGCGATTGTCAAAGGAGAGCAGAGACGATTCTGGACTTGTCGATGACTAACAGCGAATTGCTCATAGCGGAACACTATACAGTCTTCTACATCGATCTGAGATACATACACTACTGGCCATTAAAATTGCTTCGCCAAGAAGAAATGCAGATGATAAAAGGGTATTCACTGGACAATTATACTAGAACTGACATGTGATTACATTTTCACGCAATTTGGGTGCATAGATACTGAGAAATCACTACCCAGAACAACCACCTCTGGCCGTAATAGCGGCCTCGATACGCCTGGGCATTGAGTCAAACAGAGCTTAGATGGCATGTACAGGTATAACTGCCCATGCAGCTTCAACACGATACCACAGTTCATCAAGAGTAGTGACTGGCGTATTGTGACAGCCAGTTGCTCGGCCACCATCGATCAGACGTTTTCAGTTGGTGAGAGATCTGGCGAAAGTGTTGGCCACCGCAGCAGTCGAACATTTTCTGTATCCAGAAAGGCCCGTACAGGACCTGCAACATGCGATCGTGCATTATCCTGCTGAAATGTAGGGTTTTGCAGGGATCGAATGAAGGGTAGAGCCACGGGTCGTAACACATCTGAAATGTAACGTCCACTGTTCAAAGTGCCGTCAATGCGAACAAGAGGTGACCGAGACGTGTAACCAATCGCACCCCATACCACCACGCCGGGTGATACGCCAGTACGGCGAATACAAATACACGCTTCCAATGTGCGTTCACCGCGATATCGCCAAACACGAATGCGACCATCATGATGCTGTAAACTGAACCTGGATTCATCCGAAAAAAGGACGTTTTGCCATTCGGGCACCCAGGTTCGTCGTCGAGCACAACATCGCAGGCGCTCCTGTCTGTGATGCAGCGTTGAGGGTAACCGCAGCCATGGTCTCCGAGCTGATAGTCCATCCTGCTGCAAACGTCGTCGAATTGTTTGTGCAGATGGTTGTCGTCTTGCAAAGGTTCCCATCTGTTGAGTCAGGGATGGAGACGTGGCTGCACGATCCGTTACAGCCATGCGGATAAGATGCCTGTCATCTCGACTGCTAGTGATACGAGGCCGTTGGGATCCAACACGGCGTTCCGTATAACACTCCTGAACCCACCGATTCTATATTCTGCAAACAGTCATCGGATCTCGACCGACGCGAGCAGCAATGTCGCGATACGATAATCCGCAATCGCGATAGTCTACAATCCGACCTTTATCAAAGTCGGAAACCTGATGGTACGCATTTCTCCTCCTTACACGAGGCATCACAACAACGTTTCACCAGGGACCGCCGGTCAACTGATGTTTGTGTATGAGAAATCTGTTGGAAACTTTCCTCATGTCAGCACGTTGTAGGTGTCGCCACCGACGCCAACCTTGTCTGAATGCTATGAAAAGCTAATCATTTGCATATCACATCATCTTCTTCCTGTCGGTTAAATTTCGCGTCTGTAGCACGTCATCTTCGTGGTGTAGCAATTTTAATGGCCATAGTGTACTAGCAGCAGTCATTCGTTAATTGAATCTTCATCCCATTTTCGGTTTTACATCGAAGATGGTAGGTTGCTGCTTAAGTTAGTATCGTTTTATTTATTTATTTATTTATTTGCATGTTGGTATTACTGTTGCTGTGGGTTCATTTATCGATTGTCATTTTTTTTGTACTTCACTGTTGCTATTTGATTTTACGTGTCGTCATTTTGAGATTGTGTGTCGAGCTGTGCATGTTAGAAAATGGAGTCCGAAGTGGAGGAATTGGAACATTTCCGATATATTCTCCTGTTTGCGTTTAAAAGAGTGCTGACAGCAGCGGAGGCAGCGAGAAACATTTGCTCCATGTATGGGGATGTGGCATCGGACAGAGCACCGTAAGAAAAACGTTATTCCCTTTTAAGGAGGATCGTTTTGACGTTAGTGACTCCTCAAGTTCAGGAAGACCTTGGGGGTTTGATGAAGATCGTTCAAAAGCACTATCCACATCGGTGTAGTTGAAAATAGGCAAATGTGATGAACTATGATCATTCCACAACCTCGCGACTTTTGCATGCAATGGGAAAGGTTCAGAAATCGGGTGTATGGGCACCGCAAGCTCTAAACCGAAATCACAAAAAAATCAGGGGGTGGCCCAATATGCATCTCTGTTTCTCTGTCATTAGGTATCTCGTGAGCAACACCGACCACTTCTGCGATAAAGAGGAATGGTTTCTTCATGCTAACGTAAGGAAAAGAATGGAATGATTGATGGTTCAAAATGGTTCAAATGGCTCTGAGCACTATGGGACTCAACTGCTGTGGTCATTAGTCCCCTAGAACTTAGAACTACTTAAACCTAACTAACCTAAGAACATCACAAACATCCATGCCAGAGGCAGGATTCGAACCTGCGACCGTAGCAGTCGGACGGTTCCGGACTGCGCGCCTAGAACCGCGAGACCACCGCGGCCGGCTGGAATGATTGAGCCCAAACAAAACAGAAACTCCCTGCAGGCGTCCACGAAAGATAATGTTATTCATCTGGTGGAACCATTTGTTGTCAACAAGTCAGACATCTTGCAGACGTAATCGAAGAACAACCACCAGGAACGAACGTTGGCAGAGTATGGTAAATACTGAGGGACAATATGTCACTGATAAGTAAAGTCTCTGTTACGTGCATCGCTTGTGTTTATTAAGCTTACGGGAAAACGCTATGAAATTAACACCAACCCTACAGTTGTAGTATAGGCGCCAACGTCAGTTTGCACATGCACAACGTCCACATTCGCAGTGTTGCATTCACTACCACCACTCTGAAGTAACGCACTTCGTCACATAAATTTTAACAAAACAAGACATCGGGTAATTTAATTTCAGTCTAAGAGTTTTTCGAAGATGCTCTCCGTGATTGAAAAAGTATTTTATTGGCAATACACAAACCTGAGGTAGTCCATAATACCACGAAATACACGAAGTTTCCTAATAGAAAAAACTTCTAGAATGTAACTTCTGTTTACTATCTGACATAGACTGACAGTCACTATAAAATTTCTGCCCACTGGGGAAATATTCCAGTCCTTGGAAAAAGAATTGCAGCAAACACACTAGTTACAATAAATTGTATTAAATAAATAACAAAGAACCAGAATCTTTTAGGAAACAAAACACAAAGAGAGCTATGAAGGAGATGGGCACGAAATGCTACTTTCTTCAGCAGAGCCTTACGACACTATGAGTTACGTTACGGCTACGAAAAGCTACCGAAGCCCATATACACTCATGCTCATAAATTAAGGGTAATTCGCCTAATATCTTCTGTTTCAAGGTATTCCTCCACGATGGCAGCTCGATGGGGCGGTACGTTATCATGCATCAGGAGGAAGGTGGGACCCACTGCACACCTGAAAAGGCAGACATACTGGTGCAAAACGACGTCCCGGTACACCTGACCTGTTACAGTTCCTCTGTCAAAGACATGCAGGGGTGTACGTGCACCAATCATAATCCCACCCCACACCATCAAACCACAACTTCCATACAGGTCCCTTTGAAGGACATTAAGGGGTTGGTATCTGGTTCCTGGCTCACGCCAGATGAAAACCCGCGAGAATCACTGTTCAGACTATATCTGGACTCGTCCGTGAACGTAACCAGGAACCACTATTCCAATGACCATGTACTGTGTTCGTGACACCAGGCTTTATGGGCTCTCCTGTGACCAGGGGTCAGTGGAATGCACAGTAGACTGTGTGTCTGGAGACAACTGTTCCAGTGGCTGCGGTAAGGTCCCGAGCAAGGCCGTCTACAGGCACTGATGGTGAGATATCGGTCTTCTTGTGGTGCTGTACACTGTGGACGTCCCGTACTGTAGCGCCTGGACACGTTTCCTCTCTCCTGGAATCGTTGCCATAATCCTGAGTTCACACTTTGTGGCACACGGAGGGCCCGTGCTACGACCTGCTGTGTTTGACCAGCCTCCAGTCGCCCTAGTATTCCACTCTTCATAACGTCATCAATATGTGCTCTCTGCGCCATTTTCAACACACAGTCACCATTAGCACGTCTGAAAACGTCTGCACACTTACTCGCTGCACCGTACTCTGACATGCACCAACACACCTCTGCGTATGTGGACTGGTGCCAGCGCCACCGTGCGACTGCAGGTCAAATGCACCACATGGTCATACACCGAGGTGATTTAAACCCGCAAACCGCCCACCAGAGCGTTGTTTCACCATGTGTCAGGATTATCCTTAATTTATGAGCATGAGTATGTATGATATAAACTCTCTAAAGTCTACCTAAAAATGCCAACGTTTTACATTTAGTTCTGAAAAATTGTTTCAGAATGACGCGCTTTTGATAACTGTGCCGTAGGATTGGAATGGTATCCTACAGCACACAATTTACAACACTAAACACATCAGATACAGGAAGGCTTCAACCAGGCATGTGTCACATTTTCGAAAGATCGTTAATATGCTGACGTCTTGAAACAGCTGATATTCATACTACGTAGTCTGTGGCAAATATATTCACTAAATACGTCGTTTAACTTAGTACATCAGCTTCCAGGTCCTGCTTGTGACGCAAAAACGGTGTCGCATCTCACTGATCAAGTTCCTCACGATGACAACAAAAATCTGAAACGCTAGATTTTTCATTCCACGCTCCGCGCTGTAATGGAACGTGGAATCCCGTGCTGTGACGTCACCAGTTCCTCGTCCACGTGCGTCTTCATGTCAGCTGAAGGGGTGACTGAAGCGCGAAATGAAGAATCTGGCATGTCAGATTCTTTCCTCGAGGAAAGGAACTTGGCCAGTGAAATGCGGTATCGGTTTGACGTCACGAGCGGAATAGAAGAAACCATATCGTATCGAGTTTAACTCTGTGTTTGGTCTTATTTATGGATTGTGTTGCTACTTCTTGTTAGAAGAATTCCGTATTTAAGGTTGAATAACAGGTATACTGTTTGTGTTCTACTGATTTTTGTTTATTTTGAACTAGTTTTCGGCTTATTAGGTCATCTTCAGGAAACAACTGACTAGGTACTACAAAGGACCATAGTTATTAGGTAAACAAACATTGTAGTCGAAGATACAATCACTTGCATAGATTGTTGGGCATCAAACATGTTTCTTAATGTTGAAATTACACTTTACAGCATGAACAGAGTTAAGCACAATAAATAATTAAATAATTATTATAACATTTATAATATTATAAATTATAATTTATGTATTATTATATTTATATAATTATATATAAATATAATATATTGTTTGTTTATATATATTTGTCAAGTGAAGGGATTTAATTTCTACATTCCGTGTTTGTAATTCAGTTGTCGTGTTACTTCCTGAAGACACAGTCGTAAGTAAAACTTTTGTGACGGCGTCCAACAGATAATAAAATTAATTGTGATTGCTTCCAATAGAAAAACATTTTGGCGTTACAACTGACGTTCGAGCGCCTCCCGGTCTCTCCCTCGGTAGTGCACGTACGACCCCTCGGCTGCTCTGTTTGCCAGGCACGTTTCGTAGCAGGAACAGGGGAATTAGTGCGTCTTTCCTCAACTTTCTGTGGGTGCAGAACAGCGTTCCAGTGGTCGAGATGCCCGTTTCGCTACCTGCAACTATCGCCACAGCCGGTTACGTTCAGAGACAAAGACGAAATCGTAGGAAGGACCGCCGCACGTACTGCGTTAATTAATACCTCTTGCGTAATGTATGTGCGAGCCTGGTGGTAGAAATAAGATGTCAAGGAGCATTGTGTCTGATAACTGTACTCGTGATTTCCAAGTCGCACTTCGTCATAGCAGTGGCGACAACGTTACCCCTGACACTTGCAGTTCCTGCTACCGAGGACAGTTAACCAGTTTGGAGTTCCAGTTTGGTCTTCATTCCGAAGACTGGTTTGATGCGAGCCTCTTGCAGTGAAAGCTAATACCATCCCAGAGCTTTGCCAGGCTGTGGCAAAATCCGCGGAAAACTACATTAAGCTAGGTTGATGATCACTTAATGTTTCCTTCTCTGGGAAACGAAATAATAATTTACAAAGAAAAGTCAAAGAACATGCAGATAGGTGGTTCTTTTTGGAGATACTACACAGTTATATGGAAACAAAGCCACGAAATCTGTTACACATTTCTTTTTACATGTGTTGTTTTGTTGTTGTTTTGGTCTTCATTCCGAAAACTGGTTTGATGCGAGTCTCTTGAATTTCGAATAACAGCTCCACCCTACATCCTTCTGAAACTGCTTACTGTATTCATCTCTTTGTCTCCATGTACGATTTTTACCTCCCACACTTCCCTCCAGTACTAAAATGATAATCCATTGATGCCTCGGGTTGTATTCTATGAACAAACCCCTTCTTTTAATCAAGTTGTGCCAGAAATTTCTTTCTCTCCAGTTTTGTTCACTACCTCCTCATTAGTTGCGTGATCTACCCATCTAATCTTCAGCATTCTTCTGTAGAACCAAATTTCGAAAGCTTCTATTCTCTTGTCTAAATTGTTTGTCGTACATGTTTCGCTTCCATGCATGGCTCCACTCCACACAAATACCTTCAGGAAAGACTTCCTAACACTTACGTCTATGGGATACCTGTACGATTTTACACAGAGTACGCGAAGGAACTTGCCCCCCCCCCCCTTCCTTCTTGCAGCGGTGTGCCGTAGGTCTCTAGAAGAGCGTAGCGTTCCAAAGGATTGGAAAAGGGCACAGGTCATCCCCGTTTTCAAGAAGGGACGTCGAACAGATGTGCAGAACTGTAGACCTATATTTCTATCGTCGATCAGTTGTAGAATTTTGGAACACGTATTATATTCGAGTATAATGACTTTTCTGGAGACTAGAAATCTACTCTGTGGGAATCAGCATTGGTTTCGAAAAAGACGATCGTGTGAAACCCAGCTCGCGCTATTCGTCCACGAGACTCAGAGGGTCAGAGACACGGGTTCACAGGTAGATGCCGTGTTTCTTGACTTTCGCAAGGCGTCTGATACAGTTCCCCACAGTCGTTCAATGAACAAAGTAAGAGCATATGGACTATCAAACCAATTGTGTGATTGAATTGAAGAGTTCCTAGATAACAGAACGCAGCATGTCATTCTCAAAGGAGAGAAGTCTTCCAAAGTAAGAGTGATTTCAGGTGTGCCGCAGGGGAGTGTCGTAGGACCGTTGCGATTCACAATATACATAAATGACCTTGTGGATGACATCGGAAGTTCACTGAGGCTTTTTGCGGATGATGCTGTAGTATATCGAGAGGTTGTAACAATGGAAAATTGTACTGAAATGCAGGAGGATCTGCAACAAATTGACTCATGGTGCAGGGAATGGAAATTGAATCTCAATGTAGACAAGTGTAATGTGCTACGAATATATAGAAAGAAAGATGCGTTATCATTCAGCTACAATATAGCAGGCCAGCAACTGGAAGCACTTAACTCCATAAATTATCTGGGAGTAGGCATTAGGAGTGATTTAAAATGGAATGACCATATAAAATTAATGGTTGGTAATCAGATGCCACATTGATATTCATTGGAAGAATCCTAAGGAAATTCAGTCCGAAAACAAAGGAAGTAGGTTACAGTACACTTGTTCGACCACTACTTGAATACTGCTCACCGGTGTGGGATCCGTACCAGATAGGGTTGATAGAAGAGATAGAGAAGATCCAACGGAGAGCAGCGCGCTTCGTTACAGGATCATTTAGTAATCGCGAAAGCGTTACGGAGATGATAGATAAACAACGGTGGAAGACTCTGCAAGAGAGTCGCTCAGTAGCTCTGTACGGGCTTTTGTTAAGTTTCGAGAACATACGTTCATCGAGGAGTCAAGCAGTATATTGCTCCCTCCTACGTATATCTCGCAAAGAGACCATGAGGATAAAATCAGAGAGACTAGAGCCCACACAGAGGCATACCGACAGTCTTTCTTTCCACGAGCAATACGAGACTGGAATAGAAGGGAGAACCGATAGAGGTATTCAAGGTACCCTCCGCCGCACACCGTCAGGTGGCTTGCGGAGTATGGATGTAGATGTAGATGTAGATTCGATGTTAACAAATTTCTCGTCTTCAGAAACGCATTCCTTGCCATCGCCAGTTTACATTTTATATCATCTTTATTTCGGCCATTGTTAGTTATTTTGCCACCCAAATAGCAAAACTCATCTATTACCTCGTGTCGCATTTCCTAATCTAATTCCCTCAGCATCATCTGACATTCCATTATCCTTGTTTTGATTTTGATGATGTTCATCTTATATGCTCCTTTGAAGACACTGTCCATTCCGTTCAACTGCTCTTCCAAGTCCTTCACTGTCTCTGACAGAACTACAATATGTGGGCAAACCTGAAAATTTTTATTTCTTCTCCCTGAACTTTAATTCCTACTCCAAATCTTTCTTTGGTTTCCTTAACTGCTTGTTCAATGTACAGACTGAATAACACCGGGGTTAGATTACAACCCTGTCTCACTCCCTTCTTAACCACTGCTTCCCTTTCTTGCTCCTTTATAGCTGCTGTCTGATTTCTGTAAAGGTTGTAAATAGCCTCTCGCTCCCTATATTTTACCCCTGCCGCCTTTAGAATTTGAAAGAGAGTATTCCAGTCAGCATTGCCAAAAGCTTTCTCTAAGTCTACAAGTGCTACAAACGTAGGCTTGTCTTTCCTTAACCTATCATCTGAGATAAGTCGTAAGGTCAGTATTGTCTCGTGTGTTCCTACTTTTCTCTGGAATCCCCAATGTCAGCTTCTATCAGTTGCTCCATTCTTCTGTAAAGAATTCGCATTAGTATTTTTCAGCTGTGACATATTAAACCGATATTTCCGTAATATTCACACCTATATCAGCACCTGCTTTCTTTCGAACTGGAATTTTTCTTGAAGTTCGATGGTATTTCGCGTGTCTCATACATCTGCACACCAGATGAAGCAGTTATGTCGTGGCTGGGTCTCCTGAGGGTATCAGTAATTCTGACGGAATTCCGTGTGCTCCCAGGGCCTTGTTTCGACTTTAACATTCTGCTGTAACACCACACCTCAAAAGGGATTCTGTTCCCTTAATGTCTTATGAACTATTTGTCGCCCACATTTCACTTCCGTGCAACGCTGGACTACTCCATTCAAATACATTGATAAACATCTTGCTAAAACTTAAATTTGAGTTCTATATTAAGAAATTCCACATTTTCAGAAAGAGTTTCCTTGCTATCGCCACCAGTATGTATTTTATATCCTCTCTACTTCGACTGTCATTAGTTCTTTTGAGGCTCAAATAGTAAATTTTATCCACTACTTTTATTATCTCATTTCCTAATCTAATTCTCTCAGCAGCACCTCGTTTAATTCCAATGCATTCCACTACCCTTCTTTTGCTTTTGATAATCATCTTACGTCTTAACATCATCCACTCCGTTCAAGTACTCTCCCAAGTGCTTTTTCGCGTCTGACATAATCACAGTATCATCTAGAAACGCCAGAGTTTTTATTTTTTCTCCCTAAACATTAATCCCCTTTTCAAATTTGCTGTTGGCCTTCCTTCACAACCCTCTTCGTGTACAGATTGAATAACATTGGGGACAGGTACAACCCCGTTTCGCTCCCTTCTCTACCATAGTTTCCCTTTCGTGTACTTCGATTCTTCTAACTGCAGTCTGGATTCTGTACAAAAAATGGTTCAAAAGGCTCTGAGCACTATGGGACTTAACATCTGAGGTCATCAGTCCCCTAGACTTAGAATGACTTAAACCTAACTGATATAAGGACATCACACACATCCACGCCCGAGGCAGGATTCGAACCTGTGACCGTAGCAGCAGCGCGGTTCAGGACTGAAGCGCCTAGAACCGCTCGGCCACAGCGGCCGGCTGATTCTGTACAAGCTGAAACTTTTCGCTCCCCCTGTTTTCTACCTCATGACTTCAGAATTTGAAAGAGAGTATTCCAGTCAACAATTTCCAAAATGAGATTTCCACTTTGCTGCGGAGTGTGCGCTGATATGAAACTTACTAACAGATTAAAACTGTGTGCCGGACCGAGACTCGAACTCGGAAGCTTTGCCTTTGGCGGCCAAGTGCTCTACCACAGAGCTACCTCCGCCTCTACCTCGTCTCCTACCTTCCAAACTTCACAGAAGCTCTCCTTTGCAGGAGACCTTCTCCGAAATTTGCAAGAAAGGATTTGAGGTACAGGCGGACTTGAAGCTGTGAGGATGGATCGTGAGTCGTGCTTGGGTAGCTCAGTTGGTAGAGCACTTGGCCGCAAAAGGCAAAGGTCCCGAGTTCGAGTCTCGGTCCGGCACACAGTTTAAATCTGTCAGTATGTTTAACATTTTCCAAGGTTTTGTTAGTCTCCAAATGCTATAAACACCAGCTCACACAGGTGGCTGGGTATAGCAGTCTGTCGGCATATGAAATGGAACTACGATTTGCGGCGACGTAAGCTAAACATGTGGCAGGATACTGGGAAAAATGCAGTTAGTTTATAGAGGAAACTGCTAAAGAACAGTCGTTAATGAACAGCACCCTAAAATATTGCCCAAATGTGTGGGACCCAAACCAGGTAGCACTAACAGGGAATATTTAATAACAAAGAAGGGCAGCACGAATGGTAACAGGTTTGTTTCACCCGCGGGAGACTGTCACAGACATGCTGAAGAGACTGAACTCGCAGGCACTAGACGATAGACACAAACCATCCTGCTAATGCCTAGCTGTAAAGTTTCGGTATCTATTGTTAAATGATGACTGTAGGAACATACTGCGACGCCCTAAGTATCGCACCCGTAGCGATAGTGAGGAGTGGGATGTAGACTCTGTCATTCAGTTGACAGTAGTTTGCAGGGTCTACATCTACATAATTACTCTACAATTCACAATTAAGTGCCTGCCAGAGGGCTCACCGAACCACCTTTAATCCTCTTTTGACCGTTCCGCTCTTGATCAGCATGGGGGAATAACGAAAACTTAAATCTTTGTGAGCGAGCTCTGAGTTCCCTTATTTTATTATGATGATCGTTCTCCTTGTGTATGTGGGCGCCAACAAAAATGTTCACACACTGAGGAGGAAGTTGGTAATTGAAATATCGTGAGAAGATCCGGCCGCAACGAAAAATGACTTCGTTTTAATTATTGCCATCGCAATTTGCGTTTTTTAACTGTGGCACTCTCTCCCCTATTTCGCGATAATACAAAACGAGCTACCCTTCTTTGATGTTTTCCGATATCCTCCGTCAGTCTCTTCTGATGTGGATCCCGCACCGCACATCAGTACTCCAGAAGAAAGCGGACAAGCTTAGTGTTATCGGTCTCTGTAATAGACCCCTTGCACTTTGTAGGTGTTCTGCAGGTCTTTGGTTTGCTTTGCCCTCAACATTATCTATGTGATCTATCGCTTGAGCCTTGTCCCGCAGATACGCAGGGTCAGCCATCGTTAATCGGATGTGGCATGTTAAGGTTAAGGGGTGGCCGGATGCCCTTTCTGCCGCCACTCCGTAACCCCCCCCCCCCCCCCCCCCCCGCCTCCTCCGGGACGGAATTAGTGTACCCCAACAGTCTGCGTCGAGTGTAATCCATGGAATAGTGCGAATGTGTTCAGATGTCTGCGCGCCGTGTGACTGAGGCGGAACATGCGGACCAGCCCGGTATTCACCTAGCGGGATGTGGAAAACCGCCTAAAAACCACATCCAGGATGGCCGCCATATCGGCCCTCGTCGTTAATTCGCCAGGCGGATTCGCTCCCGGGCCGGCGCGTCTACACAAGTCCAGGAACCAGCGCTTTAGCGCTCTCGGCTATTGCCTATGTGATCATTCCACTTTAAATAATTCGTAATTGTAACCCTACGTATCTAACTGAATTTACAGCGTTTAGATTTGTGTGATTTACCGTGTAACCAAAATTTAGCGGATTTGTTGTAGTACTCATGTGAATGACTTCACACTCTTCATGATTTAGAGTCAATTGCCATTTTTCGCACCAAACAGATATCTTGTCTGAATAATCACAGATATAGATGTGGACTATTATAGCACTGTTTGCCCCATTGGAGGACGGTCTAGAGTGTCTCGTCAGATTGCATTGACACAGTGGTGCAGCGTGTCTGTATTAGCAATGTCCGCTGTTGTTTGCCCGTGAAAGGAGCGAGCCATGGATGCGCTGCCGTCCCCCAATCCAGCCATTTGTCATTGTTCCGTTCCACTCTCGAACAGCATGGGCGAATAACGAACACTTAAATCTTTGTGGTAATAGAACCCAGTACGTTGTCCTCAATGGTGAGTGTTCATCGGAGGTGAGGGTATCATCTGGAGTGCCCCAGGGAAGTGTGGTAGGTCCGCTGTTGTTTTCTATCTACATAAATGATCTTTTGGATAGGGTGGATAGCAATGTGCGGCTGTTTGCTGATGATGCTGTCGTGTACGGGAAGGTGTCGTCGTTGAGTGACTGTAGGAGGATACAAGATGACTTGGACAGGATTTGTGATTGGTGTAAAGAATGACAGCTAACTCTAAATATAGATAAATGTAAATTAATGCAGATGAATAGGAAAAAGAATCCCGTAATGTTTCAATACTCCATTAGTAGTGTAGCGCTTGACACAGTCACGTCGATTAAATATTTGGGCGTAACATTGCAAAGCGATATGAAGTGGGACAAGCATGTAATGGCAGTTGTGGGGAAGGCGGATAGTCGTTTTCGGTTCATTGGTAGAATTTTGGGAAGATGTGGTTCATCTGTAAAGGAGACCGCTTATAAAACACTACTACGACCTATTCTTGAGTACTGCTCGAGCGTTTGGGATCCCTATCAGGTCGGTTTGAGGGAGGGCATAGAAGCAATTCAGGGGCGGGCTGCTAGATTTGTTACTGGTAGGTTTGATCATCACGCGAGTGTTACGGAAACGCCCCAGGGACTCGGGTGGGAGTCTCTGAAGGAAAGGAGGCGTTCTTTTCGTGAATCGTTACTGAGGAAATTTAGAGAACCAGCATTTGAGGCTGACTGCAGTACAATTTTACTGCCGCCAACTTACATTTCGCGGAAAGGCCACAAAGATAAGATGAGAGAGATTAGGGCTCGTACAGAGGCATATAGGCAGTCATTCTTTCCTCGTTCTGTTTGGGAGTGGAACAGGGAGAGAAGATGCTAGTACGAGGTAACTTCCGCCACGCACCGTATGGTGGATTGCGGAGTATATATGTAGATGTAGATATGATGCAGGGCTCCTCGAATACTGCGAGAGGTGTGCCGAAGCCATTTTGATGCATTAAACAGACACTTGCTATTGTTTGCAGGGTCACATTATGTACCAATTTTGGGAGAGCGTTCTGATAAAGACGGAACTTGTAAGACGTGCTGAGAAAAAGTAGCGACAGTCACCTACAATTGCCGCTGACGCTTTAAACGGCTGGCTAAATTGTACCGTAACGATTTCCACTTGTCCACAAACCTTGCTTCGGTTATGAACGCTGCCTGGCCAACATCTGTGTGAGTATGTGGTTGAATACGGAAAGACACTGTTTGTCGCTAAATGAATTTTGGGAGATGTGTGTGGGCAGCTGATACATTTATGTAAAGACACAGACGTAATCTAGAATTTAACTCTACATCTACATATATACATCACAAGTCACCCTGTCATCTGTGGCGGAGGGTAGAGTCCATGCAAAATACTGTGGCCGGTAGATGCACAGTCTGCAGGACTGACAGATTGAGACCTCCACCCAATTATAAAAAAAAAAAATTCGATATGTTAGCTAAATTTCGTACTCAACAACATATTATGTAATATGCACCAAATGCAAAGTAATAGCGACCCCTATTTTTCATTGCAAACTTTTTTCGAATTTCTCTCAGTTTATTACTTGCATTATTGGTTAAAAACGGTCTTGGTTGCAATTTCAGTTTTTTATTTTTCAACGACGCGTTTCGCCTGATGTAGGCATCTTCAGGTTATCTACATCTACATCTACATCTATACTCCGCGAGCCACCTTACGGTGTGTGGCGGAGGGTACTTATTGTACCACTATCTGATCCCCCCTTCCCTGTTCCATTCACGAATTGTGCGTGGAAAGAACGACTGCTTGTAAGTCTCCGTATTTGCTCTAATTTCTCGGATCTTTTCGTTGTGATCATTACGCGAGATATATGTGGGCGGTAGTAATATGTTGCCCATCTTTTACAGATGGACGCGAGAGGCACCAAGATCTGCATAAAGAGTTCCCGTTCACAGGAGCGAGTAACAGAGTAAGATGGGGGCTCAGGTAGTAAGCATAATGCACCACAGCGTCGTGTGCTAGTACGAATTTCGCGTTCATAATTTTGTTTCCGAATTTGTCTCCTTCATTACTCATTTCTCTATGGTTTCTGCTTGTTTCAGGTATTCCTATATTTCTGGAAACCAATTAAGTTTTTTGATTGAGCTCATTAATACATCAAAAATCCTCTTTGTGAGTCTGTTGGATGTGTCACAGAATGTTGGTCTCCGTTTTCATATCGTGTCTGTCAGACAGTCTGTGCGTTCATGTAACTCTTTGGTTGGTCTCTTCATCCACAGCCGCGCGGAGTGGCCGCGCGGTTTGAGACGCCATGCACGGATTGTGCGGTCCCTCCCGCCGTAGGTTCGAGTCCTCCCTCGGGCATGAGTGTGTGTGTGTTGTTCTTAGCATAAGTTAGTTTAAGTAGTGCGTAAGTGTAGGGTCCAATGACCTTAGCAGTTTGGTCTCTTAGGAATTCACACACATTTCCTCATACATATACCATCTCTGCGTACTGCTCCAAAATGTTTATGGAGAATTTACGTTCTATTTTTCTTTCTCTGTAGTGCATGATACACAGACTGTGATTGTTTTTGATGTGTAGAGTATTTCTGGTAGTACAGCTGTACTGTAGTCCCTGAGTTTGGCCTGTCTTGAAATGTTTGTTGTTGTACTGCGTCCATGATAGTTTGAAGACTTCCTGAAGTTGTTCTGTTCGATCGACGTTGGATGCCTTTTTCGGTCCTCCTCCTTGTATATACTCGTCTAGGTACTTCAAATTTTTCTACTGTGTTAAACTTTCCTCATTCTGTGTTCAAGACTTGTGTGTTGTTCTTTCCAAGCTATGCGTTTTCTGATGTGATATCTGTAGAGCCGTTTTGGCAGAGGCTTCATTTAAATATTCCAGTGCTTCTTTTCCTTCTTGCCTGTTGTTTTTGAGTATTTCCAGGTCATCTGCAAATGCCGGGCATTTTACGATTTTTTGTGTTTTTTTTTTTTTTTTTTTTTTTTTTTTTTTTTTTTTTTTTTTTTTTTTGTGATGAGCTGCTCGTTAAGACTGTGTTCTGCAGGCTGTTTCACGAACTTGCAATTTCAAGTTCTTCTAAAACCCGAAGTTTTTTCGTGTGGGGGCACAATGAAGGATTTGTAACTTGTCTAGAGGGGGCTGATGATGCTTGCTTCTCTTGAGATGATCGGAAAGGGCCGAGTTGTTTCTAACGAGCAACCGATCACAAAAAAATCATATTTTTTAAAGATGCTATGTTAACCATGTTCTTTCCAACATGAAATCTTTCTGCTCCCCCACCCCCACTACCAACCCCTCCCCTCCCTCTTATTCTATTTCCTTATTAAAACCAATCCTTCCCCTCCTCTCCCCCCGCCTCCCGCATTTTTCAACCATTACGGTACCTTTCTTTCCAGTGTCCCGAGGCCAAAAAAATTTGCTCGGACTGGTTTCTCTTTCCTTTATCAGAACATTGCCCTCTATCTTACATGAACTTCACGTCACACACACCATTTCCTCTTCTTATCCTCTTGTTTTACCTTCCCTTTTGCCCTATTCCTTCACATTAACACATAAGGTTCCCCGTATATTTAACCTTCTCCCCCCCCCCCCCCATTCCCTTGTACATTATTCATATTCCCGCCCCTCCAGCGCAATAACCTCGCTGCACCTCTTGTTTGTTTACGGCCGGTGGGGAACTGCAGCTTTACCTTACTCAGTTTGATGCTTGCAAACGTGTATCTGCCCTTGCGCTGGATCTTCGTTCTACCATAGTAAATTTTAATTACGTGACACCTTCTTTCTTGTTACTTGTATATTAAATCTCCCCCCCTCCTCCGCCACCTAAACAGTTATACTCAGTGTTTTTACTATTTAGCCCTTTACTTGTCTTCAGGGTTCCGCTACGTTAACTTGTAGTTTATGACAAAGGTGTTTTCCACAGCCGTTTTATATGACGACGCTGCTCCACACTAAACGCTTTCAGCGTGTAGTCAAGTAAGTTTTAAAGTTTTTTTCTTTAATTCACTCACGTTTTAATGGTAGCAGGAGCACCGCTCACCAAGTTCACGCGTTGGAGCTGTAATTTATTTCATTACTGTCCCAGTCTGATAAAGCGCTAACCGCGTGAGAAGCATAGTGTTAATTAAAATTAATAAACAACTACACAACTGCAACACACTCTGTTTCTCATTTGAACCATTTGTCTACTGTTACTGCACGTCATAATGGAATGGAATATTTAGACATATAGAATTTTGTGTGACAGATGGAGGCTAATAAAAGACAATGACGCCACTTGCAACACACAAAGAAGTTACATGTAAAAACATTACATGTCCATATAAAGTTTCATGTCGAAAAAAAGTGTTATAACATTTTTCTTGTCGCAAACTTTATTGGAATATTTTTATTTCGTCACATTTAATTCCGTTCTCGCAAGGTAAAGGGCACAACAGCCGAACGAAATCGCGTGTATAATTTGAAATTGGTTCTGATTCTCAGCAACTTGTTGTGTCGAGACGAATGTCCATTAATGGCTGGTTGGGATGATTTATCTCATCTCCAATGCTGATTACGTTTGATGTAAAAAAGCATGTCTATCCGTAACATTTGTTTTAACTGCTGCATAATGTGTCTGGTGTTGATAAGCCCTTCCGATGTTAATTTCTTCGTCTTTGTTGTTCGTTACAGGTGAGTCTGACTTACCGGTGTTATTGATGACATCAGGCGGCAGATGGGCGCAGACGTCACTCGGTACGTAGTGTGGCGTGTCTTCTTTTCTCCGTTATCCGCAAACAGCGAGTATCGCAGTAACTGCATACAAGTTTGGTGTGTCCGGGCTTGCTCGCATGATATGCTCTTTTGGCAAGTAATTAAGAACGAATGATGTAGTCAGACCCACATTACATAGGAATGGGAGAGGAACGAGGTGGGAAACTGGTAACATAATGTCGAAACCGATTCAAAGCATTGGGCATATTAACCACAGCTTCTCAGTATCTTTATTCTTTAATGAAGTTTGTTGTAAATAATACATCTCTTTTTCCAACTAAGTGCTTAGTACACAGTATCAATACTAGGAATAAGAAAAATGTACATAAAGATTTAAAATCACTTACTCTTGCCCAGAAAGGAGACCAGTATTCAGCAACGCATATTTTTTATAAGTTACCAGCAACCATTAAGAGTTTAGTTTCAGGCAAGGCACAATTTAAACATAATTTAAAGGAATTTATGGTGGCCAACTCCTTCTATTCCATCCATGAGTTTCTCAACAAGTGCAGTGGACCATTTTAATGAAAATTTATTATACTATAATTTTTGACAATACTGGGTTGTAACAGCGAAGTAGCTACCTACTGTGTGAATGATGGATGTATGGAAAACAGATGTAAGTCTTAAGTCTGTAAATAGTGGAAGTTTAATTTTAAATCTTGTACATAATCTGACTGTTCTTAACTGAGGATCACTGAAATGAATACTTTACTTTAATTTTTGACAATACTTGGTTGTAATAGCCAAGAAACTAGCAAATGTCTGAATGATGGATTTAATGAAAGCAGATGTAAGTATTAAACCTGTAAATATTAGAAGTTTAAATTTAATTCATGTACATAATTTTACTGTTTATTGACTGAGGATCATTAAAATTAATGAAACTCAAGTTTTTCTAATTACATTTTTGTAATGTGTTTATGTGACATGTTCCACACCCAGGAGGAATCCCTCTTTTATGGGTCTGTGGAATGAAAGCTTAATCTAATCTAATCTGCGTTTATAAATTGCGGCGATTCGATATCGTCACCAAATCGATGTTACTGTCTGCCACCCAGTGAACAACGCTGCAGAAAAACAATCAGTTTATAGAAATGTAAATACAGTATGACATTTTCGACTAGGATATCCAACCAGGGACATAAATAATAATCGACAGCCTTAAAAGCTCGTTTTTGTTACACTGGATAGTCAAAATACTGTGATTAGTGGTAGTAATGGGATGGTTGTGTTTGACGGTTAACAACGCAGGTAAGACACGTGTCGCGCTGGACTGCGTGTGTTCAGTACGGAGTAGGCATCAGAGCAGGTTGTTTACGAGTAGTGCACACTTTGTATTTGCATTCAGAGGCCGAGGTCGACGTGCACTGAAAGACCTAACAGAGTTCCAAAGAGGGCAGATTGTGGGGGCGCAATTAGCTGGAGCATCAGTAACCAAGACTTATTGAATGTTTCGAGAGCAACTGTTTCAATAGTCATGACAGCCTACACAAAACATGCAGAGACATGATAGTGTAAGCGTAGTAGTGGGCGCAGATAAAGACTAAATTACCATGATCGACGCACGCTAACATGGTTCAAATGGCTCTGAGCACTATGGGACTTAACTGCTGAGGTCATCAGTCCCCTAGAACTTGGGAAAACTACTTAAACCTAACTAACCTAAGGACATCACACGCATCCATGCCCGAGGCAGGATTCGAACCTTCGACCGTAGCGGTCGCGCGGTTCCAGACTGTAGCGGCTAGAACCGCTCGGCCACTCCTGCCGGCTATGCTAACATGAATTGTGTCAAGGCGACACAAAACTACGGCGGCTAAAGTGACTGCAGAGCTCAGTAGCCATCTTCGACACCCCGTGTCTATTGACACTGTCCGCCGAGAACCCCATAAAGCGAATATTCATGGGAGAGCCGCTATACCCAATCCATTAGTTACGACAACGAACACAAAGAAGCATACTCGTAAAACATGGTGCCAGAAGCATAAATCCTGGACGGCTGATCAGTGGAAACACGTCATACGGTCCGACGAGTCAACGTTTTCGTTATTTCCAACATCGGGATTGGTTTACGACTGGAGAACGCGACAATAAGTCTACAATCCTGATTGCTTGATTCCAACGGTTGAGCAAGGAGGTGGAAATGCGACGTTGTGGGCAGCCATATCGTGGTATTCTACTGGTCCCATCACTATTCTCAAATGCCGTGTTACAGCCAACTATTACGTGAGAATTTTAGGTGATCAGGTGCACCCCATGATTGAAATATTGTTCCCCAACAATGATGCCATATTTCAGGACGATAATGCACCCTTTCACACAGGCAGGACAGTACAGTCGTGGTATGAGGAGCACACAACTGAACTGCAGCGTCTTCCCTGGTGAGCACAGCCCCCGATCTTCGACATTATTGAACCCTTGTGAGCGGTATTTTCCAGGAGTTAGAAAAGGTTCTGATCGAAGAGTGGCGTAACATTCGACTGGAGACTATACCGTCATTATATGCTACTATTTCAAGAAGACTCGCAGCTGTATTACGGGCAAATGCGGATCCAACCCCTTATTAACAAACCATTACAGGTGTTCACATTATTTTGCCTATCCACTGTATGTATGGAGGACCAATTGCTTACATTCCGAAATTTAAATAAAGGCGTTGTTTCTCGTTTTAAGGACAGAACAGGAAATTAGTTTTAAATTAGAAATATTGTTCATTCGAAAATATTCACATAACAGAATCATACTGTAAAAGATAGAATACTTTCCCCATGTGTGTGACCACACCCTCGACGTAATTTCTGAACGCCAAAACCATTTTTTATGTCCACCATAGGTTGCCAGACTTTTTTTTCAGATGACCGTACGTTACTGTACTGGGCACTTTCGGAGTGCGGCCATTTTGAAATACGTTCAGTATCAGTATCAATAAGATAAAGCACCTTGCAAATTACAATTGCTGTTATATTACTTACTGTTGCGTCGGTGAAACTGTGTGTAATCCAGAATTAATTTTCAGTCTATGGCGCATTGTGTGCAGATCAGAAACTTCCTGGTTTACTAAAAATGTGTACCGGGACGGATACTCGAACCTGGGACCTCTGCCTATCGTAACAAGTGCTTTACCTGGTGAGCTGTCCAGGAACGACTTACGGCTTGCTCTTAACAGCTTTACTCCCGCCTGTACAATCAAGTTTCAGCAACGCAACTTGAAGTAATGTCACAGCAGCCGTAATTCACAAAGTTTAACTACGTTAAAAAGTGTACTAGGTTGTCGATAGGGATAGATGTGAAAATGGCCTTTACGGCAACACATGATGCGATTAAGTTCATCTGTAAACATAAATAAAATTAAATTTAAAAAAATCTGCCAGCCTACGGTGGACATAACAAGCCAGCGCTCCGTGAGCCTGAAAATGATATCCAATTGCTAAATTGTAACAAGGACGTCACCTCCTGCTGAAAGGGAATCTAAAAACCTGATTTTGTCCATTATTAATGGTTTTCTTGAAAGCCTGTGATTGTGAAAACATTGGGTTTGTTTAGAAATAACTTTCTCCTACCTGTCACGATTTTCTTTTATTTATGTTTCATACGACGCTTTCCGGGAAATGATTCCCATTTTCAAGTGTGTATGTCTTTGTATTGTGCCATTTTTCCGTAATGTTTTCGGTGTGTTAGGTTCTACTTTGCTTTGCTTTGCTTTGTTGACTGCAATATATGAAAAATGCCCAATTTTTATTAAGTTATCGATTTTTATAGGTGTATTGTCTGCATTGAAACTGGGGATCTAGAAACGACAGACAGGCTTCGTCCCCCTGTAGCCCTCAGTGGTTCATAACCCCATAACAGACCACAGCAGTCCACCCACCCCACCGCCGCCCCCACACTAACCCAGGATTATTGTGCGGTTCGGCCCCCAGTGTACACCCCCGTTCCCCTCCCCCCTTCCCTCTCCCCCTCCCTGGGAACGTCTCATGCCAGACGAGTGTGCAGGTTTTCGTATGGTCCATTTCTGCAGAGTCCAACAAGAAACCCCAGAATCAGATTAAATGATCTAATGACTAGAAGAACCGCAGTGACGAGTTATCCAGGGATATTCCTACACGAACGTCGTAACTTTGCACGTTGCATAGAGGAGGCAGGCAAAAAATGTACTAACGTGATGAATAAAATTACAACCGTTACAGACAGGCAATTTCGAATTGCCCTGAAAACAGTCAGAGCATACCATCTAGCTATGAGGGTATTTTGAAAGATAATGTCTCAGAATTTTTTATTCTACATCATACTCCGCAATGGTGTGTGGTGGAGGGTAGTTTCGGTACCACTATCTGATCCCTCCAGCCCTGTTCAACTAGCGATCTGTCGGAGGTTTGAGTCCTCCCTCGGGCATGGGTGTGTGTGTAGTCCTTCGCGTAAGTTAGTTTAAATTAGGTTAAGTAGTGTGTAAGCTCAGGAACCGATGACCTCAGCAGTCTGGTCCCATAAGACCTTACCACAAATTTCCAAATTCCACTCGCGAATAGTGCGAGGGAAGAATGGTTGTTGGTAAGCCTCTGTATTGGCTCTAATTTCTCGAATTTTCTCCTCGTGGTCAATATGCGAGATGTATGTGGGGGGAAGCAATATGTTGTTTGACTCCTCCTGAAAAGTGCTGTCCCGAAATTTCAATAGTAAATCTCTCCTTGGTGCACAACGCCTCTCTTGTAACATCTGCCAGTGGAGTTTGTTTAGCATCTCCGTATCGCTCTCTCGCCAGCTAAACGATCCCGTAACGAAACGCGCCGCTCTTCGTTGGATCTTCTCTCTCTCCTCTGTCAGTCCTACCTGATAGGGATCGCAGAGAGATGAACAATACTCAAGAATCGGGCGAACAAGCGCCGTATAAGCCACTTCCTTCGTGGATGGCTTACATTTCCTTAAGATTCTTCCGATGAATCTGAGTCTTGTGTCTGCTTTTCCCACTATCTGTTTTATATGGTCATTGCACTTAAGGTCACTCTGGATAGTTACGCCTAGATATTTTACGCCAGATGCTGTCTCCAGCTGTTTGTCATCGACAGTGTAGCTGTACAGTAGTGGATTTCTTTTCCTGTGTATGCGCAATACGTTACATTTATTTACGTTCAGGGCCAACTGCCAGAGTCTGTACCATTCATCAATTCTCTGCAGGTCGTTCTGCAAATTCTTACTATCTTCTGGCGTTGCTACTTTGGCATAAACAACTGCAACATCTGCGAGTAGCCTTAAAGAGCATCCGACGCTTTTTGCTACATCATTTATATATATATATATATATATATATATATATATATATATATATATATATATATATATATATATATTGTAAACGGCAACGGTCCTATCACACTTCCCTGTGCTACTCCGGATATTACCTTTACATCTGTCGATACAGTTCCGTTAAGGACGACGTTTTGAGTTCTGTCTGCAAGAAAGTCTTAAATCCAATCGCAGGTCTGCTCCGATGCTCCGTAAGCTCGTTTTTTTTTTTTCATGAAACGGCAGTGCTGGACGATGTCTCAAATGCCTGACTGAAGTCAGGGAACACGGCATCAGCCTAAGCGCCGCTGTCCACTGCGCTGTAGATCTCATGGAGGAACAGAGCCAGTTGAGTTTAGCAGGGTCTCTGTCTGCGGAATACATACTGATTTTTATAGGGGAGATGTTCATTTTCCAAAAACGTCTTAATTCTTGAGCAAAAAACATGTTCCATAATTCTACAACAGATTGACGTCAACGATATAGGTCTATAATTGGATCTGTCTTATGGCCTTTCTTAAAAACGAGAATGACCTGCGCTTTTTTCCAGTCGTAAGGTATCTTCCGTTGCTCAAGCGATCTACGATAAATTACTGCTAGAAGGGGAGCAAGTGTCATCTGGTCCTGAAGCCTTTCCGCTAGTAAGCGACTGTAGCTGCTTTTCAGTTCCGCGATCGGTTATCTCAAGATCTGCCATTTCGACGTTCGTACGAGGATTGAAAGGAGGGACAGTGTTACGATCTTCTGCAGTGAAACAACTTCGGAAGACCGAATTCAGTATTTCGGCCTTATCTCTCTTATCTTCCGTTTCTGTGCCGGTGTGGCCGCTGAGACAATGAATAGATGATTTTGACCTGCTTACTGACTTTACATATCTCTTAGGGTTTTTACTCAGGTCAGTTGACAACGCCTTGCCTTCAAGATCATTGAACGCTTCTCTCATTGCCCTCCTTACGCTAATTTGCGCTTCATTCAGCTTTTGTTTGTCTTCTAGGTTTTTACTTCTATTGAATCTGAGACGAAGTGCTCTTTGTTTACGTAGCGCTTTTCTAACACGGCTATTAAACCATGGTGGATCTTTCCCACCGCTTAAAACCTTACTCGGAGTATACTTGTCTAGAGCATATTGAACGATGCTTTTGAATTTTTTCCATTTGTTCTCCACATCTTCGTCCTCACCGCCGAATATTTGATGCTGACTGCTGAGATATTCTGAAATTTGTATCCTGTCACCCTTCCTACCTTTCTTAACATTCCTTGTAGGACCCGTCGTCATAAATGTTGTCACAGCCTTAGGATCACTGATACGTTCCTCTACGTTAACTGATTCGATAAGTTCAGGTTGTTTGTTGCCAGGAGGTCTAAGACGTTACCCTCACGAGTTGGTTCTCTAACTATCTGCTCAAGGTAATTTTCGGACAAGACATCCAGAGCAATGCCACACTATTCCTTGTCTCTGGACCCGTTTGATGGCATATCACTCCCAATCTATACCTGGTAAGTTGAAGTCAACCCCTATTACAACGGCATGATCAGGAAAATTATAGTGATATTCTTCAAGTTCTATCTGAAGCCCTTGCAACTACAGATGCTGACCCAGGTGGTCTATAAAAGATCCGATCACCATTTTTTAACCGTTCTTTGAGACCCATTTTCACCCAGATTTTATCAATTTTTTTACTGCAATAAACGCGCCGCCACCATTGGCGAATAACCTATCCTTACTCGAGTCTGAACTTATCATTGACGTCTAATTTCAATCAACTTTCTGTCCCCAATGCTATCTGTGCATTGGACCTTTCCTTGGATGCTCCTGCAGTTTACTAAAATTATAGTAATCTTTTCTATTTATGGTCTGCGAGGACCTAGATTCTCTGAGGTCGCTGTGGCTGGTGTATCAGGCAAATCGTGTTTCCTCCCAAGGGAGGAATACCATTATCGGTATACATGAGGCACTACATGTCAAGCACTCCCCTGCGTCGCTGACGCAAGTAAGAATCCTCTCCCGCTAGACGGCTTCGAATTGTAGCGAGTGACATGGCGGTGCGTAACGTAACTGCGTCGCTGCGCGAGAAACAGCGTGCTGTAATCGAGTTTCTCATTCGAAGCGTGAGAATGCGAGACCACACACGACCGCTGCGACACCTGCAACAGCCGAAGCTCTGGGTTCGCCGTGATCGGTGATCCTGCATGTACTGCCACATACTGGCAAGCTGTCTGAAGCCACATTCCACCTGCTGATGTCAGACGGAAGTGCGCGTTACTGCGTGCATACCAGAAGATTGCTGATAACACCGACCTCGCAATAATGGACGACGTATTCCCTACAGAGCGAGAAAGACCAAGAGCAAGACAACCCACTGTCATCACAGCCAGGACTCCCATGGAAACTGAATTCAGTACCGTCGGTGAATGGAAACGCTGGTGGCAACAGAACTGTTCCCTACAATGTCTGAAGCTGTCTTGCATCCAGAAGAAAACTCGTGGATTCGACCAGCCTCGGGCAGTTTGGACTACTTTGAACCGCATCCAAAGGGGCCGTGAACGATGTGCAGACAGTATTGGTTAAAAACAGACTTGGTTGCAATTTTAGTTTTACTTTTTAATTTTTTTATTTTTCAACGACGCGTTTCGCTTTATTTAGGCATCTTCAGGTTATCTACATAGAAAACAGAGAACAAATACATCTATTTGAGAATCGCGATCGTGTTGTGTAGACTTGGATAACCTGAAAACATGTATAAACAGATCAAATACTGAAAGAGCAAATACCTTAATTTGGTATTTCTTAGAAGAATCCGTTAATCAGTGTAGCCAAAGGGCATGGTCGAATATATCAGGCCAACATCGCCTTCGTTAAACTCAGTAAAAACTAAAAATATAAAATAGTGAAATCATTACCTTTTCTAGATGGACGCGAGAGACACCAAGATCTGCATAAGGCGTTCCCGTTCACAGGAGCGAGTAACAGAGTAAGATGGACGCTCAGGTAGTGAGCACAATGCACCACAGCGTCGTGTGCCAGTACTGAAGCCTGATACAGGACCACCTCAATAGGTGGCGCTGCGGCGCAGCAGTGATAAGAATGAGAGATCGTAAACGGGATATACATGCCCACTAAAACTTTATAAATGTAATGCTCGTAAAGCATTGATAAGATGGAATTTACTAGGGGCAACACCTGTGCAATAACTTATCCTAAAATTTTGACGAAGTAAAATATAAATGAAGGCGGTAAATTTAAAATGAGAAAACAAGGCGTATAGCACAACAGACAGATGCAGTATATAAACAGATTTTTCGTATCATATACAACTAGAACGAGAACATTAAAAACACAGGACCGTAGTTTCAGATAAAGTGGCCGCCCATATGACACTCAATACTCCTTCATTCGGAGCTACAACTTTTAACAAGAAAACTTTTTTTATGAGATATAACTAAAATTATTAGGCTTAAAAAAATACACACCAACGTGGAAGACGGACGTTATGCGGGTAAACTTTTCCCCTCCTTTTTATAGCTACATTGAAATGTGTAAAATGCGTCATCATTTAAAGCGACAAACTCGCAAGTATCCGATTTGAGTAAAAAAAAAAAAAAAAAAGACCCTAATGGCTTGGCTAACAAGACGACATAAGACCACAGAGGGACAGGGCTCATATTTAGGCAGAATTACGAGAGCTCCAGGATTACACTAATAACACCGATTTCATAGCTCCTAAAAAGGCCTGATTGGCGCCAAATATTTGGCCGTTAAGGAGAGACAAATCTTTGTCTTCCATTTGCCTATGGTTTGCTGTATGCCACATATGGATTGGAAGAATGTGCAGACACTCTTTACAAGTGGGGAAAATCTTCAGCACCATTGCGTGGCTGTGGTGTGGAACGACAGACAGTTGCTCACGTTATATCGACACGTCTCGCACGTGCCTACAGGCGACCTTCCGAAGATTTACTCACTGCGATAAGACCTTGAGATATATATATTGTCATTTGTATTATTTTACGCTGAAGATCTGTGCTTAAATGTCGACTAGTAGTAGTTTTGTAATCTTTGTGTATGCATTGCGATATGACAAATAAACAAACAAAATCCTCCATACGGTCCCATCATGGCCGCATGCAATTTTCATCCGCTTCCAGAACTTATACAACACCTTCGAGGACTTCAGTTTGATACTGATGAACGGGTGAAAGCTGAGGTGGGGTTGTGAGTGCGTCAACGAAGTGAGACATTGTGCAGTGATGGTATCTACATCTACATCCATACTCCGCAAGCTACCTGACGGTGTGTGGCGAACTAGTCTCTCCTTGGGAGAAATGTGCCGGCCGCGGTGGCCGAGCGGTTCTAGGCGCTTCAGTCCGGAACCGCGCGACTGCTACGGTCGCAGGTTCGAATCCTGCCTCGGACATGGACGTGTGTGATGTCCTTAGGTTAGTTAGGTTTAAGTAGTTCTGAGTTCTAGGGGACCGATGACGTCAGATGTCCCATAGTGCTCAGAGCCATTTGAAACTCTCTTTTTTTTTTTTTTTTTTTTTTTTTACGAGAAATGTGTTCGTCGCCGGGGTGACCATGTTGAGAAGTACCGGTAAATATGTAGGGATGAAAATTGGCGATGTAGAATGTTATAATTTGTTTTTCGAGTTTTTGCATAAAAATTCAGAAGCATTACTTTGCAGCACGTTCTCGTATGTATAAAACCAACTCTGGAGGACTATCATTACAAAGCAATTTAATTTAATTCGCTCTCGTCGATTGCATGTCAGCGAATGCAATAAAACTGCTGTAGAGCAAGGCACGGTGCTATGTAGTGATGCCATTACGCAAACGAGGCTGTAGTGTAGAGTAATATCGGCTCCCACTCGCAAGAAATACTGGCGCAGGTCCACAGGCCGGCCTTCTAGTAACCATTGGAGGCCGATATGTGTCCTAAGTTTGGCCAGAGCCTACGTAACTAATTGGCGTCTGGAGACTTCCATCATTCTCCTTCGTATCGCCCTGTATCTCTGGCGCTGCCTTTGTTTTCCCTCCCTGTCTTCCCCATGCCAGTCCGTCTGTCCTTCTCGCCCTTTTTCTATCTCTTCCACGTCTCTCCATTCTCTCTCTCTCTCTCTCTCTCTCTCTCTCTCTCTCTCTCTCTCTCTCACACACACACACTCTCACTCTCTCTCACACTCTCGCTACTCTCTCTCTCTCTCTCGCTCTCTCTCTCTCTCTCTCTCTATATATATATATATATATATAGGGTATTTCAAAAATGACCGGTATACTTGAAACAGCAATAAAAACTAAACAAGCAGCGATAGAAATACACCGTTTGTTGCAATATGCTTGGGACAACAGTACATTTTCAGGCGGACAAACTTTCGAAATTACAGTAGTTACAATTTTCAACAACAGATGGCGCTGCAAGTGATGTGAAAGATATAGAAGACAACACAGTCTGTGGGTGCGCCATTCTGTACGTCGTCTTTCTGCTGTAAGCGTGTGCTGTTCACAACGTGCATGTGTGCTGTAGACAACATGGTTTATCCCTTAGAACAGAGGATTTTTCTGGTGTTGGAATTCCACCGCCTAGAACACAGTGTTGTTGCAACAAGACGAAGTTTTCAACGGAGGTTTAATGTAACCAAAGGACCGAAAAGCGATACAATAAAGGATCTGTTTGAAAAATTTCAACCGACTGGGAACGTGACGGATTAACGTGCTGGAAAGGTAGGGCGACCGCGTACGGCAACCACAGAGGACAACGCGCAGCTAGTGCAGCAGGTGATCCAACAGCGGCCTCGGGTTTCCGTTCGCCGTGTTGCAGCTGCGGTCCAAATGATGCCAACGTCCACGTATCGTCTCCTGCGCCAGAGGTTACACCTCTATCCATACAAAATTCAAACGCGGCAACCCCTCAGCGCCGCTACCATTGCTGCACGAGAGACATTCGCTAACGATATAGTGCACAGGATTGATGACGGCGATATGCATGTGGGCAGCATTTGGTTTACTGACGAAGCTTATTTTTACCTGGACGGCTTCGTCAATAAACAGAACTGGCGCATATGGGGAACCGAAAAGCCCCATGTTGCAGTCCCATCGTCCCTGCATCCTCAAAAAGTACTGGTTTGGGCCGCCATTTCTTCCAAAGGAATCATTGGCCCATTTTTCAGATCCGAAACGATTACTGCATCACGCTATCTGGACATTCTTCGTGAATTTGTGGTGGTACAAACTGCCTTAGACGACACTGCGAACACCTCGTGGTTTATGCAAGATGGTGCCCAGCCACATCGCACGGCCGACGTCTTTAATTTCCTGAATGAATATTTCGATGATCGTGTGATTGCTTTGGGCTATCCGAAACATACAGGAGGCGGCGTGGATTGGCCTCCCTATTCGCCAGACGTGAACCTCTGTGATTTCTTTCTGTGGGGACACTTGAAAGACCAGGTGTACCGCCAGAATCCAGAAACAATGGAAGAGCTGAAGCAGTACATCTCATCTGCATGTGAAGCCATTCCGCCAGACACGTTGTCAAAGGTTTCGGGTAATTTCATTCAGAGACTACGCCATATTATTGCTACGCATGGTGGATATGTGGAAAATATCGTACTATAGAGTTTCCCAGACCTCAGCGCCATCTGTTGTTGAAAATTGTAACTACTGTAATTTCGAAAGTTTGTCTGCCTGAAAATGTACTGTTGTCCCAAGCATATTGCAACAAACGGTGTATTTCTATCGCTGCTAGTTTAGTTGTTATTGCCGTTTCAAATATACCGGTCATTTTTGAAACACCCTATATATATATCACACACACACAGAGGCGCTCTCTCTCTCTCTCTCTCTCTCTCTCTCTCTCTCTCTCTGTGTGTGTGTGTGTGTGTGTGTGTGTGTGTGTGTGTGTGTGTGTGTGTGTGTGTAGAGTAACGGGACCGCCCCTTTCCGTGACGAACGCCACTGTACCGGCACGGCAGGGCATGTTCGTGTTCCCGTGTGCCGTGTCATCTATAAGGCTCCCTTTTAAGTGCTCTACCTCGTGTTGCTTCCTCTTGGGAGTGGGGGAAGATAGGGGAGGGGGGGGGCGGAGTCGTGTATCGATGTCGCGCTGTCAGCTGGCTGGAGCCGCGAGTTAAGTGGCGGAAGGCCAGACAGCTCTCTGCTAAATTAAAGTAAACTGAACGGCCCGCAGCTGGTGTGCGGAAACGATGTTGCAAAGCTCGATGTCTCCTCCTGTCCAGCGGCGCACTTCTTGTTAACACGTCCTCGCTTTTCGCGGCCCGTCAGATTCGAGAAAACTCGAGCTTTCGGTGGCAATTTCGATACTCTAACTAACCTCCTGTCGTCGACGTTGGACTGCGGCTGGGAAACTGCTGCTGATTACGACGTAACAGTTTAGTGAAACAATTAACTGCGTCGCTAACTTTTGTTTTCCCCCACGAAGCGTTTCCAGGGCTTGCAACCTCATCTTCAGAGGTATCACTTTTACAACATTTGCTGAGTGAATGTAGCCAGTCATTTCTTCGGAAGTTCATTTCATCTACAAAATGGTTCAAATGGCTCTGAGCACTATGGAACTTAACATTTGAGGTCATCAGTCCCCTAGAACTTAGAACTACTTAAACCTAACTAACCTAAGGACATCACACACATCCGTGCCCGAGGCAGGATTCGAACCTGCGACCGTAGCAGTCGCGCGGTTCCGGACTGAAGCGCCTAGAACCGCTCGGCCACTGCGGCCGGCTACTAAACTCAGAGTGAAGTATATTATTCACTATTGATGCAGTGCGCTCGTTCATCTTTGTCCCGGCACAGTAATGGTGAATCATTTACAGCAGCAGAAAACATATGAGAAACTGATTTCTTCTCAGTTCCTCACTGAATAAACCACTGTTTCAGAACGTTTAAGGTGGAGAAAGAAAATCATTTGTTAAGTTTCAGTACCACCTGATCCTTATTAAGACAATGGGTTACAACATTTCTCTGACATTGCAATAAAAGGAACCATTCAATTTGTAATATACGTATTTCGTAATATTTGTAATATATGTAATGTATGTAATCATTCTTGAACACATTAAAGGATAAATGTGCGGAAGTTCACCATTTCCCTCTGAATGGGGAGAGGAACAGAGGTACGGTGGAACAGAAACGTGGTACACTATTTGCTGCGAATTATTTTCGTATTTCTGAGATGAAAAACAGGGAGAAGAAATTCCTTTTGGTAAGTTTCCGTTTCAGTCGTTAGCTATTAAAAATACGGTGGGTTCCAGGATTCGCCAAAACTGCAACGGAATTAGCGATTTGTTTTTATCTGAATTATTAACGATTTGTCATTTGAATAAGCTTCATCATTTCCGAGGAACAACTGCGTTTCTCTTGCTGACATTTTAATTTCCCCTGTTTTGCCAAAACACAGCGTAAATTGCACAATCTCACCTTGCAACAGATATTGCGACAGAATCATGAAACGGAGTGTGTTATTAACCAAGCAAATTGCGATCAAGGTGATCAATACCTTATGGAAAACCTCACTGCGTCGGTATGCTGTAATATAAGATAAGATGTTTCGCGTTTAGTTCGAAACTAGCAAATTCCCTTTCCAACAGCTGACGAACGGTCTTTAAAAAATTAGGGTACTGGATTGGAAAAATAAAATAAAAAACATAGGTTCTGCTATACCGCGAAGACAAGAAAATTCCGTATGTTAATCGTACAGAAAAATACTCTTTTCTTAGCATGGTATCACTTACCAAAATCTCATATCGATATCTCGAACGCTTTAGAAGATATGATGTGTGTTATGAATATTTCATTCTCGCGTGCGTGCGGTCGGAAGTTTATATGCTACATAAATTCCATTTTGTCGAGATCGGAGACAGATAGAGACCTCCTCCGAAGTCTAAAGAAAATTTCAATATCTTGGGTTAATTTAATTCGCAGCAAGATATGGTGTAATATGCACCGAACGCAAAATCATAGCGAGCCGTATTTTTCAGTGCAATTTTTTTCGAATTTCGCGTAGCGCCTTAATTCAATGAGAATATGACGGTAAATACGACCATTAGCGAGATGGTGGGCACTTCACCATGAAGCTGTCATACACTGGTGTCCAAAATTAAAGCAGCAAACGGAAATTTTGCAAGGTTGCTTTTATTTCGGCAGAAAACAGTATAAATATGTGATACACGTAGAAACACTTTTAAGAATCACAATTGAAAGAAAATCAGCCCTCGGTCACTATTTTTTAACAAATTAACCTGGTTTCGACACTGCTAGGAGTGTCTTCCTCAGAATTCAAAACAAATAATGGTCTATATTCTATAACATGGTGACAGAATTATGACTAAAAATGTATGATAGAGTATAAGTACGGAATCGTCGTGAAAGACTGGCAGTACTTATGTGTCATTTATAAAATAATAAATATGCCAAAAGGGCATTAGTCTCAAAGATATTTAAGATAAAGAAAACTGTCATGGCGAGCCATTTAGGGCTGCTCGTTACTTCCGTGGTGCAGGTTGCGAAACGGACTCACTTTAAAGAATACAGAACGCAATCCACTGCAACGTGCTTAACGGTAGACAAAAATGTTCTCCTTTTTTATCCAGCTTAACGGATTTGCACACACACATTCTGACAACTGGTTAATATGCTCGCTATGGGGCGAGACCATCTCTGGCAGCAATACAAGCCTGCCAACGACGGGGCATGCTGTGAATGATGGCTCACGTTGAGGCAAGAGCACCCATTCTTCCTGCAGAGCTGCTCACAAGTCTTGGAGAGTGTTTGGTGGATGTTGACGTGATGCAGCCCGTACCCTAGGGCATCCCAGACATGCTCTATGGGATTCATATCGGGAGAGCGACCAGGCCACGCCATGCGTACAATATCTTCCGTTTCCAGAAATAAATAAAATAAATCAATCATCCGTGCTGTAGGAGGTCCGGCATTATCGTCCATGATTGCCAGGTCTGGGCCCACAGCACCTCCCAACAACCGCGCATGAGATCCCAAGATCTCCTCGCAGTGCGTGACAGCAGTTAAATCTTGCCGATTCACCTGCACATGAAGAGGTGTTGGAGTGGTCAACATAATCCCTGTCCACACCATTGGTGACCCTTCTCGATGTTGGTCTCTTCGAACAATGTCTGGGTCCAGAAATTGTGTTCCACATTCCTTCCAGATGCGAATCCGTCGAGACTCACTCTCCAGACGAAATCGGGACTCATGTGTGGAGAGAACATCGGCCCTAGTTCGACCGTCCAGGTGGCATGTTGACGACTCGACTGTATACCTTCCCTTCTGTGAAGACACGCCAGAGATACAAAGACCGCAGGTCTGACGAATATCTATAATTTCACAGTGTAAACGCCCAGAAGATGACCCCTACGTCGGGTTGAAACCGGTTGGCGGTATGTTGTTGTTGTGGTCTTCAGTCCTGAGACTGGTTTGATGCAGCTCTCCATGCTACTCCATCCTGTGCAAGCTCCTTCATCTCCCAGTACCTACTGCAACCTACATCCTTCTGAATCTGCTTAGTGTATTCATCTCTTAGTCTCCCTCTACGATTTTTACCCTCCACGGTGCCCTCCAATGCTAAATTTGTGATCCCTTGATGCCTCAAAACATGTCCTACCAACCGATCCCTTCTTCTAGTCAAGTTGTGCCACAAACTTCTCTTCTCCCCAATTCTATTCAATACCTCCTCATTAGTTACGTGATCTACCCATCTAATCTTCAGCATTCTTCTGTAGCACCACATTTCGAAAGCTTCTATTCTCTTCTTGTCCAAACTAGTTATCGTCCATGTTTCACTTCCATACATGGCTACACTCCATACAAATACTTTCAGAAACGACTTCCTGACGCTTAAATCTATACTCGATGTTAACAAATTTCTCTTCTTCAGAAACGCTTTCCTTGCCATTGCCAGTCTACATTTTATATCCTCTCTACTTCGACCATCATCAGTTATTTTGCTCGCTAAATACCAAAACTCCTTTACTACTTTAAGTGTCTCATTTCCTAATCTAATTCCCTCAGCATCACCTGATTTACTTTGACTACATTCCATTACCCTCGTTTTGCTTTCGTTGATGTTCATCTTATATCCTCCTTTCAAGACACTGGCCATTCCGTTCAGCTGCTCTTCCAAGTCCTTTGCTGTCTCTGACAGAATTACAATGTCATCGGCGAACCTCAAAGTTTTTACTTCTTCTCCATGAATTGTAATACCTACTCCGAAATTTTCTTTTGTTTCCTTTACTGCTTGCTTAATATACAGATTGAATAACATCGGGGAGAGGCTACAATCCTGTCTCACTCCCTTCCCAACCACTGCTTCCCTTTCATGCCCCTCGACTCTTATAACTGCCACCTGCTTTCTGTACAAATTGTAAATAGCCTTTCGCTCCCTGTATTTTACCCCTGCTACCTTCAGAATTTGAAAGAGAGTATTCCAGTTAACATTGTCAAAAGCTTTCTCTAAGTCTACAAATGCTAGAAACGTAGGTTTGCCTTTTCTTAATCTTTCTTCTAAGATAAGTCTCAAGGTTAGTATTGCCTCACGTGTTCCAACATTTCTACGGAATCCAAACTGATCTTCCCCGAGGTCCGCTTCTACCAGTTTTTCCATTCGTCTGTAAAGAATTCGCGTTAATATTTTGCAGCTGTGACTTATTAAACTGATAGTTCGGTAATTTTCACATCTGTCAGCACCTGCTTTCTTTGGGATTGGAATTATTATATTCTTCTTGAAGTCTGAGGGTATTTCGCCTGTTTCATACATCTTGCTCACCAGATGGTAGAGTTTTGTCATGAATGGCTCTCCCAAGGCCATCAGTAGTTCTAATGGAATGTTGTCTACTCCCGAGGCCTTGTTTCGACTCAGGTCTTTCAGTGCCCTGTCAAACTCTTCACGCAGTATCTTATCTCCCATTTCGTTTTCATCTACATCCTCTTCCATTTCCATAATATTGTCCTCAAGTACATGGCCCTTGTATAAACCCTCTATATACTCCTTCCTTCTTTCTGCCTTCCCTTCTTTGCTTAGAACTGGGTTGCCATCTGAGCTCTTGATATTCATACAAGTGGTTCTCTTCTCTCCAAAGGTCTCTTTAGTTTTCCTGTAGGCAGTATCTATCGTACCCCTAGTGAGACAAGCCTCTACATCCTTACATTTGTCGTCTAGCCATCCCTGCTTAGCCATTTTGCACTTCGGTATAATAATAATAAATGCGATTAAGACTGTTTGTGAATAATTGGTAGTTTACTGAGACTGCAACTGTATCCCGAAGACCAGGACAGGAGCGACCACGTGTGACATCAGGATGAGCAGACCGTTATATGGCAGAAAGGGCGCTGCAGCTGGCATCTGACCTCGCAGCAGGCCCTGGTCGTGTTTTATCGAGGAAAACGTTGCGCAGAGGGCTTCAGCAGCGTGGCCTTCATTGTTGGCCGTAGCGGTCGCGCGGTTCCAGACAGAAGCGCCTAGAACCGCTCGGCCACACGGCCGGCCGCGCATGAGGTTCGACCCTCAACGGCGCAGCTGCACCTTGACTGGGAGGCTAACCAGCGTTCTCTGTGCATCCGTATGTGTGTATAGCTGCCATGGAGGTAAGAATAGAGGGAGACGCCGTGACGTCACAGCTGTGAAGCTATGTGAAGCCGAGGGTAGCCATCTCAATCCGGCCAAAACATTGCTGCTGTAAGCTTGTGTGCATAGGCTTGTCGCTCGCTTTTGGAAGGATTTTGCGCTATTATGGTGATCTGTGTGGTGTTCGGATGTACGAATCGTTCTGATTGTGATGCGAAATCGAAGGGAATAACATTTCATGTTTAAGTTGTCTCGTTAAGTGTGATATTACAACTTCATTGTGAATGAGCGTGTGCTACATCGGTACTTGTACTATAGCGTGTTTTTCTCCTGTATGATTTTAGATTTCCTAAAAATGAAAATCGGAAAGCTCTGTGGGAGAATGCCGTGAGGAGGAAGAATTGGCGTGCGTCTAAATGGAGCACTATATGTTCTCAGCATTTCCGAGAAGAGGACATAGACCGAACTTCCCTTTCAACAGTAAGACTCCGAGAAAATGCTGTACCATCAGTTTTCCCTACACACCGAAAACATTTGCAAAAGGCATGTTAATTCAAAGAATTAAATTCTTAGTTTTCAAGTCCACGTTTCTGTATAATACGTACGTATCGTCGATAATCGAAGTGTTGAGTAACTCACTTTGTCTTCATCATGCACCAAATTAAAAGCTAACACTACATTAACTGGCGTAAAGTATAGGCCTAAACAGGACACTGTGTAGATTTGCCATTCTATGTACCGTATTTCAGTAAATATCGGTGATAATGAACAGTGTTTCCCAGTAGTGTAACGTAACTGCATTGTCCCAGTACGTATTACAAACAAGATGTATTTATGGGGCTTTGGAGGGAGGGTATAGCTAACTTAGTTTTCAGTTTCTATTATTTAGTTTGTGATACACGTTTATTACTGAATTAACAAAATTGTATCGTTTACATTGAAGGCTAGCTTTTCGTAATATTACATTAAAATCTATTTTTAATCAGAAGAAACATGGAATTTCGCCTTTACGAGATTTTATTTTAAACAAAAACTTTGAAACAACCAATCTGATGACGTTACTACATGCGTATATGGTGCAATTAGCGACTGTAATACACGCAGCGCTATAGCACACTGGCAATGTTTTGGTCAGAGTGTCATGGCAGCGAGCCACGCCCCCATGGCTTCAAAACGTAGTACGGCTGGGATACGTAGCGCCATCTCCCCTTATTCTTACCTCCATGATAGCTGCGCAGGACAGCGGGCGAGTCTGCTCGCAGACTGCCGGCTGTCTACCTGTTCTTCAAATGGTTCAAATGGCTCTGAGCACTATGCGACTTAACTTCTGTGGTCATCAGTCCCCTAGAACTTAGAACTACTTAAACCTAACTAAACTAAGGACATCACACACATCCATACCCGAGGCAGGATTCGAACCTGCGACCGTAGCAGCCACGCGGTTCCGGACTGAGCGCCTTAACCGCGAGACCACCGCGGCCGGCACCTGTTCTTGCGCGTAGGTCGGGAGGAAGGATGTACGGCCCAGTCACACGACCATCGAAGATACTTGCACAGACACTGATGCCGCATGTGTGCTGAAATATTCGTGTACGGGTTTTCTTGGTACCAGAGTGGCTGTTTCGAGCGTTCAGAACCAGCTTCCCTGTCGAAATGCGCTTCGTCGGCAAACAAAATTCGCCTTGGAAACTGAGGAAAATACAACTATTGTGATGTCACCGCCAGACACCACACTTGCTAGGTAGTAGTAGCCTTTAAATCGGCCGCGGTCCGTTAGTATACGCCGGACCCGCGTGCCGCCACTATCAGTGATTTCAGACCGAGCGCCGCCACACGGCAGGTCTGGAGAGACTCCCTAGCACTCGCCCCAGTTGTACAGACGACTTTGCTAGGAAAGGTTCACTGACAAATACGCTCTCATTTGCCGAGACGATAGTTAGCATAGCCTTCAGCTACGTCATTTGCTACGACCTAGCAATGCGCCATTATCAATAGATATTTAACTTGTGATGCCTGTACCGTCAGACCGATGTACACCACTTATGGATTAAAGTTAAATATTCTACCAGTTACCTCCCGATTTGCTAGTCTTATTTCTCTGACCTGTTCCACACCTCACGCCAGTCTGCGTCAGCTTAAACGCGTGCCTTTCTGTTACCCGTCATAGTGGATTGGCTGTCGGGCCAGTCCACTACAACTACAATGTAAAAGCCGAGTACAGAAATTCACACGTGGCACAGAATCCGCCTGGAGCACGGCGTGTACCTTCTAAGGGTGATACGGGTGGAGGTGCTGCTCACGCAGAACACGCCAGACAGGCGAGTGAGACACGTGCAAGTCACGTGCAACGCTCGAGTACTCGTCGATGGGTTCTCTTCAGCTTGATGAAGCACTTCCTCTTGCAATACGACACCGCGTCGCCTTTTTGGGGCACCACAGTTTTCTGTATCGGTTGCGAATTTCCCACTTTCCCACAGCCGTTGTTCTAGTGTGGCAAACACGGGATCAGATGCAGACACACGACCTGGAAAGTATCATGGTACAGACGTTGAGCTTCTTATCTATTACAGCGAGCTTCGCCGTAAATTAACAGCGTATATGTGTGCTCTGCGAACGTATACTCGGTCATACTGTTACTGCAATACTGGCCACCGTAACGTCAATTGGCGCACCGCCAGGAAGCGTGAAAACAAGGCGGATGGAAACAGAGGACGTCACGTGACATCGCGTCGTCCTATTATTCATGAATGTTGGTAGCCATAGGCGAACTGTGTAGGAAACGCAATTGAATAGCTCTTCTTTTCCTAGTAACACGGCAACAGACCGTTTGCGGACATGGGTTTCTGTGTAAAACTTGATGTACTAAGTCGTCTCTACAGCCTCGAGAAGTATATAGTGTTGTGGCGTAGAAAGACAGCCACGCCACGGAAGTAGCCGAAAGGCACGCGTTTAGCAGGCAAGATATAGGTCTGTAACAGGATACGTAATGAATGCTATAAAGAAAAGTACGTAGCTTCTGGACTACTTAACTTTAATCCATCCTTTTGGTACATCTGGAGATTGTGGCGATACAAGTGAGACTCTTTAGATACATGCAATGTTACTAATGGCGCCTTGCTAGGTCGTAGCCATTGACTTAGCTGAAGGCTATTCTAACTATCGGCTCGGCAAAGGAGCGAGGCTTCGTCAGTATAGTCGCTAGCTACGTCGTCCGTACAACTGGGGCGAGTGCTAGTCCGTATCTCGAGACCTGCCTTGTGGTGGCGCTCGGTCTGCGATCACACAGTGGCGACACGCGGGTCCGACATGTACTAATGGACCGCGGCCGATTTAAAACTACCACCTAGCAAGTGTGGTGTCTGGCGGTGACACCACATATAGCGTGAACTGCGAAACACCTTGTGTATACAGGGTGTTACAAATAAAGAAAAGATGTTACGTGGACATGTGTCCGGAAACGCTTAATTTCCACGTTAGTTTCGTCAGTATGTACTGTACTTCCTCGATTCACCGCTAGTTGGCCCAACTGAAGGAAGGTAATGTTGACTTCGGTGCTTGTGTTGACATGCGACTCATTGCTCTACAGTACTAGCATCAAGCACATCAGTACGTAGAATCAACAGGTTAGTGTTCATCACGAACGTGGTTTTGCAGTCAGTGCAATGTTTACAAATGCGGAGTTGGCAGATGCCCATTTGATGTATAGTTTAGCACGGGGCAATAACCGTGGCGCGGTACGTTTGTTATCGAGACAGATTTCCAGAACGAAGGTGTCCCGACAGGAAGACGTTCGAAGCAATTGATCGGCGTCTTAGGGAGCACGGAACATTCCAGCCTATGACTCGCGACTGGGGAAGACCTAGAACGACGACGACACCTGTAATGGACGAGGCAATTCTTCGTGCAGTTGACGATAACCCTAATGTCAGCGTCAGAGAAGTTGCTGCTGTACAAGGTAACGTTGACCACGTCACTGTATGGAGAGTGCTACGGGAGAACCAGTTGTTTCCGTACCATGTACAGCGTGTGCAGGCACTATCAGCAGCTGATTGGCCTCCAAGGGTACACTTCTGCGAATGTTTCATCCAACAATGTATCAATCCTCATTTCAGTGCAAATGTTCTCTTTACGGATGAGGCTTCATTCCAACGTGATCAAATTGTAAATTTTCACAATCAATATGTGTGGGCTGATGAGAATCCGCACCCAATTGTGCAATCACGTCATCAACGCAGATTTTCTGTGAACGTTTGGGCAGGCATTGTTGGTGATGTCTGGATTGGGCTCCATGTTCTTCCACCTACGCTCAATGGAGCACGTTATCATGATTTCATACGAGATACTCTACCTGTGCTGCTAGAACATGTGCCTTTACAAGTACGACACAATGTGTGGTTCATGCATGATGGAGCTCCTGCACATTTCAGTCGAAGTGTTCGTACGCTTCTCAACTACAGATTCGGTGACCGATGGATTGGCAGAGGCTGACCAATTCCATGGCTTCCACGCTCTCCTGACCTCAACCCTCTTGACTTTCATTTATGGGGGCATTTGAAAGCTCTTGTCTACGCAACCCCGGTACCAAATGTAGAGACCTTTCGTGCTCGTATTGTGGACGGCTGTGGTACAATACGCCATTCTCCAAGGCTGCATCAGCGCATCAGGGATTCCATGCGACGGAGGTTGGATGCATGTATCCTCGCTAACGGAGGACATTTTGAACATTTCCTGTAACAAAGTGTTTGAAGTCACGCTGGTACGATCTATTGCTGTGTGTTTTCATTCCATGATTAATGTGATTTGAAGAGAAGTAATAAAATGAGCTCTAACATGGAAAGTAAGCGTTTCCGGAGACATGTCCACGTAACATATTTTCTTTCTTTGTGTGTGAGGAATGTTTCTTGAAAGTTTGGCCTTGCCTTTTTGTAACACCCTGTACATTGGTCGAACGGTAAAGCAGCTGCCTGGAAAGTGAGAGGTTGCGGGATCGAAATTAGGCTACAACCTTGTTTATTTGCCTAGTGTCAGCTTTGAGATCGACTGTTTAGCCGCCGGCGCTCATCAACACTCCATGGCGTACACCCAACAGTTTGTGCTCACGTTAAGCAGGAATATCACCGCGATAAACTCATCAGCGCACATCGTGTAGGCGGCAGATTGCTTTGCGATACTGCGCAAATTCTGCATCGCCTCTCCAACCACACGTCGCCTAGCGAAGAGAAAATCCGATACCGGTATTTTAGTTCTGAATAACCGGTATTATTCGGTATCTGTTTGCTCTCGGTTATAACAGGTGTTTTTTATTATTTATTTATAACAAGGTAAAAGGAACAAAATATCGAATAGAAAGAGTAGCAGTGGTAAAATTTTTGGTATAAATAAATGTTTAAAAAAAGGAGTAATTTTTATCCGTATAGTTTCCATTGCTTTGAAATACTTGTTTAAGTAGAAAATGAGATAACCGATCAGTGGTGGTTTAATAACAGACAGAGGCGAGGGGTAAATACGTGGCATAAGAGTTGGACAGCGTTACTGAGACAATACTGCAACTGTTTCCCCGTGGCGTAGCATGCAGGGTGCAAGACGTGCCCCGTACCGTGTATGCGGTAGCGCGGGATTAGCCGAGCGGTCTGAGGCGCTGCAGTCATGGACCGTGCGGCTGGTCCCGGCGGAGGTTCGAGTCCTCCCTCGGGCATGGGCATGGGTGTGCGTGTTTGTCCTTAGAATAATTTAGGTTAAGTAGTGTGTAAGCTTAGGGACTGATGGCCTTAGCAGTTAAGTCCCATTAGATTTAACACACATTTGGACTATGCCGTAGTTTCTGGCTGTGGCCGCCGTGTGTTACAGAACGCCAGAATCCCAGGTCTGCAAGTATTTTACAAAGTGCGGTTTCGGTGAAATACAGTGCTCCGTTGGCTTTAAAAGATTAAAAACAGGAGCAAGCACAACAGATATGCGACATAATGTGAGCAGAAAAAAAGTTAAATTTTAACAGTTCATTCATAGTTTGCGACAAAGATAGAAATCAGCTGATCTGCTACCGGTGTCTACGTAATATGCCTTTTTGTGCTTGTAGCCCTTGAAAACAGACAAATTAACACGAAAAATAGGAATTCTTCAACCTCAGTTTTCACCCTTTAGTATTGACAATTCGTAATGCCCCAAACAGTGGTGCGATTCTCGATTACAACATGATTTTTGAGCAAAGTTTCAAATAATTAGATTCAGTAGAAGAAATTAGGTGATTTTTTTTCTAGTATTCAAGAACATACATCTACATCTACATACATACTCCGCAATCCACCATACGGTGCGTGGCGGAGGGTACCTCGTACCTCAGCTAGCATCTTCTCTCCCTGTTCCACTCCCAAACAGAACGAGGGAAGAGTGACTGCCTATATCCCTCTGTACGAGCCCTAATCTCTCTATCTTATCTTTGTGGTCTTTCCGCGAAATGTAAGTTGGCGGCAGTAAAATTGTACTGCAGTCAGCCTCAAATGCTGGTTCTGTAAATTTCCTCAGTAGCGATTCACGAAAAGAACGCCTCCTTTCCTCCAGAGACTCCCACCCGAGTTCCTGAAGCATTTCCGTAACACTCGCGTGATGGTCAAACCTACCAGTAACAAATCTAGCAGCCCGCCTCTGGATTGCTTCTATGTCCTCCCTCAATCCGACCTGATAGGGATCCCAAACGGTCGAGCAGTACTCAAGAATGGGTCGTAGTAGTGTTTTATAAGCGGTCTCCTTTACAGATGAACCACATCTTCCCAAAATTCTACCAATGAACCGAAGACGTCCATCCGTCTTCCCCACAACTGCCATTACATGCTTGTGGCACTTTATATCGCTCTGCAATGTTACACCCAATTATTTAATCGACGTGACTGTGTCAAGCGCTGCACCACTAATGGAGTATTCAAACATTACAGGATTCTTTTTCCTATTCATCTGCATGAATTTACATTTATCTATATTTAGAGTTAGCTGCCATTCTTTACAGCAATCACAAATCCTTGTATCCTCCTATAATCACTCAACGACGACACCTTCCCGTACGCCACAGCATCATCAGCAAACAGTCGCACATTGCTATCCACCCTATCCTAAAGATCATTGATGTAGATAGAAAGCAACAGCGGACCTACCACACTTCCCTGGGGCACTCCAGATGATACCCTCACTTATTACATGTCGAGAAAAGCACCGAACCGTTGACGGATTAAGTTTTCTTTTGTTTGTCTGTTTAGCTGAATATTTTGCTTATACTGGTCTTGAAAGTGACGAGAAAAAATTTTTAATGTTCTATTATAGGAAATCATAGGAATAAAAAACCGAAAATCGATTACTTTAGAAAATTGTTATTTTGAGAGGTTTTAACACTCAGGCTCAATTGATGTGTAAAACAGCAGGTCTAACGGAAAACCGTTTGTTTCAGATATAACCGCCTCCCCTTCATTGCTCTCGCTGCAACGCCTGTATGCGACGCTTTCTCTGTCGGCTGTTCCCCACAGCTAGACGGCTCGTATTGCACGCTCGCTTCAGCGCACGACACTTCAAGCGCCTTCGGGTGGTCCGGCATTTGTGTCCGCGTCCAGACAACCTGGCGGGCTGAAAGCTCCTACAGGATCACGTCTGCCCTTTAAGGGATTAGAGCGCCCACGCCCGTCGGAAGGAAATGCCCTCGCCTCCCGTATAGACCCTCGATCCTCTAGGGAGCACTTCCATCGGCAGGCATCCACTTTGACAAACGCTTCAAGCGGACCTGTTCTGCTCGCAGCCGCCGAGGGAAAAAGGAACCCATCGTGGCTGGCTCTAAATCTTTCGGCCCCTATTTTGCTCCAGCTGACAACTACTCGCTTGTCTGCGTTGCTCCACATCTTAGTCTCTTCCATTTTCTCTGTTATGCTGTGGTGTGCTGCAATTGCATTTCTTCCCTGGGGCCCAGTACTGCTTAGCTACCATTATTATCAAATTTCTGTCTTTCTTCTTCCTAAATTATTGCTCTAATCACCGTGATACGTACAGGGCGTACCAGGAGGGAAGGGCAGTATGGAGTTATATGACAGGAATGGTCATTGAAAGAAAAAAATTCTAGCTAACGTAGGCTCTGCAATTCCTTCCGTAAGAACTATGTATGAGCGCTTGATGAGTAGAAGAGAAGTGCTTCATAGTAGCGAAGATGAGCAAGTGCTCCTAACTCTTAAGGTATATATTTCAGAGACCATATTTGCTTCGAATGATCATTTCTCTCATATGCCACAATATCGATCATTCCTCCTGGAAATACTGTACGTGTATTACTAATCGACTAACACGGGTCATTGTTTACCGTTCACGGTGTTACCTGCAGGTTGCCTATCTAACGGCGTCCAGGAGCAAAAAAAATCTATTCTCAGTATTTAATTTATTTATTTGCCGATTTTAAAAATTTAAAATGTTTTCGTAATCTACTCTTTAACAGGTCTAGTCTTCATGTAAAAGGTTTAACATAGTAAGACATGTACGGGGTGTTGGAAAAGTACCGTATGCCGCAGTGAATATACCGTCATGAAACTCAGTGAAATACAAGTTATCTATTCAATATTCATTTTTACTTACAAATTTTCACATTAAATGTTGAAAGTGTCCCCCCTGTTGTTGTGTACACAATTCAATTCGTCTAGTCATGTTTCCAAGCACAACCTGTAACATTTCTTGTGTAATAGAAGCAGTGAAAGTGGATATTGCAGTTTTCAATTCATCGATGGATTTTGGACGGTTTTTATAGACAGCTGCTTTCGCTGCACCCCAGAAGAAAAAATCAGGTGGTGTTAGATCAGGCGATCGTGGAGGCCAAGCAGTGACATTGAAACGCGAGCTCTATTTGCGGTTGCACCATCTTGTTGAAATAACCGTACAGTATTTCACTTAACCAAAGTTCTCCTATGAATGGGTACAGAATATCAGTGTAGTATCGTTGTGGGTTTGTTGTTTCGTTGAAAAATATGGGACCCACAATCCGACGTCTAGAAATTGCAATCCAAACTGCTGTTTTCGCAGAATGAAGTGGTTCCTCATGAATACAGAATGGATTTGCAGTCCTTCACATACGAGAATTCTGCATAGCCGAATAAATGAAACCACGTCTCATCAGTGAAAAACGTTTCATTAAGAATATCTCTTCCATTTTGTTGAACGAAATTTGTGAGCCATTGACAATAATGCAGTCTCCTGCCATGATCAGTATTTTTCAGTTCTTGCACGACTGTCACTTTTTATGGGAAAAGTTCTAATTTTTTCCGTACAGCTGCGTGGGCCGTTCCGACACTAACATCGATTCCCTAGCCGAGTTTTCTTACTGACTTGTTCGGGATCGTGGAAATTTTATCGGAAATATCGAGTAGCTTATTCTCAGCCAAAACGCTAGGGCCGGCCGGTGTGGCCGAGCGGTTCTAGGCGCTTCAGTCTGGAACCGCGCAGGTTCGAATCCTGCCTCGGGCATGGATGCGTGTGATGTCCTTAGGTTAGTTAGGTTTGAGTAGTTCTAAGTTCTAGGGCATTGATGACCTCAGATGTTAAGTCCCATAGTACTCAGAGCCATTTGAACCATTTGAAAACGCTAGGACGACCATTTCTCGGTGCATTTTTACGCCGACCCGTACTTCGAAATTTGTTAATCAGGTCTCACACCGTATCGCGATGTTTGCTGTGTTGTGTCCGGGAAAACTGAATTAAACGTTTGACGAACTGAAACTGTGTATTCACCGCCAGCTTCGAGCACTTGTTCGACTAAAAACACACATTCTTCAATGGTTGGCATTTTAACAGCGACAAAAACTAAACAAACGAACAAACGAACTAAAACGTTCACGTCAACACGTAACGTCACACACCAACGCTGCTACTGACGCTGGCTGAGATAAACGAAACAGTGGACTGTTGGCAGAGTCCACTTGAAGGAAAGTAACCCAGGTACGCGAACAGTCATATGGCACGCGCGGCTAACAATCATACGGCACTGCGGAGAGACTTTCTGAACAGCCCGTATTACAGTTAGGAACTGTTTCAGGGGTGCATTCGGCCCTGACTTAATTTGTTTAGATGACAATGCGCGACGGCATCGAACGATGCAGGCGGAGGAACTCTTGGAGCGACATGATATTGGGCGAATGGACTGTGACCTGTCCGTTCTATCGCCTTTGATCCCATCGAGCGAGTGTGGCGCGAGTTGAGAGGACGTCCAAACGCACCAACAGCCGCTCAGCGGTTGTCAACCGCTCTGGCTGAGAAATGGAACGCCCAGCCACAAGAACGCCCTACCAACTTTGTGGCCAGCATGGGAGCACAGTGTAGAGCATTCACTGACGTCAGCGGTGATCACACACGCTATTGTGTCTCTCCGTTTGTCATGTCCAGGCGGCCGTCGTAAATCGCTGTGACTTCAGTGCAATTATCGTGTTTAAATGAAAGTGTGATTTTTTTTAGTGTCTTTCTGTATTTCTTGATTTGTTTGGTCCAAGCTTCATGGAGCTATGTTACTGGGCAGTGAAGCATCATGCGGAAGCTACTTCCGTTGTTAAGTTTTGCATAGCAGTGTTTATGAACTGTGATGCCGTCAGTCATACGACCTCACCGCCGCATGAGAGATCGGTCCGCCAGATGCGATTCTCTCGATAATCGGAACAGAAGAACGGCTGTGCTAGCCAAAGAGTACACAGCCAGTCGCAGTAGTTATGCTCGCCGCGAGGCCACTTCATGTGCAGTAGGAGAGTAGTGCAGTCGTGCCAGTCTACAGCTCATAGCCGCGCACAGTGGTCAGCCAGCGCCGATGTCAGTCATCGTCTGCAGTTCAGTCATGGCTGCCATCAAGTCATTGTAGCTCCGTTTCAAGATACTCTGCAAATTCACCGGATTCGACATTCAAGATTGTTGTTGTGTTGTTGTGGTCTTCAGTCCTGAGACTGGTTTGATGCAGCTCTCCATGCTACTCTATCCTGTGCAAGCTTCTTCATCTCCCCTTACCTACTGCAGCCTACATCCTTCTGAATCTGCTTAGTGTATTCATCTCTTGGTCTCCCTCTACGATTTTTACCCACCACGCTGCCCTCCAATACTAAATTGGTGATCTCTCGATGTCTCAGAACATGTCCTACCAACCGACCCCTTCTTCTAGTCAAGTTGTGCCACAAACTCCTCTTCTCCCCAATCCTATTCAGTACCTCCTCATTAGTTGTGTGATCTACCCATCTAATCTTCAGCATTCTTCTGTAGCACCACATTTCGAAAGCTTCTATTCTCTTCTTGTCCAAACTATTTGTCGTCCACGTTTCACTTCGATACATGGCTACACTCCATACAAATAATTTCAGAAACGACTTCCTGACACTTAAATCAATACTCGATGTTAACAAATTTCTCTTCTTAAGAAACGCTTTCCTTGCCATTGATATTCTACAATTTAAATCCTCTCTACTTCGACCATCATCAGTTATTTTGCTCCCAAAATAGCAGAACTCATCTACTACTTTGTCTCATTTCCTACTCTATTTCCTTCAGCATCATCGGACTTAATTCGACTACATTCCATTATCCTCGTTTTGCTTTTGTTTATGTTCATCTTATATCATCCTTTCAAGACACTGTCCATTCCGTTCAACTGTTCTTCCAACTCCTTTGCTGTCTCTGACAGAATTACAATGTCATCGGCGAACCTCAAAGTTTTCATTTCTTGTCCATAGATTTTAATACCTACTCCGAATTTTTCTTTTGTTTCCTTTACTGCTTCCTCAATATACAGATTGAATAACATCGGGGAGAGGCTACAACCCTGTCTCACTCCCTTCCCAACCATTGCTTCCCTTTCAAACCACCCGACTCTTATAACTGCCATCTGGTTTCTGTACAAATTGTAAATAGCCTTTCGCTCCCTGTATTTTACCCGTGCCACCTTCAGAATTTGAAAGAGAGTATTCCACTCAACATTGTCAAAAGCTTTCTCTAAGTCTACAAATGCTAGAAACGTAGGTTTGCCTTTCCTTAATCTTTCTTGTAAGATAATTCGTAGGGTCAGTATTGCCTCACGTGTTCCAACATTTCTACGGACGAGAGACTAATTCGTCACTGCAAGATTTGTGACTTGTAAATTATGTCAGTCTACAGACGCTTAGTCTAGTCGCGTCTTCTATAATAGTCAACCAACTGATCATGCACTACAGCAAAGTTAAGTAATAAATACTTTCTTATTTTGTACTCCTGCTAATTAATTGCGTTAGTAGAACGCACGTTTCCACCTCCTTGGCTACCTCATATTTGCCACCTCATGTTCACGGACTCGATTATGGTGGAAGATCGAGAGCCATCATGAATGGCCGCAAAAATGTGGGTATTCTCGTAGCCGCTTCCCCTGTAATGGTGCAAAAGCGAGGCGCCCTCCAGCTGGCGACGCTTCAGACAGCAAGGTGTCCACACATACGATCAGATGAAGTTCATGTTTGGTGTAAGGTTGGTTAGTGCTGCCACACCCGCACCAGATTTCACCACAATTCTCCCCAATGCCACCACGGACGTGTCACACGATGAGGAGGTCGCCACACCCCCTCTTACCCACGTTTCACCTCTTCTTTTGACGCCTTTGCGGTGGGCGTCAGAACCCCAGTGCTGAAATCACGCGGTTTTCTTATCCCAGGTCCAGGAAAACTTTTCAGACACACCGCCGTTCAGAATCGACAGGAAAACGCGTCAGGAGGTGGCATAAAGGGGGTCGATGAAAGCACTCCTTTCGTTGGGGCTTTGATTCCCACACATTTCGTAGTCGACAACATCAGTTCGCGTTGACAGCCCTTGACACTGCTGACTCTTCGACCTTTCTAGGCGAGCGGCGTGGCGGAATGGTTCGCACACTGGACTCGCATCCGGAAGAACGGCGGTTCGAACCCGCGTCCTGCCATCATGATTTAGGTTTTCCATGATTTCCCTAAATCCCTTCACGCAAATGCCGGCATGGTTCTGTTGAAAGGTCGCTGCCGATTTCCTTCCCAGTCCTTCCCTAATCCGATGGGACCGATGACCTCTCTGTTTCGTCCCCTCTCCTGAACCGACCAACCAACCGATCCTTGTCTAAGGACATCGTGCAGCTGCAGCCCCGCAGAACGTGGTCTGATCCTTTCGAGTGTAGTGTGACCACAATTTTTGCCCTGGTGTAGAGGGTGGAACCACTGGGGACCGCCGGCCGTGGTGGCCAAGCGGTTAAAGGCGCTGCAGTCTGAAACCGCGCGACCGCTACGGTCGCAGGTTCGAATCCTGCCTCGGGCATGGATGTGTGTGATGTCCTTAGGTTAGTTAGGTTTAAGTAGTTCTAAGTTCTAGGGCACTAATGACCTTAGAAGTTGAGTCCCATAGTGCGCAGAACCATTTGAACCATTTTGAACCACTGGGGACCGTTGAAAACCATTCGACGAAATTCTAATGTGAACCGAAGCAGCTTGCGGCTTTTCAGGTGTCCTGTTTTTGTCTCTTTAGAGGTACCTTTTTTAATATGGTCAAAATGATTCAAATGGCTCTGAGCACTATGGGACTTAACATCTGAGGTCATCAGTCCCCTAGACTTAGAACTACTTAAACCTAGCTAACCTAAGGACATCACACACATCCACGTCCGAGGCAGGATTCGAACCTGCGACCGTAGCTATCGGACTGAAGCGCCTAGAACCGCTCGGTCACTCCGGCCGGCTAATATGGCCAACAAAGGTGAGCAGGTGGTACCGAGGGTGTTGCGGAACTGCGGGATCCTGAAGGACCCTTTTATTCACGCACTTGTCAACGATGCACACCCTCATGATCCCGCCACAGGAAACACAGGAGGGCTAAAAAAGCGTACACTCTCTGTGCTGCCTCAGATGACGTTCAAATTTAGTCCAGTGCTTCTGAACGGTTCCTACTGATTCCGGCCTGTGCGGCAGAGCAGAAATTGTGGTCACGCTGCGCTCGAAAAGGGGTGCAGTTACGTTCAGTGGGGTTCCTAGAGGAGGGTAGAATCGCCTGGGAGTGTAAGCAGTGCCAAGAACGCCGTCTTGTTGCTCACACTATGTGTACGGACGTTATCGATCGTAAAATTTGTGAGAATCAGCGTCCCAAGAAGTGGGGTGGTTTCTTTGGCGCCATTTATGCCATCCCCCGAGGCCTTTTCGTTTCTATTCTGAGCGACGGAGTGTCTGAAATGTTTTTGTCTGCCATTGCCGTATCGGCCGCCGCACAGCAGCCGTCAACTCGGTGCGGCGTGCTACAACACGCGCGGCACTCAGCGAGTACCGCTGGCGCCGCACACGATGTCAACAAGTGGCGCAAGTGAACGCGTCGTCGCGGTGTTAGCGGCAGCGTACACACCACTATCGATACGGATTACCCTGGCGGCGCTGCCCTCGCCACCAGAGTGAGCAACCGTATAAGAGCGCCATCTACCGACACTCTGATTGGCCGGACCTGCGGATTTAAGCGAGCTCCCTGAGCCCGTTTAACCAGTTCAATCTTAGCCGATGACTGTGTTACTACCCGGCTGCTGGATTCACGACGACCGAACCGTACTGTGGCCTCCCTCGCTGCAAACTTGCGACGCGTCGGTATCGACTGGTTGGCAGTGGTTGGACTTGTATTCTCTACTAGTGACTCTGATTTCTCCTTGGCGCTACAGCCAGCGAAGTGTTGTGTAGTCGAACTTAAGTTTTGTTTTGAATGACATCGCAAAGGCGTCAGACGAAGCGGTGAAATTTGGCTAAGAGTGGGTGTGGCGACCTTCCCATCGTGTGAAGTGTCCACTTTGGCATTTGGGAGAATTGTGGTGAAATTTGGTGCCAGTGTTACACCTTCGATCCACTTTGCACGTCACACGAACGTCTGACCTGTGGCCTTTTTCCCTTGCGCGTGTCGACATCTTGCTGCTTGAAGCGTCCTCAACCTCGACGCTTTCGCCACAGGGCGCCAAGCTTTTGCAGCACTACGGAGGTGCCTTTGAGCCCAATTTCAAAAATACGCGTCTCGATGGCAGATAATTAAGGGTTTCCAGAAAAGTGCGCAGTGCAGCTTTACTTTAGGCTTAAACTGCGCAGTGGAGCCGAAGGTGCGTCGACCCGCTCAACGCTGGGCTGGCCCCGGGTGACCCAGATAGCAGGCATCAGGCGGAGTGTTTTCGTTTGCTCCCCCAGGCAGCGGCCGGCGCCGGGGGCGACTCGATCAGCGGCCCTGGGACGGCGGGGTGAGCTGTGGGGAGGAGAGGGGTAGTGGTGGGGGCGGTGGAGCGGTGGGGGGGGGGGGGGGTCGGCGTCGCGGCGCCGCGGCGTCCGGCGCCGGCGTGGCTTCCTCCAGGCGACGCCGCGACGCCGCCGTGGGAGGCGGGCAAACAGCGCAGAGGCTGGGGCCGCGGGCTGCTGCGTACTGAGGCAGCGGGTGGGTCAACCACTACCAGCTGCTGGCACTCACGCCGAAGTAGGGAGCGCGTCGTCGCCGTCTTCTGGTAGATACCGAAGCGGACGACAGAGGGATAGAGAAACAATTAAAATCGCTCAAAAGAGGAACGGCCGCTGGACCTGATGCGATACCAGTTCCATTTTACACAGAGCACGCGAAGGAACTTGCCCCCCTTCTTGCAGCGGTGTACCGTAGGTCTCTAGAAGAGCGTAGCGTTCCAAAGGATTGGAAAAGGGCACAGGTCATGCCCGTTTTCAAGAAGGGACGTCGAACAGATGTGCAGAACTATAGACCTATATCTCCAACGTCCATCAGTTGTAGAATTTTGGAACACGTATTATGTTCGAGTATAATGACTTTTCTGGAGACTAGAAATCTACTCTGTAGGAATCAGCATGGGTTTCGAAAAGGACGATCGTGTGAAACCCAGGTCGCGCTATTCGTCCACGAGACTCGGGAGAGGGCCATAGACACGGGTTCCCAGGTAGATGCCGTGTTTCTTGACTTCCGCAAGGTGTTCGATACAGTTTCCCACAGTCGTTTAATGAACAAAGTAAGAGCGTATCGACTATCAGACCAATTGTGTGATTGGATTGAAGAGTTCCTAGATAAGAGAACGCAGCATGTCATTCTCAATGGAGAGAAGTCTTCCGAAGTAAGAGTGATTTCAGGTGTGCCGCAGGGGAGTGTTGTAGGACCGTTGCTATTCACAATATACATAAATGACCTTGTGGATGACATCGGAAGTTCACTGAAGCTTTTTACGGATGATGCTGTGGTGTATCGAGAGGTTGTAACAATGGAAAATTGTACTGAAATGCAGGAGCATCTGCAGCGAATCGACGCATGGTGCAGCGAATGGCAACTGAATCTAATTGTAGACAAGTGCTGCGAATACAGAGAAAGAAAGATCCCTTATCATTTAGCTACAGTATACCAGGTCAGCAACTGGAAGCAGTTAATTCCATAAATTATCTGGGAGTAGGCATTAGGAGTGATTTAAAATGGAACGTTCGTATAAAGTTGATCGTCGGTAAAGCAGATGCCAGACTGACATTCATTGGAAGAATCCTAAAGAAATGCTATTCGAAAACAAAGGAAGTAGGTTACAGTACGCTTGTTCGCCCACTGCTTGAATACTGCTCAGCAGTGTGGGATCTGTGCCAGATAGGGTTGACAGAAGAGATAGAGAAGATCCAACGGAGAGCAGCGCGCTTCGTTACAGGATCATTTAGTAATCGCGAAAGCGCTACGGAGATGATCGATAAACTCCAGTGGAAGACTGCAAGAGAGACGCTCAGTAGCTCGGTACGGGCTTTTGTTGAACTTTCGAGAACAGACCTTCACCGAAGAGACCATGAGGATAAAATTAGAGAGATTAGAGCCCACACAGGGGCATACCGACAATCTTTCCACGAACAATACGAGACTCGAATAGAAGGGAGAACCGATAGAGATACTCAAGGTACCCTCCGCCACACACCGTCCTGTGGCTTGCTGAGTATGGATGTAGATGTAGATGTCACTGCTAGGATGGTTTATTGCATTTTCCAAGACATCAGGGAGACTCTCCAAATAATTCACACTGAACTACTGACAGCTGCTAGTACCGGAAATATACAAACATCAAAAAATGTTTTGCCTCACCCCAGTTCCCAGAACTCCTGAAGATAGACGTTGACTGTGGATATTGTATCACAGACACAGTCCCTTTAACTGTTCAGAGATGTCATTAAACCCGCCCAAAGATGTAAACAACCATGCATAAGCAGCGCCTATTAGACGGAAGGGGTCCGACAGCTGATCAGTTCCAGTCATTCCACCAGGAAGGAGGTGCACGGCTCGTGTTGTCTGTAGTTCATCGATGCCTACACGGTCAATACCGCGGTTCGATCGCGTCCGCAATGTTACTTTCTGCCAGGAAGGGCTCCCAACAACGGAAGTGTCCAGCCATCTCGGAGAGAACCAAACTGTTGATGACATGCCTCAGTCAGGCCGCCCAAGGGCTACTACTGCAGTGGATGACCGCTACCTACGGAGGCTACCCGGAGGAACCCTGACAGCAACGCTACCATGTTGAATAACGTTTTCCGTGCAGCCACAGGACGTCGTGTTACGACTCAAACTGTGCGCTATAGGCTGCATGATGCGAAACTTAACTCCCGTCGTCCATGGCGAGGTCCGTTTTCGCAACCACGACACCATGCAGCGTCGTACAGATGGGCCCAACAACATGCCGAATGGACCGCTCAGGATTGGCATCACGTTCTCTTCACCGATGTCGCATGTGCCTTCGTCGGAGAAGTGTTTGAAGGCAACCCGGTCAGGCTGAATGCCTTAGATACACTGTCCAGAGAGTGCAGCAAGGTGGAGGTTCCCTCATGTTTTGGGGTGGCATTATGTCGGGCCGACGTATGCTGCTGGTGGTCATGGAAGGCGACATGAATGCTATTCTCCAGCTGATAGTGCAGCCGTGTCGGCAGCATATTGGCGGGGCATTTGTCTTCATGGACGACAATTCGCCCCCCCCCCCCCCCTCGTGGACATTTTGTGAATGACTTCCTTTAGGATAACGACATCGCTCGGCTAAAGTGGCCAGCATGTTCTCCAGACATGAACCCTATCGAACATGCCTGGGATTGACTAAAAAGGGCTGTTTATGGACGACGGGACCCACCAACCACTCTGAGGGCTGTACGCCGAATCGCCGTTGAGGAGTGGTACAATCTGGACCAACAGTGCCTTGATGAACTTCGGGATAGTATGCCACATCGAATACAGCCATACATCAGTGCAAGAGGATGTACTACTGGGTATTAGATGTGCCGGTGTGTACAGCAATCTGGCCCAACTCCTCTGAAGGTCTTGCTGTATGGAGGTATAACATACTGTGTATGACTTTCATGAGTAATAAAAAGGGGGAAATGATGTTTACGTTGATCTCCATTCCAATTTTCTGTACATGTTCCGGAAGTCGCGGAACCGAGGTGATGCAAAACCTTTTTTGATGTGTGTATATTTCAATATCAAAATCGGGGTTTTAATGATTTCTAGCGTTCATTGCATCCCACTTACAGATATAAGTAACTAGCGAAACCGGCAATGCTTCGCGTTTGCTTAAGCAATGCACCGCATTTTATTTCCTCAACAATTCTTTATTGAACATTATCAGAATTACACACACGAAAGAATAGTGTTTCACCTACACACGCTATTTATCCTCGTAATCTCCATCCCGTTCTACGGCCTTCTTGCAGCGCGAAACAAGGGCGTGTGTGCCCTATCAGTACCAATCCTTGTCCAGGTGGTGGATCCAGTGGCTCACTGTGTGAATCACCTCCTCGTCGTCCTCAAAATGAATGGCATCCTTTAATGGTCCAAACAAGTGGAAGCCCGATGGGGCTAGGTCAGGGCTGTAGGGTGGATGGGGTAACACTGTCCAACCCTGTTTTGCGATGTGTTCAGCAGTCATCAGACTTGTGTGGGGTCGAGCGTTATCGTGTTGGAACATAACATCTCCGAGGCTGCTGGGGCGCCGAAGTCGCCGGAAGCGCGTCTGGAGATTTGTTAACATGTTGACATATGCTTCTGAATTAATGGTACCGCCGCTTGGCATCACATCAGTGAGAATCATGCCTTCACAGTCCCAGAACACGGTGATCACGACCTTACCGGCGGAAGCAGTTGCTTTGATTTTTCTTTTGTGGGGAGTGGGAATGGTGCCATTCCACCAACTGTCGTTTTGCGTCTGGCTCAAAATGGTGAACCCAGGTTTCATCACCTGCCACAATTCGGGACAGCTTCAAAACGTTGCGACAAATCAAGACAAATGTTTTTATTTTTCTCTGCGATTTGTGATCCACCGTTAGACACCGCGGGACCCATCTTACACACACTTTTGAATATCCAAGCGTGCTCATAATTGTATCCACACTTCCTTTGCTGATTGACAAAAAAAATGTTCAAATGTGTGTGAATTCCTAAGGGACCAAACTACTGAAGTCATCGGACCCTAGGCTTACACACTACTTAAACCTACTTATGCTAAGGACAACACACACAACCACGCCCGAGGGAGGACTCGAACTAGAAGCGGGACGGGCCGCGCAATCCGTGACATTGCGCCTCAAACCGCGCGGCCACTCCGCGCGTCTGCTGATTGACAGGTGCAGCGCCAACTGCCGAGTCGTAACGTGTCTGTCCTCGCGGGTGACGTCATCGGCTCGCTGCAACGTGTCAGGTGTGACAGCCGGGGATGGTCTCCTCGAGCGCTGCAGATCGTGCAGCTCCACCGAACAGCCTTCTCATAACCTCACCCTCCGTGCCTGGCGACTAAGTGTACTTCTGTCGACAGCAGATGCTCTATACGAGGTGTGGCTAGAAAAAAACCGGACTAGTACTGGTGAAACAATAAAACGAATGCAATAAGGCTGAAAGTCGCGTGGCCTGTCACGTGACTCTCGCTCCGCCTACTGCTCGAGTTTCATCTGCCTCCTGCACTCAGTCTGCCCGTGGCGTCCGTTTTAAGTAGTTGACGTTTTGTCTGTGCGTCGGAAAATGTTGAGTGTACAGAAAGAACAGCGTGTTAACACCAAATTTTGTTTCAAACTAGGAAAATCTGCAAGTGAAACGTTTGTAATGTTACAACAAGTGTCCGGCGATGATTGTTTATCGCGAACACAAGTGTTTGAGTGGTTTAAACGATTTAAAGATGGCCGCGAAGACACCAGTGATGACACTCGCACTGGCAGACCATTGTCAGCAAAAACTGACGCAAACATTGAAAAAATCGGTAAACTTGTTCGACAAGATCGCCGTTTAACAATCAGAGCAGTGTCTGAGTTAACAGGTGTTGACAAGGAAAGTGTTAGGCAGATTCTTCATGAAAGTTTCAACATGAACAAAGTGTGTTCAAAAATGGTTCCAAAGTGTCTCACAATTGAAGAGAAGGAACGCCGAAGAATGATTTGTTCTGACATCCTGGAAAACATTGAAAGTGATCCCACCTTCTTACAAAATGTTATTACTTGCGATGAATCGTGGTTTTTTACTTACGATCCCGAAACTAAACGCCAATCGATGCATTGGAAAACTCCTGGTTCTCCACGACAAAAAAAGCACGAATGTCAAAATCGAAATTCAAGGCAATGATGATTGTTTTTTTTGACATCAAAGGGATTGTGCACATTGATTGGGTACCAGAGGGACAAACAGTGAATCAGCATTACTACATTAGCGTCCTGGCTACCCTACGTGAGCGCGTACGGAGAAAACGGAACGATTTGTGGAGAAAAAAGTCATGGATCCTTCACCAAGACAATGCCCCAGCTCACAGAGCGTTGCCAGTGAAGGCGTTTTTGGCAAAACACAACATTCCCATCTTAGATCATCCACCCTACTCACCTGATTTGCCCCCCTGTGACTTTTTTCTTTTCCCTAAAGCCAAGTCAGCTTTGAAAGGAACTAGATTTGAGACTGTTGAAGCAGTAAAAGAAAAAGCGACGGAAGTAATGTATGGACTTACCGAAAATGATCTGCAGCATTGCTATGAACAGTGGAAAATTCGTATGGAGCGGTGTAGAGACCGAGGAGGAGAGTACATTGAAGGAGACAACATGAAATTGTAAATAATTGTAAATAAATGTTTTTCCAGCATCGGTCCGGTTTTTTTTCTAGCCGCACCTCGTAGACACTGCACAAACGTTTGTGAATACTCCCCACAGTTTCTTTCTCTGCAGTCAAAAATTCACTGGCGGCACGTTACTTGTAACTTACCTCACCTACAGGCGCTATTTTGAAACCTTCCTGCAGCTACGCTGTCTGTCGGAATTGACCGAAACTTGGCGCGCTCACTTAGGACACTTCAAATAACACTAACGTAACGTTTCACAATCGTAGCATTGTTTTCGGTTAAGAAAAACATGCGATGCATTACTTTCTGTGCAACCCTCGTGCAAGCAGAAATCGCAGTAGCGGTTATACCTGTACAACGTGTAACTGCACTATAGAGCCAAAGAAACCGGTACATCAGTCTAATATCGTGTAGGATCCCCGCGAGCACACAGAAATGGGACAACACGACGTGTCATGGACTCGACTAATGTCTGAAGTAGTGCTGAAGGGAACTGATACCATAAATCCGTCAAAGTACGAGGGCGTTGAGATCCCTTCTGAACAGCACGTTGCAAGGCACCCCAGAGATGCTCAATAATGTTCATGTCTGGCGAGTTTGGTGGCCAGTGGAAGTGTTTAAACTCATAAGAGTGTTCCTGGAGCCACTCTGTAGCAATTCTGGACGTGTGGGGTGTCGCGTTGTCCTGCTGGAATTGCCTGAGTCCATCGGAATGCACAATGGACACGAATGTATGCAGGTGATCAGAGATGTTGCTTACGTATATGTCACCAGTCAGAGTCGTATCTACACATATCAGGGGTCCCATTTCACTCCCACTGCACACACTCCACACAATTAGAGCCTCCACCAGCTTCAACGGTCCACTGCTGATATGCGGGTCCATGGATTGATGAGGTTGTCGCCATAGCCGTACACGTCCATCCGCTCAATACAATTTGAAACGAGACTCGTCCGAGCAGGCTACCTGTTCCCGGTCATCAACAGTCCAATGGTGGTGTTGACTGGTCCAGGCGAGGCGTAAAGCTTTGTGTCATGCTGTCATCAAGGGTAGACTGTAACCTCCCCCCTCACTTATCGACCTTAATGACAGTGAAAAATTAAACCGCGTGTACCTAATGGAAATTTGGGAAAAGCAATCGTCACCGAAGTTAATCTATCGGTAAAGAGGGAGGAAAGGGTTACATCTAAATGAAAGGAAAAATGCAAATGAAACCGGTGGAAATTAATTTTGAAAAGGGGTAAAGTTAATAAAGAAAGTAAATGTGCGGCCGTTACGTTAACAATTAACTATCGGTAATTAGATATTTGAGGTTTGGGGGAAATCACGGTCGCCAGTCCTAAGGACAATTACTATAGTAACTGAAAAAGAAAGGTTATTACACATATAATTAACACTAGAAGCGTGGCAACTGAAGGTTGACACGTGTAGTGTGAAAACTGAAAGTTTGTCAGAAGTAATAAATTTCGCTACCCTCTGACTTAATTTAGCAAAAGAATTAATAAAACCGGAAAATCGAAAGTTAATTTAGTGACTGAAGTTAATAGTGAGCTATCTTTCTGAAGCACATCGAAATCCAGTAAAATACGGTTAGTCTTGGACTACCTCAACAATCATTTCAAAAGCAACTTGACTCTACGCAATTTAGAAAGAAGAGATTTAACTTTGAACTTGAATTAAATGATTCTGAACAATTAACAATAGTAAAATTTAGTACGTACCAAGCTGAGCTGCAGTCACAGGTAAGCTAAAATACGATAACAAAACTCGCACTCTTAATTTGTGCTTGTGTAATCTGAATATTGAAGCCAGCTACGAATACCTTTGAGATTAAAGCAGTGAAATGATGTTACTTTAATGCTGGCGTCTGAATTTCAACGACACTCGGGTTCATTCCGGAAAAGGAAGGGACCTTGCTTGGTAATGCAATTGGGACAATGAGCAACAAAGGTTCATGCTAAGTTGCTGTAATTTTGCGAGGCAAATGGAACAAGATTAAAAGCTGAGGTCTGCCATACAGTTCTAAAACTTTACGTGCTTCCAGTCTTCCTTGTCGGTTGATTGAAGGTTTGAAGCCGTCGGTCGAGGAGGTGGCGACAGTCACTCATTGTCGGCCGTCGCTGTTGCAGAAGCTGGATGTTGGCGCGCCTTCTTCTCGACACGGTCACCAGGCGAAACGGGCTCTTGATGTGCGCCAGCTAATGCTTCCCGTCCGCGACACCATGTCAGAAACTATCATCGCGAGTCGAGCGCAATTACATGCTGCCAAACCCCGAAAGTGCGGCAACTCGCGGGAGCGTCACACAACACACCTGCTCCACTCGCTACTCCCGCCACCCCTTCTCCGCTCAGCCCGCGCTCCACGCGGCAGAGTTAACACTACCAAAGATCCTACACACTTTGATTCTTCACACGACCCATCGATGTAATCGTTCGATAGCAGTTTTCCCTAGGCAAGACCCAGCGTAAAAATACAAATAATATTTACGAAACAAACCAATTATACATCGACATGAGTGCATAAATATATATATACAAACAGTAAAACAATTACAATATATAAAGAGACAGAAATGTCATATCTTGAGGTAACAAAACAAGGAAAAAAATAATAGTACAATAGATGGAAATAGGAGGATATGCATTTCCGGCGTTACACGTGCCCCACATTGTCTGAGGATGTTCGTGTAACGTAAACAGACTCAGAAAATGTCCCAAAAAAGAAACAGCGGAAATGCATATGCTCAAAACATCAACAAAATTTAGCATTCACCTAATTAACCATAAACCAATTTTTAGACGATAATAATTGAGTGGAGACACTCCTAATCGTATTCCACTCTGTCATCTTGATCAAAATAAAACAGGTTGACAACATATTAAAATTCATAGAAAACATAGAAAATGGTTTAGCTATTCTAAAATTGTCAAAATTCCCAACAGTATCAAGAAATGGAATACTATTTACAAAATTAATCAGAGTACATGGTCATAAAAACAGGTAGATCAAAATACGCAAATTAATAATTAATTACATAGAATACACATTTTTACATAACCCTTTCATAATTAATATTCTCGTCATGGGAGTCCATTAAACGCTAAACAAGAAAATAACACACATCAGATCGAAAAAAACATAAATATTGACAGTAGAATTCTTTCAGCTGTCCAGGAAGAAAAACAACTCCACATTCCGTACTCGCGAGTACAAAGGATGCCGACAGCGGCACAAGAGCCAACAGCGGCACAAGAGCCGACAGCGGCTCGCCTCGCCAGTATTGTTGCGCCCGCGTGTGCGGCACGCTTGATCTCACTCGCCCTTATGACGGCGTTTCCAGAACGTCCGTTTCACTGAATTCTTTAGGAAAAACTCACTCCCGAGTAATCTCAAGGAGTCCCTTAATACTATCACAGTGGATAACTCAACACTGTCCATCATCACACGCATGTACTAGCCTGAAACTTAAAACAGCGTCTAAGTACATCGGCAATGACTAGTAAATCACATATTTATGAAATCTTACAGCTATTTACAAAATCATATTTACATTCCTTAATCTACTGTGACTCAGCTGAAAACTTAAACTAGCAGCTTGGATTTTTCAGTTGATTAGATCATGATTAAATTGATTAAAATTAAATTGATTAATCAAAATTAATTACTTATTAATTACAACTTCTTTAATGACCTTGGTCAGTCAAAAGCATGGCAATCTAGCAAATCGTTAAATCTTACACTCTATTTTACATACTGTATAAATTACCCATTGTGTGGTATTAATCGATCCTAGGTTGGTACAATTTCAAGTCTACAATATTCCGTAAGCATTTGTGTGAGGCATACCAATGACTTTATATGGTCCATTATAAACAAACTTAAATTTAGAGTTTTCATGGTCTATCTCGCTCGATTTCTCATGAGCTTTTACAAGTACTAAGTCTCCGATTGCAAACTTAGCAAAACGCGCTTTAGCGTCATGACGACGTATGCGAGCATCAGCTTTTAGCTTCGTTACTTCTCGCAAACGATCTTTTTTCACACCAATACTAATGTCAATCCGTGGAGGGAATTTGATTATCACTTCCACTAAACTTTTACTTCTGTCATCCAACAGGATTTCCTCTGGAGAAAATCCCGTAGATTCATGTCTCAAGGTGTTCATAATTCTCTTAAATTCTGCTTCATATTTGCCCCATGCCCTATGGTTGTGATGGCAGTAGGTACGGGAAAGTCGGCCTCGTCTTTGTTCGTGTGTTACGTTTGACACACCTTCTACAATACTTTCCAATTCACTTTCTACATTATTGTCAGTGCCGAGATTCTTCACATTACAGTAGTTCAGATTCATACCTACGTCAATACCATCCGGCCAGTTAACAATGTGTATAGGCTGGTATTGCCTATGCACACCGTCTCCTGCCTCGTCAAAGCTAACTACAATTGTTTTATCTAGTGACATACATGTCAAAGTTTTGCTTTCGCAGTTAATCACTGCACGGTACTTTAATAGCCAATCTAACCCGATAATTACTTCCGTAGTTAAGTCTGGCACGACGACAAACTCTTGCTCAAATCGTGCCCCACATATCTCGAAGTTGACAAAAATCTGTTTTGTGACCGGTTTACTGGCCTTCCCAGTAGCACCGATAATTTTCACTCCTGTTACTGGCATAACTACGATGCCGGGTCTGTCTTTCAGTAACTCAAATATTTTCCCAGATACAGCACTCAATTCTGCACCGGTGTCAATCAACACGTTTAGTTGTAGGTCGTGCATATTAACAGACACTACTATCTGTCTACACCTGTCCTCGACAGTTTCTTTATTTTCCCACAGTAAATCCTCGTCTATATCCAGGTCATTCCAGAAAAAACCATCCGGCTTTGATCCTAAATCCGATTTATCTGGCGGCTTTTTCAGCCTCTGTTTACATACAGTTTTAATTTTAACACGTTTGTCCTGAGGCTTAGTCTGTAGCTTCGCCTCCAATACCGAAACCTTTTCCTGTAACTCGTCAACTAGTGAGTGTTGCTTTGCTATCAATTCACTAATCGTCACCTTCGTTGATTCCACTTTGGTCAGATTAATCTCATCCGCCAATCTACCTGGAGAAATGTGCCCAGTAGTATCTGCAATTACTTCCTCTGGATCTGCGCAACCCACACTGCTACCGTCTGACCGTATAACGTCAGCTCTAACCTCGTACACGCTGTAATCTACGTGCTTTTCTACCAATCGTGTCCGGCTATCACTAAAATTTTCGTAATCTTTCTCCTTAATACTCTCGCAATATTTAAACTGGAGGTTTGCGTCGGATGGGTCGGCTACTTCTACCACTACAACTTTCGGTAAAGTCTGCCGGTTAGGGCCAGAACTTTCCGTTACTACTTCAACATTCAATTCCTGCGGGACGAAACACGACGCATCTTGCTCGTGCTCCCCATTAACATCAACTATTTCTAGTAAAGTCTGCCGGTTAGGGCCAGAACTTTCCATCACTTCACAACTACTATCCTCCTGTGGGACGAGACGCGGCAAATCCTGCCCGCGCTCCCTATAAACACTTCTCCCGTACAGGCCCCTATAATCTCTTAGTTCGTCGTATAAGCGACCGAACTGCCGTAACCAGACCTCATCCCTCTCTGCATCCCCTCGCTCAATGACGGACGTGTTATCCGACATCTGATCTTCTCTCAACAATTGCGAATCATTCTTAAACTCAATCTCCAGTTCCGCTGTGGGTATTACAGCTGCCACTTTATAATCGATTTCCGGAACACTACTTAAATTGTTCTCACTGACAGTGAATGTATTTTCTGCTGCCATGTATACAGCTGATTTACTACTTGTGGGCGCACTCCTTTCTCCTAACACTGGCACACTCTCCCGCCGTTGATTATTCCATACGGAATTTTCATAACGACGACACCTGGGTTTTCTCCTGTTATTGGGCCGCCAAAATTTCTCCACGCCCGGTCGGCCCCTCACCGGCGCGGCTAATGGTTTCCCTGTCTCGTCCCAGCAGATACGCTCCCCGGATACTGCTGAGGCGGCTGGTCACACCCTCTGGCGTTATTACTATTCTGCGCAGCCCGTATCACGCTTGTATGATACTGGTTTCCGTCATTCCGGTTATTATTTGCATCGTACCGATTGTTATTACGGTCCGAACCATTATTGTCATTGCTGCGGTATGCATTATTCCCATGGTTATCGTTGTTATGGTTGGGGTGGTACCCGTTGTTGTTACCACGGCCTCTACCACTGTCGCGATTATTGCGCCAATTGTCCTCGTCCTCAACTCTTTCCAGGAAATCATTGATTGTCCTGTAATTGCTTCCTACGTAGCGTTTTGTATCATCTGGAAGCTTTTTGTAGAGTTCCCAGACTATTTCGGATTCCGTGCGGCGATCACGCAAATATTCCAACTTGCGGATCCAGCCCTCACAAAACTCCCTCATCGAGCCGCGCGAATTCGCATCGAAAGGCCTCGATACGACAAATTCGCGCCAGACACTTTGCTGTTTTTGCTCTGACCAGTATTCAGCCAGAAACAAATTTTTAAACTCGTCAAAAGTCATGTTCGTAATGTTGAGGTTTAAACCCCAACGCTTGGCATCACCAGCCAACACATCAATAACCGCATTAATTTTTCTCTCATTAGTCCATGATCTGGGTAAAACTCTTTCACAATTTTTAATGAAATCCGTCGGGTGTATACCGCCTTTTTTCAAGGGGTCGAACCGCTCCTCTTTCGTCAACAATTCCGAACTATGTGCATAGATTGGCACATAGCTCTGTTTTTCGTCAAGTTTCTTTTCTAATTCCGACACTCTCGTAATTACTTGGCAAGTGGTTGTCGCAAGCGTTTCTACTTCCCTCTTTTTCTCTTCGCAGGTATTAGCCTGCTTCGTCACTTTGGTATCTACTTCGGATACTAAAGCCTTTAAAGTTTCCACCTTCTGTTGATCCTCTTTTTTCACTAATTGAATTTGTTCCGTCACCTTATTCTCAATGATCGGAGCAACTGCTTCTCCTACACTTTTCTCGATTCTGCTAATTTCGGAATCAAAACGAGTATTTATGCTCGCAATTTCCGCCTGAACGCCTATCATTTCCTGTTTAAGATTACCGATTTCGGTATTAATTACAACAATATCTTCTTTGATTTTATCAACTTTTGTATTAACAACTCCAACATTGTTGTTAACAACATTAATAGCTTTGTTCTGATTGTCTAGCTTTCGTTCAATCTTTTCAGACTGAGCTTCTTGCTTGGCAGACAGAGCTATAATTTCTGCCGATTGACTCTTGATTTCATTAATCAAAACATTCAATAAATCAGTTAAATTCCCGGAGACTACCGGTTTTACTTCCGTAGCTGGTTCCTCTATACATGTTCCCCCGTATTCATCATCAAGGGGTACAGATTTGATTTTCGCTTCCGATTCCGAAACATTTTCTAAAGTTTGGAATTCCATTTCTGCTCTTTGTTGCGTTTCGGCGGTCGCGTCTTTCATGCTAGCCGCCTGCCCCTGAACAATGGGAACCGCCGTGCGCGTTTCCCACTGTTCGACCGATTGTTCCGTATCCAAGTCTACCAAATTTTGGTAATTGTTGCCTTCACTCATTTTAATAATTTTCAATATAAATGACAAATCTCAAATATAATTAGGATTACTCGCTGACGTAACGGCCTGTACGTAACCAGTACTTTGTTACGACATTTGCACCAAAGAAAATTCGTGTCCAGAACAACCTCAAATCTGAAGATTGTCCTGTCACGGTCGCCACGTGTAACCTCCCCCCTCACTTATCGACCTTAATGACAGTGAAAAATTAAACCGCGTGTACCTAATGGAAATTTGGGAAAAGCAATCGTCACCGAAGTTAATCTATCGGTAAAGAGGGAGGAAAGGGTTACATCTAAATGAAAGGAAAAATGCAAATGAAACCGGTGGAAATTAATTTTGAAAAGGGGTAAAGTTAATAAAGAAAGTAAATGTGCGGCCGTTACGTTAACAATTAACTATCGGTAATTAGATATTTGAGGTTTGGGGGAAATCACGGTCGCCAGTCCTAAGGACAATTACTATAGTAACTGAAAAAGAAAGGTTATTACACATATAATTAACACTAGAAGCGTGGCAACTGAAGGTTGACACGTGTAGTGTGAAAACTGAAAGTTTGTCAGAAGTAATAAATTTCGCTACCCTCTGACTTAATTTAGCAAAAGAATTAATAAAACCGGAAAATCGAAAGTTAATTTAGTGACTGAAGTTAATAGTGAGCTATCTTTCTGAAGCACATCGAAATCCAGTAAAATACGGTTAGTCTTGGACTACCTCAACAATCATTTCAAAAGCAACTTGACTCTACGCAATTTAGAAAGAAGAGATTTAACTTTGAACTTGAATTAAATGATTCTGAACAATTAACAATAGTAAAATTTAGTACGTACCAAGCTGAGCTGCAGTCACAGGTAAGCTAAAATACGATAACAAAACTCGCACTCTTAATTTGTGCTTGTGTAATCTGAATATTGAAGCCAGCTACGAATACCTTTGAGATTAAAGCAGTGAAATGATGTTACTTTAATGCTGGCGTCTGAATTTCAACGACACTCGGGTTCATTCCGGAAAAGGAAGGGACCTTGCTTGGTAATGCAATTGGGACAATGAGCAACAAAGGTTCATGCTAAGTTGCTGTAATTTTGCGAGGCAAATGGAACAAGATTAAAAGCTGAGGTCTGCCATACAGTTCTAAAACTTTACGTGCTTCCAGTCTTCCTTGTCGGTTGATTGAAGGTTTGAAGCCGTCGGTCGAGGAGGTGGCGACAGTCACTCATTGTCGGCCGTCGCTGTTGCAGAAGCTGGATGTTGGCGCGCCTTCTTCTCGACACGGTCACCAGGCGAAACGGGCTCTTGATGTGCGCCAGCTAATGCTTCCCGTCCGCGACACCATGTCAGAAACTATCATCGCGAGTCGAGCGCAATTACATGCTGCCAAACCCCGAAAGTGCGGCAACTCGCGGGAGCGTCACACAACACACCTGCTCCACTCGCTACTCCCGCCACCCCTTCTCCGCTCAGCCCGCGCTCCACGCGGCAGAGTTAACACTACCAAAGATCCTACACACTTTGATTCTTCACACGACCCATCGATGTAATCGTTCGATAGCAGTTTTCCCTAGGCAAGACCCAGCGTAAAAATACAAATAATATTTACGAAACAAACCAATTATACATCGACATGAGTGCATAAATATATATATACAAACAGTAAAACAATTACAATATATAAAGAGACAGAAATGTCATATCTTGAGGTAACAAAACAAGGAAAAAAATAATAGTACAATAGATGGAAATAGGAGGATATGCATTTCCGGCGTTACAAGACGACTGGTCCTTCGGCTCCGAAAGCCCATATCGATGATGTTTCGTAGGATGGTTCGCACGCTGACACTTGTTGATAGCCCAGCACTGAAATCTGCAGCAATTTGCGGAAGGGCTGCACTTCCGTCACGTCAAACGATTCTCTACAGTCGTCGTCGGTCCCGATCTTGCAGGATGTTTTCACGGGAGCAGAAATGTCGGAGATCCGATGTTTTACTGGATTCCTGATGTTCACAGTACACTCGTGAAATGGTCGTACTAGAAAAACCCCACTCTTTCGCTACCTCGGAGATGCTGTTTCGAACCGCTCGTGCGCCGACTATAACACCACGTTCAAACTCACGTAAATCTTGACAACCTGCTATTGTAGCAACAGTAACCGATCTAACAACTCCACCAGACATTAGTCTTATATAGGCTTTACCAACCGCAGCGCCATATTGTGGCTGTTTACATATCTCTGTATTTGAATACGCATGCCTATACCAGTTTCTTTGGCGCTTCAGTATATAAAATAACGTTACTGATGCTGTCACAGAATTACTACGCATCAGCCAAAGATGAACGACTAATTGCTGTGAATCGTGAAGCCTTCTTAGTCTAATGCCGCATCTGTAGTGTCCATAGATAAATCAGCGTGGCCGTATTCTTTGTTTCTGTAAGAACTGCTATTTTATTTTGATGGAAAAATGGCAGACCAACGAATTGTCTTGAATTTTCACATGAACCTTGGAAAAGTTGCTACAGAAGCCCACCTTTTACTTAAAGAAGTGTATGACGAAGACTGTTTATCACGTACGCCAGTTGTTAAGTGCTTCAAACATTTCCAATACGGCCGAGAACCCGACGAAAATGACTCACGCCTGGGACGCCCATCTACGGCAAAAACGGCTGAAAATATATGAAAAAGTAGGTAACATGTTTCGATATGAGCTCAGCTGAGTATTCGATCGATTGCTGAAACTGTAGGAATTGTGCAAGAATGCTTAAGGCAAATTTTACACACCGGTAACCAACTCAACATGAGAAAAATGTGTGCGAAACTATCGAACAAAAAGAAGCTCAATATTGTGTTTGTAGTGCCATTGAAAATGATCCTAATTTCTTGGAAAGAGTGGTAACATGAGACGAAACTTTTTTTTTTTTTTATACTTACGATCCAGAAACTAAATTCTATTCCACGTGCGGGAAGGGTCCGACTTCACCAAGAGCGAAAAGTGCTCTAATTAGCGTATCAAGATTCACAGCGATGATTGGTTTTACCATATTCTCGGAACTGTGTATCTTCACTGTGTTCCTGAATGTGAAACTATTGCCGGCCGGTGTGGCCGAGCGGTTCTAGGCGCTTCAGTCTAGATCCGCGCGACCGCTACGGTCGCAGGTCCGAATCCTGCCTCGGGCATGGATGTGTGTGATGTCCTTAGGTTAGTTAGGTTTAAGTAGTTCAAAGTTCTAAGGGGACTGATGACCTCAGATGTCAAGTCCCATAGTGCTCAGAGCCATTTGAACCATTTTTTGTGAAACTCTTACTCAAGATTACTGCCTTCAGAATCTTGTTCAACTCCATGAAAAATTAAGAAAAAAACAAACAAAAACAAAACAACCCGAATGGTGGAAGAAAAAGTCACGGGTTTTGCGTCAAGACAATGCACTGGCTCCTACCGCATTGTGTGATAAGAGGTTTCTAGGGAAGTACAACTTCCCAGTGTTAGACCACACACACGTTATCCGCCAGACCTAGCACCATGTGAACGAAAAGGGGCTCACAGATGAAGCGCTGTTCCCATCAATGGAAAATTTGTATAGGGCGTTGTAGGGATAGACTAGCGGAGTGTATTGAGGGGGGACTATAATTAAATATGTATGTTGTTGAGATAAAATGTTTTACAACATATTGGAACAAATAAGCCCTCGGTCACAAATATTAAGTCAAAATTGATCTGGTTTCAAATGGGACTTAACTTCTAAGGTCATCAGTCCCCCAAAACTTAGAACTACTTAAACCTAACTAAGCTAAGGACATCACACATATCCATGCCCGAGGCAGGATTCGAACCTGCGACCGTAGCGGTAGCGCGGTTCCAGACTGTAGCGCCTAGAACTGATCGGCCACACCGGCCGGCCGACCTGGTTTCGACGCTACTATGAGCGACGTCTTCAGAATTGGACGAACTGTTCTAAAACATATTAGGTATATAGTACATTAATAAAATTAAAGTTTGTACTGACTGGAAAAGATGCAGTACTTACAAGTCACATATTAAAGAAGATCTAAGCTGGAAAGGCGACATCATGAGCAGTTGTGAGATGGCGAGCCGCTAAGGGCCGCTCGTATTGTGAACAAGGGTTGCAACGAGCGGCCCTTAGCGGCTCGCCATCTCACACCTGTTCATGATGTCGCCTTTCCGGCTCAGATCTTTTTTAATATGTGACTTGTAAGTACTGCATCTTTTCCACTGAGTACAAACGTTAATTTTATTAATGTACTATATACCTAATATGTTTTAGAACAGTTCGTCCAATTCTGAAGACGTCGCTCATAGTAGCGTCGAAACCAGGTTAATTTTGACTTAATATTTGTGACTGAGGGCCTATTTGTTCCAATATAATTCTGACACGGTCACTGAACCTTAGCAGCTATGTTCAAAGTTTTATGTTTTACAACGGTTACCCGTTATTTTGTAGCCACATGACGTGTCTGTCAAACCTATTCAGAACGAGGGATACGTGGGATATCCGTCACGCCCACTTCAAGGTTTATCTACATTAGAGACAAACAATCAGATATCTACATCTATACTCTGCAAAGTGCATGACAAAGGGTGCGTGCCCATGTACCAGTTATAAGGATACGCGACCATGTCGCAGCTTGGGAGATATGAATGTTTCCCCGTTCCATTGGCGTACGGAGTGCAGAGAAAAGGACTGAATGGCTTTGTGCGTGCAGTAATTATTCTGATATCCTCACAATCTATGTGAGTGACGTGAAGGGGATTGTAGTATAATCCTAGAGTCAGCATTTAAAGCCGGTTCTCGAAACTTTGTGGGTAGGCTTTCTCGGGATTGTTTACGTGTGACTTCTAGGAGACCGCCAGTTCGGTTTCTTTTGCGCTTCTGTGACTACGTCCTCTCAGGACGCTTTCCCCACTTCAGTGATCTCAACGCTTCCTGTAGAATTGCTCGCAGCTTGTTCGGTGGTATGGTCTCTCTGTCCCCTATGAAACTAACCTCTCTAGTTATTTTTATTTTAACACTGACCGACGGAATTTTCCCTGGCAAAGACAGCTCAAACTTGACGTATTCATTTGTTACCCACGATATACAAGCCGAAGGCACTCTGAACTGCTAAACATTGACAACGTGACTTCCGATAATTAACACAAAAGAATGGCCCTGAATTGCAAGAATCCTAACAGTAATACAAATCAAACAAAAAAATATGAAATTAAAGAAATATGAAACTACCTCCAACTCTGTTAATTGCCTAAACTCATTTCAATCACGAATCGCAATAGTCTTCACTCCATCCTTCGTCATAAGTCACTTACCTCACAGAAAATCTTCACAACATGAACTATAGCAATTACACCGAGTAGGAGCTACAGCCAGCTAAATAAAAAGTTTCTAAGTACTACAGACTCTGATTACTAGGAGGCATATGGTTAGCGAAAGAAAGATTTTGTTGAAGAGCAACTAATGTATTTAGAAAATTTTACCTTATTCATGTGACATGCAGTTCCAAATATTACACTACTGGCCATTAAAACTGCTACACGGAGAAGAAATGCAGATGATAAACGGGTATTCATTGCACAAATATATTATACTAGAAGTGACATGTGATTACTGATTACAAACCACTTCTGGCCGTAATAACGGCCTTGGTACTCCTGGGCATTGGATGGCGTGTACAGGTACAGTTGCCCACGCAGCTTCAACACGATACCAGAGTTCATCAAGAGTAGTGACTGGCGTATTGTAACGAGCCAGTTGCTCGGCCACCATTGACCAGACGTTTTCAATTGGTGAGAGATCTTGAGAATGTGCTCGCTAGGGCAGCAGTCGAACATTTTCTATATCCAGAAAGGCCCGTACAGGACCTGCAACATGCGGTAGTGCATTATCCTGCTGAAATACTGGGTTTCGCAGGGATCGAATGTAAGGTAGAGCCACGGGTCGTAACACATTTGAAATGTAACGTCCATTGTTCAGAGTGCCGTCAATGTGAACAAGAGGTGACTGAGACGTGTAACCAATGGCAAACCATACCATCATGCCGGGTGATACGCCAGTATGGCGATGACGAATACACGCTTCCAATGTGCGTTCACCGCGATGTTGCGAAAGACAGATGCGACCATCATCATGGTGGAAACAGAACCTGGATTCATCCGAAAAAATGATGTTTTGCCATTCGTGCACCCAGGTTCGTCGTTGAGTACACCGCCGCAGGCACTCCTGTCTGTGATGCAGCGTCAAGGATAACCGCAGCCACGGTCTCGGAACTGATAGCCCATGCTGCTGCAAACGTCGTCGAACTGTTCGTGCAGATGGTTGTTGCCTTGCAAACGTCCCCATCTGTTGACTCAGGGATCGAGACGTAGCTGCACGATCCGTTACAGCCATCCGGATAAGATCCCTGTCCTCTCGACTGCTAGTGATACGAGGCCGTTGGGATCCAGCACGGCGTTCCGTATTACCCTCCTGAACCCACCGATTCCATATTCTGCTAACAGTCATTGGATCTCGACCAACGCGAGCAGCAATGTCGCGATACGATAAACCGCAATCGCGATAGGCTACAATCCAACCTTTATGAAAGTCGGAAACGTGATGGTACGCATTTCTCCTCCTTACACGAGGCATCACAACAACGTTTCACCAGGCAACGACGGTCAGCTGCTGTTTGTGTATGACAAATTGGTTGGAAACTTTCCCCATGTCAGCACGTTATAGGTTTCGCCACCGGCGCCAACCTTGTGTGAATGCTCTGGAAAGCTAATCATTTGCATATCACAGCATCTTCTTCCTGTAGGTTAAATTTCGCGTCTATAGCACGTCATCTTCGTGGTGTAGCAAGTTTAATGGCCAGTAGTGTAGTTGTGTATCTTACTTGGTTGTTTGTAGTTCTCTCTCTCTCTCTCTCTCTCTGTCTGATATTATAATGATAAAACATACGCTTTTACTTTTTCCTTCTTGGTCGCTAACCACTGTGCTACATATTTTGTGAATGGACGCTGAGAATGGGGTTTCCTACTAGAAATTTAGAAATACTGGCCAGCCCTACCCTCGCGCCATGGAGGTGGGGTCCCACGTGCCATTGGCTATTCAAGGGCCATTGAGTAGCATGTCGTAAATTACGATTATGTACCCATTTCTGTTCTTCCGATTACAGAGCCGTCTGTGGCGAAACGAAGAAAATACTTCAGTCAAAACGTGTGTAGATTTTGCTGTAGATTCGTAATCTTCAGTCAAAAACGGGGGTTCCCATGGAAGATTTGAAACTGCCCACCCCCAATCACCACCACCACCCACGCACAGAGCGATGTGGGAGGTGTCGAGTGTGGTATCAATGTATGTCCCCGTCCGAGACAAACAAATTGGAATTATAACTTTTTTGATCCGTCGTGTAGTTTTCAAGAGATAGTCAAATGTTGTCGGTTGAAATGAACACCCTGTGTATAGTTCGTCCTTGCCGAGAAAGGAGAACCTTCGCCGCGCGGGATTAGGCGAGCGGTCCAAGGCGCTGCAGTCATGGACTGTCCCTGTCTGAATACTGTACTAACGATGGATGTAACTGTAATAAATGGTCCCGGCGGAGGTTCGAGTCCTCCCTCGGGCATGGGTGTGTGTGTTTGTCCTTAGGATAATTTAGGTTAAGTAGTGAGTAAGCTTAGGGACTGATGACCTTAGCAGTTAAGTCCCGTAAGATTTCACACTCATTTGAACATTTTTTGAACAAAGGAGAACCTTCGCTATTTTTCCCTTACATCGATGCAGCTAGATATTGATCCCGGGAATTTTAGGACTTTCGAGAATGTCTTTTTCGTGTGAATATAATTTCAAATTAATATTCTTGTACTGTAAACCTTGCTTCTTGCCAAATTTCATGATTCTAGATTAACGGTTAGTACGCCATAAGTTTTTATCAGTTAGTTTGCGAGTGTCATAAATCTCTTGCGTAGATGGCAGCATCCTTTGCACTGACGTGGAAGCTTAAACGTTTACACCGCTGAGGCACCACAAGCCTTAGTATGTGACATGAATGTCAACTTGAAACGTCTACCCGTCGCTTACAATCGGGCAACAAAGTGACTGCATACGAGTTCCGCTTTTGCCGATTGAGACACGGAACCTAAAAACCACACAAACTGATCATACAATGTAGGCTTTCACGGCCGGTATTGTCTTCACTTAAAACTTCCGGGCTGATAGGCGATGGTCGAAGTATAAAACTCTCCCCTCACGTTTCGTCTCCGACTGCGGGACGCATCCTCGGAGGTAAAGCGGCGAACTGCAAAACTGCAAAGAGAACTCGAATAAGCGCTGATTATATAGGCAGTACAGAGGGCGCCACTGTCGATCGCGTGGCGTCGGCTATGAGATTGTCTCTGGTATTGCCAACATTCACGATTGAAAGTAATCGACCGTCACGATTGCGGTGCAACGCTGACATCCAGATTTTATCCAGTTTAACACCTTCGTCTTTCCTGTTAAAATTATTACGGTGTTTGTCAATCTCGATAGCCTCTCTATACATGCGTGCATAATAATGCGAGGTTTTTGATATGACGCTCGTCTCGCAGAATTTTTTTCATGATCACCTTCCTGGTAAACATGTTCCGGTACGGCCGATTTATCCGTGTGACCCAGGGGGCAATTCCTCTTATGTTCAACAAGACGGGTGTTCACACTTCTCTTTGTGGTACCGATTTAAACCTGTCCACAACTGCAAGGAATTTTATATACTCCCGGTGAAGCCAAAGGGTGTCGTGCATCTTTTGCCGATCTTAAATATTCTTTTATTTTCCTGCTGGGTCTGAAAATAGTTTCCACCCCATACTTGTTTAAATCTTTCCCAATGCGATCTGTGACCTTACTAATGAACGGAAGAAAAACTTTGCCCTTGGGCGACTGTTGTTCGTCGTTGCTCCTGATTCTCTGCCTAGAGCGAAGTGCTCCATCTATATTCTTGCTAGAATAGCCATTCTTCACGAAAGTTGACCGTAGATGTTCGATCTCATCTTTTAAATAAACAGGTTCACAAATTTTGTACGCCCTGTCTACCAAGGTTTTCATTACACCTCTTTTTTGTCTGGGGTGGTGGTTTGAATCTTTATGCAGATAACGATCAGTATGTGTGGCCTTTCTATATACCTTATGGCCCAACGTTCCGTCACGTCGTTTAATCACAGACACATCCAGGAAATTCAATTGCCGATTCCTTTCCGTCTCCATAGTAAATTGGATTTTCGGATTAATGCTATTTAAATGTGTCAGGAAGGCATCCAACTCCTCTGCTCCGTGTGTCCATACTACGAACGTGTCATCGACATAGCGATACCATCTGGCTGGTCTCTTCGTGGCAGTCTGCAACGCCCGTTGTTCAGAAGTCTCCATAAATAAGTTAGCCACAGCAGGACCAAGAGGACTGTCCATAGCCACCCCGTCAATCTGTTCATAAAAGTTACTATTGTATTGGAAGTAGGTTGTGGTGTGGCAGTGTCGGAATAATGCCACAATATCGGTAGGAAAAATATCCGCTATGCGTAAGATAGCTTCGTTTACCGGAATCATGGTAAATAACGACACAATATCGAAACTGACGAGGATATCATCCGGGCCCACGCTCGCTTCCTTTAACTTGTCAATGAAATGAGCTGAATTTTTAATATGACTGTCCGTCCTACCAACATAAGATTGCAGCATTGAGGCAAGGTGTCTAGCTAACTCGTTGGTCCGCCTATAGCGCTGACAATTGGCCTCAACGGAATCCCAGGTTTTACACTATTTGAACGTATTATGCTGTATCCTGAGGCCCCTGTTATTTATGTCAGTGATCGATATTGCATGACACATTTGTATTTCGTAATTATCAGGTCTTGAACTCCTTACTAACACGTAGAAATCAATTCAACAACACATTTAAGGAAACGAACGTACTACTGGTTAAACATAATTGAAGTCATTCATTAACTAATGCAGTCAGCAAGAGTTGTTTATAATTCTCAGTTCCATTCGTCCACCTGCGAGAAGACTTCGCTATCAGTACTGCCTGGTGGGTGACAGGTTTTGTCGAGCGCTTCTCGCGGATTAGTTCGGCCTAGCCAAGTGACTGTATAGACGGCAGCGATATATTCCACTTCCTAGTGCTGGCCATTCCACGCGTCATGTTTTTTATTTCCGGCTGTTTATCGCGGTAACCCGCACACGCCTGCCTCTCCACGTAATGGACGTTTAGCGAGCGCCGGCTCTGGAAGGCAGCAACACAACAAACCGTGCGCATTGTCTGCTAACGACTGCCCCGCCGCAAAGAGGTAATTGTGATATACTGCCGGCCCCCCGCTGCGTCACAGGCGGATTTTAATTTGCTTTTTTTTTCGTTCACAACAGTAATTACTGCGCCGGGGGCGGCACAGCGTTAATTTTACGCGTTCTGTATTAATTAAAGACAACATCGCCTCGCCCGTATGGCCTGTGCCCGAAATGAAAACCAATTCCACTTTAAATTATACTCAGTCCGGAGGCGCAGTGGCGGGCTTTCTGTTGGTCGGCCTCTCTGCATCTGTTCCAGGCCACCGCTGGAGTCCAGGCGCGAGAGCCGAAGACGCCTGCCTGGACCGGAATGGAGGACACGTCGACGGCGGTGTCATCGGAGCTCCGCTTCACCTGTCGATTGTTTTCTCGTTAAGGGGAGGTTTACTATCTTTTGGGTCAAAAAATTGATTTTTTAAAAATTCCATTTTTGGATCCATAAAAGTGTTTAGACTCCACCCCTGAAATGTGTTTTCAAAATACGGAACTGAAATGTTTGTTATTCGCGGTTGAACAAAAAAATGCACCTGCCTGAAATCGGCCTTTTTCACGCACCAGTTTTTTTCTTTCGGAGGACAAGTTATTGTACCGGTGCTTGGGAGGAAACACACAAAATTCAAATGAACGCGTGTGTTCGGAAGTTAGCTCCCAAGCATTTGCATTCTGGTGCGAAGACTGTTGAGATTGCGACTTTCCTGGCAGTGAGCAGCTTCAACGAAGGGTATTCAGCAATTCTGATGACCGTGACAACGATGGACGTCACCCTGGGACTCTATTCGACGCAGTTCGCCAAGCATTCGGACGACCACCGGATTCAAGCGGCCGAAAACCGCTTGTCACCGGCCGTACGAGCGGCTCTGGAGCAGCGCAGGATGGCCCAGATCGAGCAGAACGCCCTCTGTGAGGAAGAGGAAGGACTAGTTTATGGACCCGGAATGGCAGATTGAACGTACGCTGCATAATACTGCATTTATATGTAGTCAAAACTTCAAACGCGTTTTTCTCGAAATGACGATTTTTTTATCGTAATGTATGGTAACTTCAAATCTACTGAACCGATAGGCATAATTCTTTGTTTCCGACGAAGCTAACTAAATTGTCTAGGAGTTGAACCACTTTTATTCCGATCCATCAACTACAATTATTTTTACCTGGCCGACGAAGTCGAAAAATCGACGAAAAAACCCCTATTTTTTTTCAAATGGCCGCCATTTTGTTTCCTATGTTCCAAATAACTTAAGCGAGGTACAACTCCTAAAGAATCTTATATACTCCGCTAACGTCAACTTAGTTCTGATTTCAGACGAGCTGGCTGACCTGTGACATACCGCGCGTGGAGGTCTACATCGAAATTTTGTTTCGTTCCGACGGTACTTCCGCATTTGCTCTTCGACATTTGCGGTCTAAGAACTTCCAGTTTGTAGAGGAAATATCGAAAAATATCTTGACCAAATTTGACATTGATATCTATAACACATCCCGAGAAAAAAATTCTTAAAGAACATACTTTTTTCGGGCCAAAGATAGTAAATCTCCTCTTAAGTGTTTTTCAGTCTAATAAAACTAATGTCTGCGAACACACTAGCTATATAAATGTTCTCACTCATGCTCCGTCCTTGATTGTCCTCACTTAATGAGACTCATGCGACTGACACAAATAGGGGAAAGTCGGGGTAAGTGGCACGCACATAGTATTTAGCCGCTCACATCTAGTAGATGGGAAGGTTAAAACAAATTATTGCCGGTTTATTTGGGAATAACATATTCAGTGTCAGTTACAGCTGCCTAACTTTCAACATACACCTTAAATGTCCAATTATGTAAGCCAAATCTCCAGGTGTCAGACACTCAGATACCAATCGTATGCCGATAGAGTATCAGCCAAAACTACGATTTAGTTCTTACTATGTGCTGCCGTGCATCAGGACAGGCGTAAACGTTAATTACATATTACACCAGAGCTACGGAGCGCAAGAAAGCCACCTTTGAGTAAAATACAGGGTGTCGATAAAATCGCTTTACAGCTTCAAAATTTTATTACAACGGGTGTTGTTGAAATATTTTAACAACATTTGTTTTATTGTAATCAGTGTTCATAAAAGTTTTTTTGACGGTGTTTAATACACTACTGGCCATTAAAATTGGTACACCACGAAGATGACGTGCTACAGACGCGAAATTTAACCGGCAGGAAGAAGATGCTGTGACATGCAAATGATTAGCTTTCCAGAGCATTCACACAAGGTTGGCGCCGGTGGCGACACCTACAACGTGCTGACACGAGGAAAGTTTCCAACCGATTTCTCATACACAAACAGCAGTTGACCGGCGTTGCCTGGTGAAACGTTGTTGTGATGCCTCGTGTAAGGAGGAGAAATGCGTACCATCACGTTTCCGACTTTCATTAAGGTCGGACTGTAGCGTGTCGCGATTGCGGTTTATCGTATCGCGACATTGCTGCTCGCGTTGGTCGAGATCCAATGACTGTTAGCAGAATGTGGAATCGGTGGGTTCAGGAGGGTAATACGGAACGTCGTGCTGGATCCCAACGGCCTCGTATCACTAGCAGTCGAGATGACAGGCATCTTATCCGCATGGCTGTAACGGATCGTACAGCAACGCCTCGATCCCTGAGTCAACAGATGGGGACGTTTGCAAGACAACGACCATCTGCACGAACAGTTCGGCGATGTTTGCAGCAGCATGGACTATCAGCTCGGAGACCGTGGCTGCGGTTACCCTTGACGCTGCATCACAGGCAGATGCGCCTGCGATGGTGTACTCGACGACGAACCTGGTTGCACGAATGGCAAAACATCATTTTTTCGGATGAATCCAGATTCCGTTTACAGCATCACGATGGTCGCATCCGTGTTTGGAGACATCGCGGTGAACGCACATTGGAAGCGTGTATTCGTCATCGCCATACTGGCGTTTCACCCGGCGTGCTGGTATGGGGTGCCACTGGTAACACGTCTCAGTCACCTCTTGTTCACATTGACGGCACTTTGAACAGTGGACGTTACATTTCAGATGTGTTACGACCCGTGGCTCTACCCTTCATTCGATCCCTTCGAAACCCTACATTTCAGCAGGATAATGCACGACCGCATGTTGCAGGTCCTGTGCGAGCCTTTCTGGATACAGAGAATGTTCGACTGCTGCCCTGGCCAGCACATTCTCCAGATCTCTCACCAACTGAAAACGTCACAATACGCCAATCACACCTCTGGCCGTAATAACGGCCTTGATACGCCTGGGCATTGAGTCAAACAGAGCTTGGATGGCGTGTACAGGTACAACTGCCCATGCAGCTTCAACACGACACCACAGTTCATCGAAAGTAGTGACTGGCGTATTGTGACGGGACAGTTGCTCGGCCACCATTGACCAGAAGTTTTCAATTGGTCAGAGATCTGCAGAATGTGCTGGCCATGGCAGCAGTGCAACATTTTCTGTATGCAGAAACGCCCGCACGGTTCAAAATGGTTCAAATGGTTCTGAGCACTATGGGACTTAACATCTGCGGTCATCAGTCTCCTAGAACTTAGAACTACTTAAACCTAACTAACCTAAAGACATCACACACATCCATGCCCGAGGCAGGATTCGAACCTGCGACCGTAGCAGTCGCGCGGTTCCGGACTGCGCGCCTAGAACCGCTAGACCACCGCGGCCGGCGGCCCGTACGGAACCTGCAACATGCGGTCGTGCATTATCCTGCTGAAATGTAGGGATCGAATGAAGGGTAGAGCCACGGGTCGTAACACATCTGAAATGTAACGTCCACTGTTCAAAGTGCCGTCAATGTGAACAAGAGGTGACTGAGACGTGTAACCAATGGCACCCCATACCAGCACGCCGGGTGAAACGCCAGTATGGCGATGACGAATACACGCTTCCAATGTGCGTTCACCGCGATGTCTCCAAACACGGATGCGACCATCGTGATGCTGTAAACGGAATCTGGATTCATCCGAAAAAATGATGTTTTGCCATTCGTGCAACCAGGTTTGTCGTCGAGTACACCATCGCAGGCGCATCTGCCTGTGATGCAGCGTCAAGGGTAACCGCAGCCACGGTCTCCGAGCTGATAGTCCATGCTGCTGCAAACATCGCCGAACTGTTCGTGCAGATGGTCGTTGTCTTGCAAACGTCCCCATCTGTTGACTCAGGGATCGAGGCGTTGCTGTACGATCCGTTACAGCCATACGGATAAGATGCCTGTCATCTCGACTGCTAGTGATACGAGGCCGTTGGGATCCAGCACGACGTTCCGTATTACCCTCCTGAACCCACCTATTCCATATTCTGCTAACAGTCATTGGATCTCGACCAACGCGAGCAGCAGTGTCGCGATACGATAAACCGCAATCGCGATAGGCTACAATCCGACCTTTATCAAAGTCAGAAACGTGATGGTACGTTTCACCAGGCAACGCCGGTCAACTGGTGTTTGTGTGTGAGAAAGCGGTTGGAAACTTTCCTCATGTCAGCACGTTGTAGGTGTCGTCACCGGCGCCAACCTTGAGTGAATGCTCTGAAAAGCTAGTCATTTGCATATCACAGCATTTTCTTCCTGTCGGTTAAATTTCGCGTCTGTAGCACGTCATCTTCGTGGTGTAACAATTTTAACGGCCAGTAGTGTACTTCCCGCCAGACCAGCAGCGCAAACTCGGCAACTTCTCCAGGCAAGAGGCCGCCCGATCTCGGTACCAGATGAGGAAAGCGTGCAGGTGGAAGAATGGGAATGAGAGTACAGGACGATCTTGTCAAACTGGACAGCGGATTTCCAGCTGACGAAAGCACTGAGGCTACTCAGCGTCACCGATCTGGTCTGAATTTATGCGTGTCCGTGGCCTGGCCAGAAATGAGACGTAAGTGGAGGCCGCAGGTGGCCAAGCGATTAGAAAAATGGAGTTCTTGGCGCGCATCGGGCGAAGAGTGAGCCACTTCTGAAAGTGTAGTTTCCACTCACTGTGCGGGAACGGTTTTTTATTTGAAATTTTTACGTTTCGTACGCTGCAAATAAACTGAAATAATGCTCAATACAGGGTGAGTCAAAAAGGAATACAACTTTCGAATGATATAGAAATTGTGACTACGATGGCTTTCCCGGCGTAATAATTGATAATATTCTTCTCGGGTGTGCAGCGGGATCGTAACGTCATCTTGACACAATATTTCAGCGGTCCATCAGGCCGCCATCTTCAGGTGAGAGTGCTGGTACACAATCTCGCCGGACCGACTCCTCAGCGCAAGCGGCGGCTCCTATATAGGCCGCAGAAGGCCCACAACGTGTGCGCGAGCGGGTGCCGTAACTGCCCTCTAGCGCAGTAAACATACGAGGTGTGGTTAGAAAAAAACCGGACTAGTACTGGTGAAACAATAAAACGAATGCAATAAGGCTGAAAGTCGCGTGGCCTGTCACGTGACTCTCGCTCCGCCTACTGCTCGAGTTTCATCTGCCTCCTGCACTCAGTCTGCCCGTGGCGTCTGTTTTAAGTAGTTGACGTTTTGTCTGTGCGTCGGAAAATGTTGAGTGTACAGAAAGAACAGCGTGTTAACATCAAATTTTGTTTCAAACTAGGAAAATCTGCAAGTGAAACGTTTGTAATGTTACAACAAGTGTACGGCGATGATTGTTTATCGCGAACACAAGTGTTTGAGTGGTTTAAACGATTTAAAGATGGCCGCGAAGACACCAGTGATGACACTCGCACTGGCAGACCATTGTCAGCAAAAACTGATGCAAACATTGAAAAAATCGGTAAACTTGTTCGACAAGATCGCCGTTTAACAATCAGAGCAGTGTCTGAGTTAACAGGAGTTGACAAGGAAAGTGTTAGGCAGATTCTTCATGAAAGTTGAAAGGTGGCTACACTGTGCCACTGCGCCAGAGAGTGCGCCAAAGAGTACTATTAAGCCGCCTCCACAGTGCCTGTTTAGAGTTCGTAGCAGTCAGTGCTTGTTGTGACATCGGAGAGGACAGTGCTTGTGAAGAGATCGTAGAGGACAGTTTTGTCGAGAGCTCGTAGCAGTGTGTGCGTGGGCAGAGCTCGTGGTTGTTGTGAAGTTGGAGCAAGATGTTGTAGTAAAGAGTGTAGTTCCATGTCTTATGCAGTTATTTGATGGGAGAGATAGCAGATGTTATTGTAATGAGTGCATTTCGTCAATATATATGAAGGTAAAATTTATAATGTTCCTTTATTAGTTGTGTAACTGAAATAATGTGTCACTACAGGTTCAGTCAATAAAGCATCTGGCTCGTGTTCTTGTATTAGAGTGAATTTTGGTTTTCTTGCGTAATTATAGTTTTTCTAAATTTCTTTTGTCACGTCAGTAAAATTGGTATCAAAATTCTTGTCTTGTTGGAAAAGAACCGTGCCAGATGTGGACGTTGAGTCACACTCCCACATGCAGAACAGTTACTTTTGTGCTTATTGGTTTCGTAGATTTTTATAGTTGCTGGGGTCTTAATTAATTAACTGTGTTTACGAAAATTTTCTTACATTGTTCCTTGCAGTCAGATAGCGTAATAATTCTAGTCAGGGCCAACCGATTACGAGACTTGCGTAATCGGACATACAGCTATTAAAAACTAAAAATCATTTTCAATTATATATTTAATTAAGCCCCCATGCACGTGGCGACCGCTGCTGCGGATCGTCCCTTGGATTCTTCTGATTGTGAAAATTGTAGACTGTAGTATTGTTGTAGTGATTTGTAGTTTATTAATTGTAGTCTATTTTGCATGTGTAGATTTGGTAATTGGCATTCTTCTAATGGTATTTTTCAAAATTTAATTTTTATTGCCTTGTACACGCGTTTGACAAATTAGTGCAATTATTTCAATTGTTCGATTGATCGTGTCTGAGGGAGACATTTCATGTGAATAGTATTGTTGGAGATAAGGAGGCATTGTGTGTAATTTTCGTACAGTGACGAATCTTTCGTATATTTTGTAAATGATTACGCGATCAATGAAAAAAGCGAAAATGATGAATAGTGAGAATAACGAAATTGCTGACATGGCGAACTCGCCAACAGAGGAAAACAGTATGGTGGATAATGAAGTGAAAAACAATGTAATAAGTCGGGAAAATAGTCCGGAACCATTTCAAAATTTTTCTCAATCAGAAAATCCACAGAATCCGAGATCAACGATAGAAGATTCTGAAGTAGTATCGAACACAGATAGCCTTACAGCTATGACGAAGGAAACTGGTTTTGCGGGAAATGTTAGGCGCGAAAAGAATTGCGAACCGGTTACTATGGAGCAGTTGATGAGTGCAATATTAAATTTGGGATCACAGATAGAAGCAATGACAACATGGTTACGCTCACGAAGAGGGACAGGTTTCAAAAATACGAATGATGAATCAAAGAAAGAAATCAGAGAAGAAGTACAACCGATTTTGAATTCTCACAATAATAGTTTAATTTCAACAGAAATCAGACAAAGGGAACAGGATAGAGAACAGGAAGAAAGAGATCGCGTGATAGTACAGAATTTTTCAGAGTTAAATTTACAACGTGCAAAGGATAAGAAAGAGATATTTGAAAGAATCGAGGAATCCGTACCAAATGACAGAATAAATAATCTAACACGACAATATGAACAGCTAGCTACCAAATGTGACAATACTGAAACCCGAGTCACGACACTTACGGAAGACGTAAATAAACAGAAAGAACAATTAGGTGACTTATCGGAAAGAGTTGAGGAAATTTCAGATAAACTGACAAATCTTAGTTTACATGGGGACAGAGATTCGGATGATACAGCTCCATTACCATTTGCAGAAACCGAAGAGTATCAGAACATAAATAAGCATGTTGAAAATCAGGGAAAATTTAATGAACGCGTGAAAAAGGAATGTGAGGCATTACGGATGCAAGTCAAGCAGATCGAAGGCGAAATTGTAGGAAAAGACAGCAGAAGAAATTTCGAATCACAGACAGCAGAGGGGTTTGAAGAAAATAATTTGTTTCATTTACGGGATGCAACAAGAGAGCGCCAGGCGCGCGAACTTTACAATAATCGACATTCGGACTGGGACAGACGCGGTAGGTCTTTGTCGCCACGAGGCGAAAACTTTGATTATAAACACTTTTTGACTGTCCGGAAATTTAAGATCTTCCGCAACTCTAGGAATGACATACATCCATGTGCATGGTTAGATCAATTTATGTACGCACTTCCGCCAAATTTGCCACAAGGTCACAAACTAGAAATTATGTGCAGCTATTAATGTCCTCAGGGGGTTCACTACTCTAAGTGAATATGTGCCGTAGCGAGCATAGGGCCCCGAGCTGTAGTGGTGCTATTTCTCTTTTAGTTTTCTGGACCGCTACCTACTCTTTTACTATTCTTTGCATCTGTCAAACGAACTCTTCGACTATCAATCTATCTAGAGAGTAAGTAAACAATAACCGGATTTGACTATTTACCTAAATGAGATGTCGAAAATTACTGTTTGAACTTATTAATGTCCTCAGGGGATTCACTACTCTAAGTGAATATGTGCCGTAGCGAGCATAGGGCCCCGAGCTGTAGTGGTGCTATTTCTCTTTTAGTTTTCTGTACCGCTGCCTACTCTTTTACTATTCTTTGCATCTGTCAAAACAACTCTTCGACTATCAATCTATCTAGTGAGTAAGTGAACATTAACCGGATATGACGATTTTACCCAAAAGTGACTTCGAAAATTACCGTGTGGAGTTACTGTATCTTCAGCAGCATTCATTCGTAGTTTAAATGAAATTTTACCTGTTTATCTTCGTGACAACATTACTTCTTATGTTGACGACATTCTTATTGCTAAACGTTCTTGGAGTGAGCATAACAAAATTTTGGACTCATTATTACGTATCTTTGCAAAAGTTGGCATTACAGTAAACTTGGAAAAATCTGAATTTGGTCGTTCTCAGGTGAAATTTCTCGGTCACATTATTTCTACAGAAGGTATTCTCCCTGATCCAGAGAAACTAGACGCTATTCGTAACTATGCTGTTCCTACCACAAAACGTGAGGTTCGTAGTTTCTAAAATTTTTGTGGAATGATATACTTTCAAAAAAAAAAAAAAAAAAATTTTTTTTGTAGAATGACATACTTGTGAGAAACCAACAGCTACATGTAAACACGCAGAGAGTACTAGGATACCGCGCTGTGTTTTGGCGGCGGCACATACTCAAAGCAACAGTCAAGTCTGCGCGCCGCACAAGGCAGTCGTTGACCGCGAACAATTGCTTCCTACGTCACGCGGCTACAGCTGATCGAGCGCTCAGTGCGAATGCACTGACAGCCGTAAACAAATACACAGTTTAATTTCTCCGACTAAATTCAGTATAAAGCTATAGTGACTTGATGAATTCTGTTATTAACATTCAGTATTTTTCAGGATACGGTTGTATAAAGTATTTAAGACCTTCAGGTAAATTCTGTGCGTGTCTGACGTTAAGACGACCTGCTATCGAGAAAATTTCAGGAAGAATGTAATTTCGAAGAAGAAACTAATAAACTAAAAAAAGGTAACTGTTAATTGAGTTCATTTTTCAGATAACATATTTCCACTTAGGTACGTACTTCAGACGTAATTTGCTGCTCGCGATTACGTGATTCATACTTTGTGCTAAATTTTATGTTCTATGAAATTACTTGTGAAGTGACGTGCTTGCGTACGTTAACTGATTTTGACAATGATTATTAATGAACTGGGTTGTGATTTGTATATATTATGCATCGCTTAGCTGCACTGCTTTTTCACTGATGTCATATTTTTCTATTATGTGCCTGCTGTGCTTATTTATTTAAATTATAATTGTTATCTGATTAATTGTGCTGACTGTGATTATGTATGTATGTTGTACTTTGTCATTTATTTGCTTGCGCCTTCATGTTTACTTATTAAGATTACATATGAACATTTATTTGCGTATGCTGATATGATGATAATGACCTGTTTATTACGTAAGATATATGTTTGCTGCTTTTTGTATGGATTACATATTTACACATTTCTGTTTTGTTGCCATAACTGCTCTTTAATTTGGTATATAGAAATGCTGATGTACAGTGTATAAACATAGAGTTTAGGTCACACTACTGTATTAATTATAGATTGTTCGCTTGGCAGAACCTCGTTGTAAGAATTGTGCTGCATACACTTGTTGACATTCTGTTCTCTACTGGTATATTTACTCGCTATTGCTTGTTTTGCTTACGCTAAGTGCCTTATATTTTTAAGATAAGAAAATGAACTGCTATAATTCGACGAACGACATTAGTACAAGAAACTGCATAGAAGTCACATGAGCAGGAGGTTTTATGAAAGCTGTATATATGTTTGCTAATAGGAAGGAAGCTAACGACATGACATACCAAAGCTAGGTTTGGACCATTGACAGTATCACACTGCATTTTTCGTGAACAATTGAAATAGGAAGTGACACTTGATACAAGAAATACTCCACATGTTTGCTTCTGTTTGCCATAATTCTTGAAGTGGTGTACACACTGTGAAATATTATGATCATTCACACTCCGTAATCGTACTTAATTACTGAGAGTTATTCGAACTAAGTCTGTTAGAAGTCAGTATGCATTTCTTTTATTTAATGATGGACAAGGAACCAAAATGTATCTTATAATTTATAATGAGTAGAAAATTTGGGTCAGATGGATTACACAGAGGTTGTGTGTGGACACTGTGTCTTCGGATTGTATGGGATGCTGAATTGAAGTTGCATTAGGATTTTGTCTGTACTTGTTCGAGGAGACTGACTAGAGGAAAGAGTTGTTATGGAAGTGAAATGATATTGGTGCTGAGGTTTATATTTATCGACGTATTATTGAGGTATAGAGATTATATGAAGTTGATGATTATTGGAGTTTTTGTGGACAAGAGGTAAGGTAAATGATATTGATGATAAGACGTATTGAAGAGGTATTATTGAGGTATTATTGAGATTGTGTGAAGCTGATGATTATTGGAGTTTTGGTGTATAAGAGGTAAAGTAAGTGAGGAGCATATTTTTTTTGTTGGTCTTATGGAACAAGGAGGATGAAGATACCAGACTAGAACACTAAAATAGAAGGAAGATAGTCTATACACACACTTTGTTAAATAACTAAGCAGTATATACTTTTTTTTTTGGAGAGAGGAAGTAATTGCATATCTTGGCTCACTGACAGTTGTTCAACAACAGTACATTTGATCTGGCTTGGCAAACATTGGTCTTGACATGATGACTATGACGTTGACTAACTATTATTGACTGTTATACATTGCTGCCAGTACTACTTGATACACATGATGAACATCAGATTTAGACAGAATTTCATTTACACAATTAACACTATTCAGTTACACAGTAGTACTTAATGTGGATGAGAGATGAGTGAGTGTGTTCTGTGTGTTTTCCTTTACTAATCCTACCCACCTATCTCCTAAATATTATTTTATTTGTTGGTAGTGGCTTGCACTGACACCCATAAATATTATAGGTTTATTGGTATTTGTGTATTGTAATAGTTAATAGGACAATTATCTGACATCATTTGTGTGTTTGTTATGATTTGTATGTTACTGTAAAAGCATTTGTATGTGCATTCAAACTATTGTTCATGCCTGAACTGTCTGATTAGTGAAGATAAATATTCTGAACTGTTACCTGCACTTTTTCAACATGATGTGTGACATTTGGTCGTGTTTAATTTCTGCTGATGAACTGTGTGATCAGTGATTGTAAAAAAAATTATGGACTGTTACTTGTACCTTTCCTTCATGATTGGTGCCACTAGGACATGTTTAATTTCTGCTCATAAACTCTGATGAACAGTGTGATCAGTGTTAGTGAATTTTGTGGAACTGCTTCTGCTGAGAAATGTGACTTTTTGGTGTCTGCACCTGCACTCAACATTGCTGGGTGCAACTGATGAACTGTTTTTACTGAAATGGTGTCACTTGTTGCTGTCTGCACCTACTCAACATTGCTGGGTGCAACTGATGAACCGTTTTTACTGAAATGAAGTCACTGGTTGCTGTCTGCACCAACTCAACATTGCTGGGTGCCACTGGTGAACTGCTTCTACTGAAATGATGTCACTTGTTGCTGTCTGCACCAACTCAACATTGCTGGGTGCCACTGATGAACTGCTTCTACTGAACTAATGTGACTTGTTGCTGGGTGTACTTGCTAAACACTACTGGGTGCAACTGATGAACTGTTTCTACTGAAAAGATGTCACCTGTTAGTATCTTTTTTTTTTTTAAACTAATCATTGACAGCTTTTTATGTGAACATTTGTATAAACTGATTTTTTGTATATTGTGTAATCTATTATGTAAAGCCACATGCATGAAAAGAAGTTGTATTGCTTACTATATTTCATATGTTAGGTTAGTAAAAGGTCAGTGCAAAGCCAAAATTTTAACTAATTATGTGATATTTAGGTATTAATATTATCTTTTGTTTTTGTCTGTATTTTTCTGGACGAATTTGGTGGTATTTTCACCACCAATGCTGGCAAAAATACCATCAAATTCTGGCCTGTGGAGGAGGGGCATATGAAAGGTGGCTACACTGTGCCACTGCGCCAGAGAGTGCGCCAAAGAGTACTATTAAGCCGCCTCCACAGTGCCTGTTTAGAGTTCGTAGCAGTCAGTGCTTGTTGTGACATCGGAGAGGACAGTGCTTGTGAAGAGATCGTAGAGGACAGTTTTGTCGAGAGCTCGTAGCAGTGTGTGCGTGGGCAGAGCTCGTGGTTGTTGTGAAGTTGGAGCAAGATGTTGTAGTAAAGAGTGTAGTTCCATGTCTTATGCAGTTATTTGATGGGAGAGATAGCAGATGTTATTGTAATGAGTGCATTTCGTCAATATATATGAAGGTAAAATTTATAATGTTCCTTTATTAGTTGTGTATCTGAAATAATGTGTCACTACAGGTTCAGTCAATAAAGCATCTGGCTCGTGTTCTTGTATTAGAGTGAATTTTGGTTTTCTTGCGTAATTATAGTTTTTCTAAATTTCTTTTGTCACGTCAGTAAAATTGGTATCAAAATTCTTGTCTTGTTGGAAAAGAACCGTGCCAGATGTGGACGTTGAGTCACACTCCCACATGCAGAACAGTTACTTTTGTGCTTATTGGTTTCGTAGATTTTTATAGTTGCTGGGGTCTTAATTAATTAACTGTGTTTACGAAAATTTTCTTACATTGTTCCTTGCAGTCAGATAGCGTAATAATTCTAGTCAGGGCCAACCGATTACGAGACTTGCGTAATCGGACATACAGCTATTAAAAACTAAAAATCATTTTCAATTATATATTTAATTAAGCCCCCATGCAAAGTTTCAACATGAACAAAGTGTGTTCAAAAATGGTTCCAAAGTGTCTCACAATTGAACAGAAGGAACGCCGAAGAATGATTTGTTCTGACATCCTGGAAAACATTGAAAGTGATCCCACCTTCTTACAAAATGTTATTACTTGCGATGAATCGTGGTTTTTTACTTACGATCCCGAAACTAAACGCCAATCGATGCATTGGAAAACTCCTGGTTCTCCACGACAAAAAAAAAGCACGAATGTCAAAATCGAAATTCAAGGCAATGATGATTGTCTTTTTTTAACATCAAAGGGATTGTGCACATTGATTGGGTACCAGAGGGACAAACAGTGAATCAGCATTACTACATTAGCGTCCTGGCTACCCTACGTGAGCGCGTACGGAGAAAACGGAACGATTTGTGGAGAAAAAAGTCATGGATCCTTCACCAAGACAATGCCCCAGCTCACAGTGCGTTGTCAGTGAAGACGTTTTTGGCAAAACACAACATTCCCATCTTAGATCATCCACCCTACTCACCTGATTTGGCCCCCTGTGACTTTTTTCTTTTCCCTAAAGTCAAGTCAGCTTTGAAAGGAACTAGATTTGAGACTGTTGAAGCAGTAAAAGAAAAAGCGACGGAAGTAATGTATGGACTTACCGAAAATGATCTGCAGCATTGCTATGAACAGTGGAAAATTCGTATGGAGCGGTGTAGAGACCGAGGAGGAGAGTACATTGAAGGAGATAACATGAAATTGTAAATAATTGTAAATAAATGTTTTTTCCAGCATCAGTCCGGTTTTTTTCTAGCCGCACCTCGTACATCACCCCAGTGGTGGAAAAAGGCGAAATCGAGATATCGCTATCAAAAAATTAAAAATTAGTCCGACGATCGAAACATAGACCGTTGTTTTTTAATGTCTGGTAACACCGGGTTCCAAGTCTTACTTAAAAGGTAACTCTTGTCTCTATTAATAAGATTATCGGATAATTCAATATCTATGGATTCTTTTAAAACACAGTCCCAATAGCGAGATGCAGGGGCAACCATTTGTGTCTCGTTATACAGCATTCTGTGTCTCTCGGTGAGACAGTGCTCCGCCACTGCAGATTTCTGAGGTTGAAGCAACCGTGTGTACCGCTGGTGCTCAACACGTCGGTCCTGAATGGTCCGGACTGTCTGACCAAATATAAGCCTTCCCACAGTGGCAAGGGATCTTGTACACACCGGGCTTCCTCAAACCCAAGTCATCCTTAACTGAGCCAAGAAGCGCTCTAATCTTGGCTGGCGGACGAAAAATACTTTTGGTATGATACATTTTTAGAATTATTCCTATTTTCGAGGAAATGCTCCCAGCAAAAGGTAGAGAAGCCACCGATTTGCAGGTATCTTCTGGTGGTTCAGGCGAAGGTCCAAACTGGAAAGCACGACGGATCTGTTTATCTGTATAGCCATTCTGCTTGAACACAACCTTGAGACGGTCCACTTCTTGTGTCAAGCTTTCTCCGCATGAAATGGCATAAGCTCTCCTCCCCAACGTCCGCAGGACCCCCGTACGTTGGAACGATGGATGGCAGCTAGAAGCATGCAGGAAGCAACAAACATCTCACCAGTAATCAGTTTCTTCCCACAATCAAATGGTTCAAATGGCTCGGAGCACTATGGGACTCGACTTCTGAGGTCATTAGTCCCCTAGAACTTCGAACTAGTTAAACCTAACTAACCTAAGGACATCACACACATCCATGCCCGAGGCAGGATTCGAACCTACGACCGTAGCGGTCTCGCAGTTCCAGACTACATCGCCCAGAACCGCACGGCCACTTCGGCCGGCTTCCCACAATCGTTGCAGCAAATCGGTCGCAACTTGTCGAACGGCATCGTAGACTCGACTTTTCAGACGCTAAATTGTTCGGCAGGGGAAGAAAGTACACACGGTCTTTAATGGAAGCCTAGAGAATGAAATCCAGTGGTGCCAAGTCTGGGGAGCGAGGTGGCCAATTGACCCTTCACGGCCAGTCAACAGACCTGGGAAGCAATTACCGAGAAAACCTCGCACTTCAGTGAGGAAGTGCGGCCGCGGTGCACCGTCTTAAATCGACAGCATGTTACGTCGTATTAAGGCTCTCATAGCTGCAAAATATGGCGCAACAAGATATTAAAACTAATCTTTTCACTTTCACAATATTTTAATTTTGTTGTAATTATTGAAATAAAATATTTTCAACAAATACTATGTTTTATTTATTTGTTACATCACCTTAGTTATGAAGTAGACAAGACATAATCATTTTATCACAATTTGTGTACAAAAAGAAACAAATTTAGTTAGACATAAATCAAAATTTGCTTAAAAACTGTAGTACGTCTAATAAATCGGCCAGGGACTGCAGTTAGTAGTAAAGACGTAATAAAATAAAACGTATTGTCTGATGCTGAGGTTTTACGGCGTGAAGAGCGAAAATATAGCAAGCGATGAGAGTTTTTTCTTTTCATAATTTTGTGTGGGGTCTCGGCAAGAAAAAGTTTCTTTGAGCTTTGAAAGTATGTTTATAGTTTGTTGTCGCTAAGTGCTCTCAATTTCAAGTACTGGAGGAAGTCGGGGCGTTTGCGCGCCTTCACTTACGCTGCCTCAAATATATATACGGTTTCTAACCGTAATAGTTGTCTTCCTGTTTTAAATCTTTCACGTAAGATAACACCTCTTAATGAGTAGATTATGACACCATTTTAGATTTTTAAATTCAATCAACGACTATGCTGTTGTTGTGGCCTTCAGTTCAGAGACTGGATGGATGCAGCTCTCCATGCTACTCTATCCTGTGCAAGCTTCTTCATCTCCCAGTACCTACTGCAGCCTACATCCTTCTGAATCTGCTTAGTGTATTCATATCTTGGTCCCCCTGTACGATTTTTACCCTCCACGCTTCCATCAAATACTAAATTGATGATCTCTCGATGCCTCAGGACATGTCCTACCAACCGGTCCCTTCTTCTAGTCAAGTTGTGCCACAAACTCCTCTTCTCCCCAATTCTATTCAATACCTCCTCATTAGTTATGTGATCTAACCATCCAACCTTCAACATTCTTCTGTAGCACCACATTTGGAAAGCTTCTATTCTCTTCTTGTCTAAACTATTTATCATCCATGTTTCACATCCATACATGCCTACATTCCATAGAAATACATTTAGAAAAGATATCATGACACTTAAATCTATACTCGATGTTAACAAATTTCTCTTCTTCAAAAACGCTTTTCTTGCCATAGCAAGTGTACATTTTATATCCTCTCTACTTCGACCATCACCAGTTATTTTGCTCCCCAAGTAGCAAAACTCATCTACTACTTTAAGTGTCTCATTCCTTCATCATCACCTGATTTAAGTCGTCTACATTCCATCATTCTCGTTTTGCTTTTGTTGATGTTCATCTTACATCCTCCTCTCAAGACACTGTCCATTCCGTTAAGTTGCTCTTCCAGATCGTTTCTGTCTCTGTGAGACTTACGATGTGTTGGCAAACCTCAAAGTTTTTATTTCTTCTCCCTGGACTTAAATTCCTACTCCACATTTTTCTTCGCTTTCGTTTCCTGCTTGCTCAATATACAGACTGAATAACGTGATGGATAGATTACAACATTGTCTCACTCTCTTCTCGACCACTGCTTCCATTTCATGCTCCTGGACTCTTAGAACTGACAGAATAACAATATCGCCGGCAAAGCACGAAGTTTTTATTCCTTCTCCATGGATTTTAATTCCTACTCCATCGTCTATATGAAATTGAAAATGAAATACCTGCTGCCCCTGGAAACAGTCAGATAGGCATCCTGCAATTCGACTCTTGCACCATGAACGAGGAACCGGAATACCGGTATAGGAATCTAGAAACGAGTGGAACGCTCTGGCGTGAAAGTGGGGGGATGCGGCGGGCTGAATACGCGCCTCCTCCCCCTCCACATCCCCGCCTTCTCCCCCCCCCCCGCCTCCCCTCTCCATGGAGCCACGTGATTGGCACAGGAGTTTGCGGTCCAGTGGCTGTAAAGGAACCAACTGGACATGAACGCGGCACTTCGCCTGAAGATGACGTCGAAACGTTGCGACAACCCGACAACATGACGCCGCCCGTAGCACGATAAGATTTCATCAACACAATTCGCCGAGGAATACTACAGTCCCGTTTGAGGATTCGTGTTTGCCTAAAAGTACTGTGCCGAGGCAGTCGTCTGCAGATCGTTGTAGTGTGCACAACTGACAAAATAAAGGAGAGGTGGTAGCATCAAACGTAAGCAGCACAAATTGAAAATGAACCGCGCAGTTTACCTTCATTAATAAATTACCTGTGATCGAAAATCACTGTTATCGCAGTAAGTCATCGAATTGTGTCTATCTGAGGTATTTTACAGAAACAAATCGAGATTCACAGAACATGACAGATAGTATCCAGGGGCTACAATAGCACCATTTGTCTGCAGCACAGTATTTTATTGACATTACTATTATTCCTTACGCGTTTCGGCGTTAGGCCATTTTTGAAGTATCTAGAATAAAATGGGTATCAGTGAGAAACGGGTAAAAACGTCAAAAATAAATAGATCATGAGAAGAGAATGAAACTTAAGACTTATCCAAAAATATAACACAATGTTCTATGAATAACAAAAAGCCGAATGAATCTGTCCAATATAGATAGGGTATATCTTGTCAACCTTCATATGGTGATGTCCGCAGCTCGTGGTCTAGTGGCTAGCGTTGTAGCCTCTGGATGACTGGGTCCTGCTTTCGATTCCCGACCGGGTTGGGGATTTTCTCTGGCCGGGGTTTGTATGTTTGTATTGTCATCATCATCATCATCATTCGTGACAATGTCTAGATTGGACTGTGAAAAAAAAAGGGACTGTGTAAAAATTGCGACTTTGTACGGGTGCTGAAGACCGCGGTGTTGACCGCCCCACAAACCAATCAACATCATCTTCATATCGTGAAATCTAAGTGCAAACACCTCGTATTGCAACCACGAACGCATTAACAAGAGAAGACCGCTAGATGGCACTTCATGCATGGCAGTTGGGATGTGTCATACTTTGGCATTACACAGGCAATTGGCGTCTTGTGAATATCATCCAGTATTGACGAACCACTGTTCTTGTACCGATTTCTTTTTTCATAACATGCATAACTATGTGTACAGTATTAATGAATATAGCGTTTAAGAAATTTATACAATTACAGATCATACGTAACATTAGTACAAAAGCAGATAGTAAGGAATAAACAGATAAAAAGGGCGTCTCTCCTAAGAATTGTTCTCTTTATTCTCAATCCATAGCCTATACTGATGATATTGTTCGTCCATTCAAAACGTGTCGTAATTCTTGTTCAATTTTGCTGAGGATAGCAATGTCATCAACGAATTTTATCATTCAGGCCCTTTCAGCATCGATTTTAATCAAATTTATGAAGCTATGTTTTATTTCTGTCATTACTTCTTCAATGTACAGACGGAACAGTAGTGCCGAAAGGTCAACCCTTTCTTCCCGGCCTTCCGTTCTTACTGTTTCCTCTTGGTTTTTGTACATATTGCGTACATCCGTCTTCCCCTGTAGCTGAAAGCTTTTTATCTGAAAACTTGGAAAATTTTGTACACTTTTATATTGTCGAATGCATTTTTCACAATGACAGAGCCTATGAACGAAAGTTGGTTTTTCTTACATCGTGCGTCCGTAACCGAACGCAACCGCAGAACTGCCTCTCTGGTGACTTTAGCTTTCCTGAAGCCAAACTGGTTGTTATCCAACAGTTCAAAGAACGAAAACGTGTAATGATGTGTTGCTACGTTTGGGAAGAGTGTCGACATTGACGTCGCATACTTGAGAATGGCTCAAATGGCTCTGAGCGCTAGCATCTGAGGTCATCAGTCCCCTAGAACTTAGAACTACTTAAACCTAACTAACCTAAGGACATCACACACATCGATGCCCGAGGCAGGATTCGAACCTGCGACCGTACAGCAGCGCGGTTCCAGACTGAAGCGCCTAGAACCGCTCGGCCACACTGGCCGGCCACATACTTGAGAATCATTCGCTACGCTGCCGCAGAGAGGTGGCTCTGGAACATGTAGTTTCCGGACTATGCTGTTCTGGGACTGGAGCTGATATGCTCTGTAGCAGAGGCAGCCAAGCCGGCAGGACCGGAGCAATGGCAAGAGCACGTGGGGCGTAAAGTAAAGCGTGGTTAGGCCGCAGCAGCTGCTGCAGCCCGCAGCTTCCAGCCGGCTCCAGGCAGACTCCAGGCCGCTCCAGGCGTTCCAGCGATCGATGCGCGCTCCTGGACCTGGAGACGCCGGACCGGCCGCGCTGTGTCCCTGCTGTCTTCCGGAAAACAACTGACGCGATATTTGTGAATCTTCTATTCTTTGGCGTTCATCCCGTCTACTGCGTCCGCATTTCGCAAATTTTATTTGATTGTGTAACTTTGTGGACCAGGTCACAGTAACGTGGGCACAGAGTTTCAAGTCTGGGATAATGCTATCACCCCAGTGCAGATTAAGTAATATCTTATACGCAGACGATGTCGTTATTGTGGAACAGACGTAAGGTAATTTACAAAGGGGGCTATACATCTTACCGAGACAGCAGAACAACATCGACTGATAACATCTCCACAAAAGTCGAAAATAGTTCCATTTGCAGGGAAAGCGTGATATGTTCCAAAAATTGAGAGAAATGTCAAAATATTTTAAGTATCTTGTATCCCTAACAGTAGATCGCAACGTAGAAACAAAACTTTGCAAATTTTAGATCTTACGGGGTCATTTCGTAATGACAATAGGGATGATGGAAAAGTGTAAATGTATCAATTTGAAGTACAGGATCGTGTCCCGGAAGCAACTGAGTCGAAAGTTGTAAGCGGAAATCTTTCCGATACATCTGACAATGGAATACATGTACGGGTAATGTTTTTGCTCAGATTGCGTGTAGACAACTTTCTGTGGTGGTTGTTGTATGGACTAAAACAAGCAAGAAGTTTATTAAACATGGTCTTAAATTGTATACGTTAAAAGCTATGAGTATGTGTTCATTTTCGATAATGAGAAACATATGTTCTACTGAACAATATTCCCATTGTACAACCCATGTATACTAGACATTTATTTCTTGTTTTGGTCCATAATATATGCAAATCACACATCTTGCAGCATAAGAGATGTGTTTCGCAGTACCGTAGATGAACAAGTGCTCATAGGTCTAAAGGTATGCATTTTAGAGTGCATGTTTACTAGACATTTTTTAATTCTTTTGGACCACAGAACCACCTGTGAAAGTTGCCTACCGTACATTCTGACAAGGGAACCTCCCCATCGCACCCCCTCAGATTTAGTTATAAGTTGGCACAGTGGATAGGCCTTGAAAAACTGAACACAGATCGATCGAGAAAACAGGAAGAAGTTGTGTGGAACTATGAAAAAATAAGCAAAATATACAAACCGAGTAGTCCATGTGCAAGATAAGCAATATTAGGCAAATGTGAACAGAGGAGCGCCGTGGTCCCGTGGTTTGCGTGAGCAGCTGCGGAACGAAAGGTCCTTGGTTCAAGCCTTCCCTCGAGTGAAAATTTTAATTTTTTATTTTCGGTTTACATGACAAACTCTTATGTTTTCATCACTTTTTTGGGAGTGACTTTCACATCCACAAGAAAACCTAAATAGGGCAAGGTAGAAGAATCTTTTTACCCATTCGCGAAGTGTATAAGTTAGGTGGGTAGACAACATATTCCTGTCGTGTGACGCACATGCCGTCACCAGTGTCGTATAGAATAAATCAGACGTGTTTTCCTGTGGAGGAATCGGTTGACCTATGACCTTGCGATCAAATGTTTTCGGTTCTCATTGGAGAGGCACGTCCTTTCGTCTACTAATCGCACAGTACTGCGGTGCGGTCGCAAAACACAGACACTAAACTTATTACAGTGAACAGAGACGTCAATGAACGAACGGACAGATCATTTGCGAAAATAAGGAAAGTAAAATTTTCACTCGAGAGAAGACTTGAACCCAGGACCTTTCGTTTCGCAGCTGCTCACGCTACCCACGAGACCACGGCGCTCCAGAGTTCACACTACCCTTGATGTTGCCTATATTACGCATGGGCTATTCAGTTTGTATATTTTGCTTATTTTTTCATAGTTCCACACAACTTCTTCCTGTTTCCTCGATTGATGTGTGTTCAGTTTTTCAAGGCCTATCCACTGTGCCAACTTATAACTAAATGTGAGGGGGCTGCGATGGGGAGGTTCCCTTGTGAGCAACAACAGTACCAGTACATGTATTGCACTGTCAGAGGTATCAGAACGATTTTCGCTTATATCTTTCGACTCGTAGGTTTCCGGGCCAGGGTCTGTGCCTCAGACTGATACATTTATCCTTCTCCATCACCGTCGAAAGTTTGTAACATCATCACTGAATCACCAGCGCTGTACGTAGCTTTCATAACGGAGGTGCTGCCAATGAGTTTCTTTAGGCGGAAAACCAGAGCTCCGCACCTATTCACAGGCGCTTGCAGAATGTCTGCGGTGACCTGACAGTGCACAAAAGCACGGAGAGTCGTTGGGCAAGGCCTCTGTCACCATGGCAACAAGGCCGCGCAAGCCTGTCTGGCCGCAAGCGGCTGTGGCTCCTGCAGTGTTGAAAGGTTACTGACGAGGCAGCGAGACGTCGACCAGTAGGGTGGTGCTACCACGCGGGCATAGGAGCCCTCCCAGGGGTGGCGTAACGCCGTGGCGTCGAACGGAGAGTCTGTTGAAAATCAGGGTTTTCTAGTCAAAAGGGTGGGGAATAATATGGGGCATTGGAATCCTGAACAAAACCAATCAGCTTTCAGGACAAAAATGTTGTGGTTCTTAATGAGCTCCCTTCGTATATCACTAACAAGGGGAGGCCACCAATTGTGAAATTCAGATTCGATTCGTACTGCGCATAATAAAAGCTCATGGCCAGAGGTGTAATGTGGCAAAGCACCAAGATGCACTTCTCAGCCGTTGTCGAGAAAATCGACAGTTAAAAGAAACCGTTGCGGTGAAATACTCTCTACGATTAATAATTCTCTACAGCGTCGTGGCGCAGCGGTAAGCGCTCGGGTTCGTAATCCGAGGGTCGCCGGATCGAATCTCGCGCCATGCATTTTTTTTTATTATTATTAGTTTTTTGTAATTCAAATATATATATATATATATATATATATATATATATATATATATATATATATATATATATATATAAAGTGTTAATGAATTGCTTATGCGTGTTGGTGAAGGCGGATCGCTCTCCAATTGTACCGCCTCCATTTTTCCGTTTTTTTTTTAACAGCTCTCCCGTCCTCACTGATTTTCGACAATGTTATAAGTTGCGCTAGGGACCGCATCTACCTTCTTTCGAAGTTAGCAGGCAACTACGCTGTTATGCGGCGGCTCGTTTCGGCCCATTCAACATCTGTCATTCAAGTGTAACGAGCGAGTAACGGAGTTTATATTTCATACCTGCCACAGCAAATTTGTGTTCGTGGGATTTCTATTCTAATTCGAACGTTTGACTTACGCTATACGTATTCGTTTCAGAATATCGTTTCTACGTCTTCCGTTAACTATACGTGGTTAACATTATGAAGACAATTAATAACATTTGTGAAATACAACTTTGTTTGCGGAAAACATAATGATGTCGCCAGTTTTTCCACGACAAACGACTTTCAACAACATATTATATGCATAATTGTTGCAACTGTTTGCCGGGAATTATATATATATATATATATATATATATATATATATATATATATATATATATATATATTATAAAAAACAAATACTAAAAAAAAAAAGTTTCATAGCGCGAGATTCGATCCGGCGACCTTCCGATCATGAACCCGAGCGCTTACCGCTGCGCCACGACGCTGTAGAGAATTATTAATCGTAGAGAGTATTTCACCGCAACGGTTTCTTTTAACTGTCGATTTTCTCGACAACGGCTGAGAAGTGCATCTTGGTGCTTTGCCACATTGCACCTCTGGCCATGAGCTTTTATTATGCGCAGTATGAATCGAATCTGAATTTCACAATTGGTGGCCTCCCCTTGTAAATCGCAATCCCGGAATCCGGAATCCGGTACCAATTGCAATGTAGAGGCAACAAAAATTCGATTTTCCATATTTCGCATAATTATTGACCGAATTTAAAAATTTTAAATACTACTCACTTCTGTTCATTAAGACGTATTATCGTATGTTGAATCTTCAATACCATAAGACAAATATTACATGTAGAAACCGTGTGTTTTTCTTGAGGTAGCGTAACTGAAGATGGAAAAATACCCCGACTTTATTCAACCAGCATTTGAGATGAGAGCACTTCACGTCTTTCAACAAAGATTACTTTTATGAAACTTTCGACCCGAACACCGCCCCTCCGCTACAAAATGATACAACATCAAAAATCTCTCAAAATGGTTCAAGTGGCTCTGAGGACTATGGGACTTAACATCTGATCAGTCCCCAAGAACGTAGAACTACTTAAACATAACTAACCTAAGGACATCACACACGTCCATGCTCGAGGCAGGATTCTAACCTGCGACTGTAGCGGCCGCGCGGTTCCAGACTGAAGCGCCTAGAACCGCTCGGCCACCCCGGCCGGGAAAAATCTATCGCTTGGTCCATTTTCTCTGTTGATGCAGTGAAGCGTCATCGTCAGGCATGTCGTTTGGTTTACAGCTTCTTCATTAACAACTCTCTGTGCAACACAGTTTGCACAAAGTATCCATACGACCCACTGAAGGTATCTGCAGAATTATATCATTGTAACAGACATAGTGGAGCAGATATGATGTCACAAACATTGTGACGGATGAAAACTAGGTTTTGCTGAAAACGGAGCGCAAATCACCCAGTTCATAGCTCACGCTCCATAGGGACTGCTGCGCAATATAAGTCAGCAAGTGACGTCTTTGTAAGGACTGTGCAGAGCCGGCCGCGGTGGCCGAGCGGTTATAGACGCTTTAGTCCGGAACCACGCGGCTGCTACGGTCGTAAGTTCGAATCATGCCTCGGGCATGGATGTGTGTGATGTCCTTAGATGAGTTAGGTTTAAGTAGTTCTAGGGGACTGATGACCTCAGCTGTTTAGTCCCATAGTGCTTAGAGCCATTTGAACCATTTGACTGGGCAGACTTTCTTCTGTGTGATACTAATTTCTATTTCTTTGACTTTTACCGCAGATGCGTTTCGGCTAACATTGTCTAATTTGCGGTACAATGTGGGAGACATTATTTTCGTTATGCGTAGAACACTGTGCCTGGATTGCTACTTACGTATATATTGTGTATATGGATTGCCAAACAATTAACATCGTGGGCAACTCTATTTTGACTGTTGTGCTATATTAAGTTAGTGGTTAATTTGTTAGGATGGTAATATGACCGTTTCGGAGCTACGATGGCGTACGTTTAGAAAGTATAATCGCTGTTAGACAGATGACACCTACATTATTTGCTTGCGCGTGTAGCTATGGTTGCTATATGTTTGCAGCATTCTTTGCGTATAGCGATAATAGGTGCTATTAATTTATCGGTGTTTATTGCCTACAATTTTGTATTTTACGTGTATGCTTTTGTTACCTCCTGTTTTCGATAATTTTTCCTAAATTCTACATCTACATCTACATTTATACTCCGCAAGCCACCCAACGGTGTGTGGCGGAGGGCACTTTACGTGCCACTGTCATTATCTCCCTTTCCTGTTCCAGTCGCGTATGGTTCGCGGGAAGAACGACTGCCGGAAAGCCTCCGTGCGCGGTCGAATCTCTCTAATTTTACATTCGTGATCTCCTCGGGAGGTATAAGTAGGGGGAAGCAATATATTCGATACCTCATCCAGAAACGCACCCTCTCGAAACCTGGCGAGCAAGCTACACCGCGATCCAGAGCGCCTCTCTTGCAGAGTCTGCCACTTGAGTTTGCTAAACATCTCCGTAACGCTATCACGGTTACCAAATAACCCTGTGACGAAACGCGCCGCTCTTCTTTGGCTCTTCTCTAACTCCTCCGTCAACCCGATCTGGTACGGATCCCACACTGATGAGCAATACTCAATTATAGGTCGAACGAATTTTTTGTAAGCCACCTCCTTCGTTGATAGACTACATTTTCTAAGGACTCTCCCAATGAATCTCAACCTGGTACCCGCCTTACCAACAATTAATTTTATATGATCATTCCACTTCAAATCGTTCCGCACGCATACTCCCAAATATTTTACAGAAGTGACTTTCTCGTTTGTACTTTTTCACGCTCAGACATACGTTGCCAGAGTGTGTGTATGAGCGCCGTTGTTAAGATTTTATTTTGGTTTTAGTCATCTTTGGCTTAAAGGCGAATATTTAACACGCTAACACATTTATAAAGTAATCAGACGTTTTTAAGCTGTTTTATACGTGGAAGTTTTTTTCTTTAAACGAACTGTGGTTTGCTGCTTTCATAATACTCAAAAGCGATCTCTGGGGGAGGGGGGGGGGGGGGGGGGGGGGGAACAAGTTCTTTTCGCGAAAGACTTAGAAAGTTGAGAGAATTGCTATTCGCGGCAGACTGCAGAACGATTCTGCTGCCGAGAACGTACATTTCGTATAAGGAGCGCGAAGTCAGTGTAAGAGAAATTGGGACTCGTACGGAAGCGTACAGGCAGTCGTTTCCCCTCTCTCCATTTGCGGGTAGAACACTAAAGTAAGTGACTACTTGTGGTATTAAGGTAGTGCTCCGGATGGCGGCTTGCGAGGTATGTGGGTCTAGATGCTGGACTCCCTTCAAATTCGGCTTGGGTTTCCGTGCTTTCTGTAGCTTGCCGTACCCCCAGCACTAGTAGCGAACCGTTCGGACGCAGGACGCGCTCTGTAAACACGAGCACATTAACAGCAGACTTCTGTCTCTCTCTTTCGCGCTCCGCTGACACACTTTTTGGTCTCTTCCGGCCACACCTGCAGTGCCAACACGACCTCAAAATCCTGCCTCAGCAGCGGGACATCTGATGCCGGGGCGCAGCGCTCCGTGCAACGGCACCAACCTCAACTAATTTTTTCCTTTCCGGACGTTATCTTGATTTTTCTTCCTATTATCTAATATCAGGGAACAAATACATTGCTTTTGGGTTCTCAGCTGTATTTATATACAGTAAAATCTACTGCCTCCCTGCACCCATCTTCTGATGAATATTCTGAAAACGGCTGTAAGCGAAAGGCCCCCCTTCTAATAGCCATGTACCGCAAGTCTCTAGAGGAACGGAAGGTTCCAAATGATTGGAAAAGAGTACAGGTAGTTTCAGTTTTCCAGAAGGGTCGTCGAGCAGATACGCAAAACTATAGGCCTATATCTCTGATATAGATCTGTTGTAGAATTTTGGAACATGTTTTTTGCTCGCCTATCATGTCATTTCTGGAAACCCAGAATCTACTCTGTAGGAATCAACATGGATCCCAGAAACAGCACTCGTGTGGGACCCAACTCGCTTTATTTGTTCATGAGACCCAGAGAATATTAGATAAAGGCTCCCAGGTAGATGCCATTTTCCTTGACTTCCGGAAGGCGTTCGATACAGTTCCGCACTGTCGCCTGATAAACAAAGTAAGAGCCTACGGAATATCAGACGAGCTGTGTGGCTGGATTGAAGAGTTTTTAGCAAACAGAACACAGCATGTTGTTCTCAATGGAGAGACGTCTACAGACGTTAAACTAACCTCTGCCGTGCCACAGGGGAGTGTTATGGGACCATTGCTTTCCACAATATATATAAATGACCTAGTAGATAGTGTCGGAAGTTCCATGCGGCTTTTCTCGGATGATGCTATAGTATACAGAGAAGTTGCAAATGCAGGAAGATCTGCAGCGGATAGGCAGTTGGTGCAGAGAGTGGCAACTGACCCTTAACATAGACGAATGTAATGTATTGCGAATACATAGAAAGAAGGATCCTTTATTGTATGATTATATGATAGCGGAACAAACACTGGTAGCAGTTACTTCCGTAAAATATCTGGGAGTATGCGTGCGGAACGATTTGAAATGGAATGATCATATAAAATTAATTGTTGGTAAGGCGGGTGCCAGGTTGAGATTCATTGGGAGAGTCCCTAGAAAATGTAGTCCACCAACAAAGGAGGTGGCTTACAAAACTCTCGTTCGACCTATACTTGAGTATTGCTCATCAGTGTGGGATCCGTACCAGGTCGGGTTGGCAGAGGATATAGAGAAGATCCAAAGAAGAGCGGTGCGTTTCGTCACAGGGTTATTTGGTAAGCGTGATAGCGTTACGGAAATGTTTAGCAAACTCAAGTGGCAGACTCTGCAAGAGAGGCGCTCTGCATCGCGGTGTAGCTTGCTGTCCAGGTTACGAGAGGGTGCGTTTCTGGATGAGGTATCGAATATATTGCTTCCCCCTACATATACCTCCCGAGGAGATCACGAATGTAAAATTAGAGAGATTCGAGCGCGCACGGAGGCTTTCCGGCAGTCGCTCTTCCCGCGAACCATACGCGACTGGAACAGGAAAGGGAGGTAATGACAGTGGCACCAACACCGTTGGATGGCTTGCGGATTATAAATGTAGATGTAGATGTTGTTGTATCCTATTTGACGCAACAATAACACCATCAGGTGTTGTTCGGTTGGTTGGTTGGTTCCGGGGGGGGGGGGGGGGGGGGGGGTACCAAACAGCGAGGTCATCGGTCCCATAGTATTAGGGAAGGATGGGGAAGGAAGTCGCCCGTAACCTTTCAAAGGAACCATCCCGGAATTTGCCTGGAGCGATTTAGGGAAGTCACGGAAAACCTAAATCTGGATGGCCGGACGCGGGTTTCAACCGTCGTCCTCCCGAATGCGAGTCCAGTGTGCTAATGACTGCGCCACCTCGCTCGGTAATAACACCATCAAGTGTATTTACTGATTTTATTCATACCCAACGCTGGATAGCGCAAACATGTCGTATACCATATTGCATAAAACACAGGGAAATACAAAAAAAAAAACACAACACTAAAAAGCGCAACACCTTACCGTTCCTACTAGGGTGTAGGAAACCGTTCACATTCAAAACAGGTTCCAGTCGTCTCTTAATGGGTAAATTCAGACGCAGTATGGTTTTAAAGGCGAATCTTACACTATTCTTCCTCCAAAATAGTGGTAACTTCCGGTAACGATGATGGATGTGGATGTCTATGACACACCTTTCTCTCTAAAGCAGACCACAGAGGCTCAATAATACGAGGCTGAGTCAAATGAAAACCTTAAATTTGCAATAACAAATCGAAATTTCGCGCCGTCAGCTTGTAAGTTGGTAAGCGTACTGAATGTCCTGTAGGTGGCAGCATAGTGCAGATGCACACATACTGTGGCATTATCAGTATAAAAATGGCCGCCCCACTTGCGACTTGCAACAGGGAAGAACAACGTTCTGTTATACTGTTTTTGCGTAGTGAAGGTGTGAAACCTATTGAAATTCATCGACGAATGAAGGTTCAGTACGGTGATGCATGTTTGTCACAGCAGCAAGTCTACGAATGGAGTAGGAAGTTCGCAAATGGTGTGATTTCAGTGGAAGATGCTCCTCGTCCAGGGCAGGCACAACGAGTTGTGACTCCACAGAACATTGCAGCGGTTGAAGCCATAGTGAAGGAAAACTGCAAGATGGGTGCCACAGCAGCTGACTGCTGAAATGAGAGAACGACGTGTTGTTGCTTGTGAAGAACTTCTTCGGCGCTTTGAAACCTGGGTTCACTTCCACCAACCGGAAACGAAGAGAGCGAACAAGGAATGGCGCTATTCCTCATCACCAAAACCAAAGAAGTTTCGAATAGAACCATCAGCAGAGGAGGTTATGCTGACTCTCTTTTGGGACGAAAAAGGCGTCATTTTGGAGCATTACATGCCTAGAGGGACCACTGTCACCAGTACATCATACAGAGATCTCCTAAAAAATCATCTACGGCCTGCAGTCAAATCAAAGCGACGTGGATTGCTGTCAGCAGGTGTCCTTTTGTAACATGACAATGCAAGGCCCCACACTGCCCATACAACAGTTGCATCAATCACAGACCTGCATTTTGAGTGTCTTCCTCATCCACCATACTCACCAGACCTTTTCCCAAGTGATTTCCATATTATTGGACCACTCACAGACGCAATGGGAGGAAAGAAGTTCCGTTCTGATGAAGAGGTACGCCACGCGGTGCACGAGTGGTTGCGCGGACTACCAAAAGAATTTTTTTCCTAAAGGAAAGCGCTGGAGGACTTGCATTGAGCGTGGAGGAGATTATGTTGAAAAGTGATACAGCTTTGTACCACTTCTGCGCAATAGATAATATTTAAAGAAATATTTAAGGTTTTCATTTGACTCACCCTCGTATTGAGATGCAGTGATTGGTAGCCAGCGGAGACGCGAAAATTCATCCTCGTGCTCACAAAACCAGTCCTGGACGAGGCGAACCGTGAACCAATCGTCTTGCAGCAAAGCACCACCAATTAGGGCTCAAACATTGCACCATGGGATGGGTCTGACCAGCCGAAATGGTCACGTAATCTTTGGCAGTGATGGGATCTCGCAGAGTACGCACGGGGCCCATGCAACGCCATGGTATGGCTGCCCAGATCGAACCCCCGCCATACTTTGCTCTTGAGACGTAAACTCGGCCACAGGCTGCAAACCGTGTGAAATACGACGCATCCGACCAAATGAGTTTCTTCCATCGCTCCACAGTTTTATGACTTCGATACCACGTTTCCCCGTTAGGGACATTTGCATCACCGATGAGTGGTTTACGAATTCCTGCTCGCCTCCCGGGTTCGATTCCCGGCAGGTCAGGGATTTTCTCTGCCTCTTGATGACTGGATGTTGTGTGATGTCCTTGGGTTAGTTATGTTTAAGTAGTTCAAAGTTCTAGGGGACTGATGACCATAGATGTTAAGTCCCATAGTGCTCAGAGCCATTTGAACCATTTGAACCTGCTCTCCCCGCAATATGGAGCTCCCTTCGTCTTGTTTTGTCGCTGACAGGGTCCGCGAGTGTTACACTCAGTTCTACAATGACTTTTGCAGCTGTCGTCCTCTTATTTTTCGTCACAATCATCTTCAACGACCATTTGCCACGATCACTTAACACCAAGTTTTATTCGCGTTTTGACTTACGGATCATCTTATTACGCTTTCCTTGTGATTCCTCTTGAAACACCAAACACTTCGACTACCTCGATTGCGAAAGCACTCAACACACGAGCACCAAAAACGTCCCACGTTCTAATTCACTCAGCTCCGACATAATGCACTCACAACCAGACAGAAGATTGCTGTGACCCCTACTGACACTCGCTATGTATTGAGGACATTGCACAGTTCACGTTCGTGCTCAGATACACTGAAGCGCCACCAAAACTGGTACAGGCATATGTATTCAAATACAGAGATAAGTAAACAGTGAGAATACGGCAGCTGCGATCGGCAACGTCTATATAAGACGACAACTGTCTAGCGCAGTTGTTGGATCGGCTACTGCTGCTGTAGTTTAAGTGAGTTTGAACGTGGTGATATAGCCGGCGCACGAGCGATGGGACACAGCATCTCCGAGGTAGCGATGAAGTGGGGATTTTCCCGTACGACCATTTCACGAGTGTACCGTGAATAACAGGAATTCGGTGAAACACCAAATCTCCGACATCGCTGCCGCCGGAAAAAGATCCTGCAAGAACGACGACTTAAGAGAATCGTTTTACGTGGCAGAACTGCAACCCTTCCGCATATTGCTGCAGATTTCAATGCTGGGCCATCAACAGGGGTCAGCGTGCGAACCATTCAACGAAACATGACCGATAGGGGCTTTCGGAGCCGAAGGCCCACTCCTGTACCCTTGATGACAGCACGACACAAAGCTTTACTCCTCGCCTGGGCTCATCAACACCGACATTGGACTGTTGATAACTTGAAACATGTTGCCTGGTCGGACGAGTCTCGTTTCGAATTGTATCGAGCGGATGGCTGTGTACAGGTATGGAGACAACCTCATGAACCCATGGACCCTGCATGTCAGCAGGGGACTGTTCAAGCTGGTGGAGGCTCAGTAACGGTGTGGGGCGTGTGCAGTTGGAGTGACATGGGAGCCCTGATACCTCTAGATACCACTCTGACAGCTGACACGTACGTAAGCATCCTGTTTGATCACCTGCATCCTTTGATGTCCACTGTAGCTTCCGACGCACTTGGGCAATTCGAGAAGGACAATGCGACATTCCAAACGTCCAGAATTGCTACGGAGTGGCTCTTCTGAATTCAAACGCTTCCGTTGGCCACCAAACTCTCCAAACATGAACATTATTCCCAGAAGTAAAGCAGAAGTAAAGCTGTGAGTACCGGGCGTGAGTCGTGCTTCGGTAGCTCAGATGGTAGAGCACTTGCCCGCGAAAGGCAAAGGATTGCGGAGAAGAGCAGTTTGTGGCACAACTTGACTAGAAGAAGGGATCGGTTGGTAGGACATGTTCTGAGGCATCAAGGGATCACCAATTTAGTATTAGCGGGCAGCGTGGAAGGTAAAAATCGTAGAGGGAGAGCAAGAGATGAATACACTAAGCAGATTCAGAAGGATGTAGGTTGCAGTAGGTACTGGGAGATGATGGAGCTTGCACAGGATAGAGTAGCATGGAGAGCTGCATCAAACCAGTCTTAGGACTGAAGACCACAACAACAACAACGCGATAAGCAAATTAAATATAACACTCAGATAATTATTTTTCTCTGTGAGGCTCGATGCTCACTTGCATCATTATCACTCCATTATTTCCCACGTACCGTATGATGATAAAATGAAAGTTTCATCAAGGAAGACAATGTGTGATTTCTTATCTAGTTTTTTTTAATTGCTTCAAATTATGGAATTCTCTTTTCTCGAATGTAGTGGCGTTACAGCTTTTCGGGGTTGACGGACAAGCGTAACTGTACCAATTTGAACAAAGAGACCCTGGTTAGAAAACTACCGACCTCAAAGTTATAATACAAAATCATTCTGAGACGTATGACAATGGAATACATGTTCATGTTCAGGTACTGTTGTTACTAAAACTCTAGGGTACCCAACTTTCAGAGGTGGTGATATGAACCAAAACAAGAAAAAAATTGTAATAAATATGGGCTCCAAAATGCACATCTTAATGGCTGTGGGCACTTGTTCAACGGTCGGGCATACAGTTTTAATCTGCCAGGAAGTTTCATGAACATTATTGATCACATCTGGAATGCCTTGCAACGTGCTGTTCAGAAGAGATCTCTATCCCTCTTACTCTTACGGATTTATGGATAGCCGTGCACGATTCATGCTCACAGTTCCCTCTAACACCACTTCATACATTAGTCGGGTTCATCCTACGCCATGTTGCGGCACTTCTGCGTACTCGCGGGGGCCCTACACGATGTTAGGCAGGCGTACCAGTTTCTTTGGCTCTTCAGTGTAAATTAGTTCTACAGAAGTAACCTTTAACTCTGAAAAAGGTAAATAACTGTCGGAGTATATCTTCAAGTTTTATTTGCAAATGTTCAAAGTGGCTATCTTTCGTAAGACGACTAATGTCCCATGCTACCCTTCGTCGCAGCTCGTTAATGTTTCCCGGAAGTGGAGGAACATACACTCTGCCCTTAACGTAACCCGTACGCAGAAGTCCTTTGTGGTTAAATCATGTGATCATGCTGGCCATGGTATTGTCCCACCGCGTCCAATGCAAGTCGGTACATTTCTACGGAGATTCGCAACACCTTCACCATGATAATGTGATGGCACCCCACGTTGCTGGGAAACGCATTCTGTGCTCTTATCATTTTGTAATTGAGGCATTAGATAATGTTCAAGCATGTTCAGGCACAATGTCTCAGTTACAGCTAACGCAGTAAAAAAGAGAGGACCGTAAATATTGGAAATAGGAAATTTTTGGTAAGTTCCTATGGGACCAAACTGCTGAACTTATCGGTCCCTAGGCTTACACACTACTTAATCTAACTTAAACTAACTTATGCTATGGACAACACACACACACACCCATGCCCGAGGGAGGACTCGAACCTTTGATGGGGGGAGCCGCGCGAACTGTGGCAACGGGCCTCGGACCGTGCAGATCCCCCGCGCGGCTGTAAATGTTGTTACAGCTTGCAATGCAAACCTAAGTTCTATCGAAGCCAGTTTCGGGGAAAGGATTTTACCGGTTAATAAAAGTTTTCTCAGAGGTAGCGGCTTGCGATATTTAGTCCTGAACTGTCTCTCAACTTTAATAGCAAATTTGGATTCACGCAGCTGTAAGCAAGAAAACGACTCACTTCAAAGTTACAATACAAAACCATTCTTATGACAACGGAATACACGTTTCGGTAATGTTGTTACTAAGATAGTAGGGTAGGCAACTTCAGTGGTGGTAGTGTAGATCTAAACAAGAAAAAATTGTGTACTAAACGTGGGCTTTAAAATGCACACATTAAGAACTAACAGCACTTGTTCATCTCTTCTACTGAACAAGTGCCCACAGCCATTAAGATTTGCATTTTAGAGCTCATATTTACTGCAATTTTTTTTTTGTTTTGGCTCATATCACCACCTCTGAAAGTTGGGCACCCTAGAGTTGTAGCAACAACAGTACCTGAACATGTATTCCATTGTCATACGTATTAGAATGATTTTGGATTATAACTTTGAAGTCAGTAGTTTTCTAACCAGGGTCTCTTTCTTCAAATTGGTGCAGTTACGCTTCTCCGTCAACCCCGAAAATCTGTAACGCCACTACATCCGAGAAAAGAGAATTCCATAATTTGAAGCAATTAAAACAAAAAAAAAACTTTCATTTTAGCATCATGCGGTAAGTGGAAAATAATGGAGTGATAATGATCTAAGTGAACAGTCTCCTCGAACCGCTGTCAAAATGGAAGTGGTGAAAATGGCTGTACTACTAACGCGCTTGTCATGTGCATTGCCATAGCCACATGAAGAAAAAAAAATTATGAAAAGTGGTTGACATAAAAGGTCATTCCGAATTTGAAACCTGAGCACCACCACCAGCGTGGTAGTGGTTGTCAAGGGCGCCTCGGCACGGTTCGCGCGGCTCCCCCCCCCCCCCCCCCTTTTCTTCCTTCGGGGGCATGGATATGCGTGTTGTCCTTAGCGCAAGGTAGTTTAAATTAGATTAAGTAGTGTGTAAGTTTAGGTACCGATGACCTCAGCAGTTTGGTCCGGTAGGAACTTACCATCCTAACTCTGTGCAAATTCTCGACAGTGCTCCATATAACAACATTAAAATAAACAAGACTCCAATGTCTAATTCTACTAAAGACGATGGCTAAAAAAGCAACGTAACCCATTCTCGGATGACATGCCGAAATCTGTTCTACACTGTGATTTATAATAATTTTTAAAAAAACTTCGAAGGTGATGCTGCGACAAGTAATTTCATATGAGACAAATGGGGCCTCAAATGTCGGGAAATACCTCAGAAGTGGATGACAAGTGTTGAACATGTGATGCCCCCAGATGACGTAGCTCCCCACAAGTGCTGCGATTGGGCTTGTCGATGCTGCCCTTGCCGGTCTGGGGCAGTGTTAAGATATCGCTCCGATATGCTACTCCGGTTTCGAATACGTTTTGTAAACGCGATCTGTAGTGAACGCAGAAGTTACAAAATTTTTGTCCTTGCTGTGACCAAGCAAAACTTGTTATTGTTTTGTGTTTCCTTCATTTTGTCCCTTCTTTTTTTGATTACAGACTTTATTCAGCCAAGAACACGTAGATCATTTACTGGTAGTGAAGCAATTTGTAAGGTTGTAGTTATTTACTTGTGACGCAATACGGTAGGTTTTTCTTGTACTGTACTTTGCAGTAAACCAGCAGAGTCCGCAAGACTAGTAAATAGAATAATAAATTTTACCACAACGTAAAGACATGACTTTCTAACGCAGTGCAAAAAAAGTACTGCCTTCCAGACTGAAGAGTCGAACCCTGAACCGCACGCGCTGACTCGTGCACGTAGGCCCGGAGCCACACCGACGTACATCGACGTGAATATTGGATTGGGATGATCAGGTGCGAGACACAGATATTCTCCACCGCTGTACGTGTGGCGAGACACGACAGCTGGTGACGCCACATTTTCCACATTTGTCATCCAAGTTTTACGTATATCCAGAAATTTGCGGCCTCACGTGTCCCATATTAAATTACTTGTCTCGGCGTCCATGTACGTTGCTACGGGGTTTTCTCTAACGTTAATAAGAATGAACTTGTTCGAAGGAGCGAGCCAAGGTCGTCGACAAGATTCTATAAATTGCTGGTCACGCTGCATCACGCCTTCCTCCTGACCACCCGGAATTAAATCCAATAGAGAATATTTGGTACAATTCGAAACTTTAAGTAGTTCCTAGCAGCGTTCTCTGCAACGCAACATCTGTGAAGCATTTGTGCGAGGTGAAAGTTAATTGAATGACTGAAGGAAATTGAATTCCGTTGTGCTATAGCATCGCTTCTTGAAAAAAGGAATATAAAATATAATAATCGGTATTAAAGGAAAATGAAAGCGATATATGCGCTCTGAGAATTATTATAAGTATGATCTTTGTCAAGTAGCATAAAAGAAAAGAAACTTTTTTTTTTCTCTCTCTCTCTGCTGTTCTTTCGTCTTCTTGGTTCTGACGTCCTAGCTGAGGGTCGCACATAGATCACGGTTAGTAATTAATTAATGTGCCGGCCGGAGTGGCCGTGCAGTTCTAGGCGCTACAGTCTGGAGCCGAGCGACCGCTACGGTCGCAGGTTCGAATCCTGCCTCGGGCTTGGATGTGTGTGATGTCCTTAGGTTAGTTAGGTTTAGGTAGTTCTTAGTTCTAGGGGATTGATGACCTCAGATGTTAAGTCCCATAGTGCTCAGAGCCATTTGAACCATTTTTTTTGTACTGATATGTAGTGTATTTAGATTTTCTGCTAAATATATATGTCAGTATCTAATGCAGTATGTGTTTTTGTTAGTAGCAGGAAAGTACTTTCCCTGTCCCTTTTATTTAATTAATTACGTAACAATTAAAAGTTGCACTGGCTATTTGTAATTGCATTGCAGAACCGACGCCATTGCTGTTAAAATTGACAAAAACTTCTTAATATTCGTTTAAATCTGAAAGTATTTAAAGGATTTACTCTTAATAAAGGTAAAACGACGTCTCATAATAATATCCATTTCATTTTAGGCCAGAGGTACAGTTTTATTGAAAGGAATTATTTTAATTGTGTACGCTGCCGTTACACGTGGGAAGCTATACTGGAGCATCAATCCTCAGAGACAAAAATAATTATCTGAGTATTATATTTAATTTGCTTATCGCGTTGTTGTTGTTGTTGTGGTCATCAGTCCTAAGACTGGTTTGATGCAGCTCTCCATGCTACTCTATCCTGGGCAAACTTCTTCATCTCCCAGTACTTACTGCAACCTACATCCTTCTGAATCTGCTTAGTGTATTCATCTCTTGGTCTCCCTCTACGATTTTTACCCTCCACGCTGCCTTCCAATACTAAATTTGTGATCCCCTGATGCCTCAGAACATGTCCTAGCAACCGATCCCTTCTTCTAGTCAAGTTGTGCCACAAACTCCTCTTCTCCCCAATTCTATTCAACACCTCCTCATTAGTTATGTGATCTACCCATCTAATCTTCAGCATTCTTCTGTAGCACCACATTTCGAAAGCTTCTATTCTGTTCTTGTCTAAACTATTTATCGATCACGTTTCAGTTCCATACATGGCTACACTCCATACAAATATTTTCAGAAATGACTTCCTGGCACCTAAATGTATACTCGATGTTAATAAATTTCACTTATTCAGAAACGCTTTCCTTGCCATTGCCAGTCTACATTTTATATCCTCTCTACTTCGACCATTGTCAGTTATTTTGCTTCCCAAATAGCAAAACTCCTTTACTATTTTAAGTGTCTCATTTCCTAATCCAATTTCCTCGGCATCACCCGCTTTAATTCGACTACATTACATTATCCTCGTTTTGCTTTTGTTGATGTTCATCTTACACCCTCCTTTCAACACACTGTCCATTCCGTTCAACTGCACTTCGAAGTCCTTTGCTGTCTCTGACAGAATTACAATGTCATCGGCGAACCTCAAAGTTTTTATTTCTTCTCCGTGGATTTTAATACCTACTCCGAACTTTTCTTTTGTTTCCTTCACTGCTTGCTCAGTATACAGACTGAATAACATAAGGGAAACACTAAAGAATGGTATTTTTTTTTTATCCATCGTGAGACGGATGTCTTCACGTTGGAGTGCGTATGATGTTTCTGGCGATAGCTCCCTGAGAAATAACAATTAGGCGTAGCTTTTAATGAACGTAAAAGAGAGTTTCTTTAACGAAACATTTTGATTCCAAATAAACGGAACATTTTTCTCTTTTAAAAAAGTTACGCGATAGTGCGAACACGTTAAAAAGTTGAGCGAGAATACAAGCAGCAATAAATGTCTTTCGACTGTCAAAAATGTTGAATAATAAGACGTGTAAGTGGTATAGATAGCGATAGCGGAAGAGATTAGAGGGACTCTAGCGCAGACGATGACTCAGGACTGGAAGGAGCAACTGTGCTGCCGGACAGTGGTTAACGGTGAGTCAGTGTCATCCTCTCCATGCCGACTCCCACGCTTTCAGATAGCTCGCGCGGGGTGTGTACCCACTGCGGTACGGCTCACGGTCTTCGGACGCCTGGAACGCGATAACGTCAGCCTTCATGCGGCGGCGAGAAGAGCATACCGCAGGTGGCGTGAGGTTCCGCTTGCCTTGCCTCGCATCCGCTGCGCCTTGGGTTACTCATCGACGCGCGTCCGAGCGGCTGAACCCCTTGCGGTGACGGGTCTCCTGCAGGCAACTGTTCACACAGTCTTTGCGCAACGCAGCGTCCAGCGTTTACCCCGGTGGACGCCAAACAGCGGCCCGAACCAAGTATTCCAACACTGTTTTCAGCTGGACTTTATAATACACTACTGGCCATTAAAACTGCTACACCACGAAGGTGAAGTGCTACAGACGCGAAATTAAACCGACAACAAGAAGATGCTGTGATATGCAAATGATTAGCTTTTCAGAGCATTCACACAAGGTTGGTGCCTGTGGCGACACCTACAACGTGCTGACATGAGGAAAGTTTCCAACCCTCATACACAAACAGCACTTGACCGGCGTTGCCTGGTGAAACGTTGTTGTGATGCCTCGTGTAAGGAGGAGAAATGCGTACCATCACGTTTCCGACTTTGACAAAGGTCGGATTGTAGCCAATCGCGATTGCGGTTTATCGTATCGCGACATTGCTGCTCGCGTTGGTCGAGATCCAATGACTGTTAGCAGAATATGGAATCGGTGGGTTCAGGAGGGTAATAGGGAACGCCGTGCTGGATTCCAACGACCCCGTATCACTAGCAGTCGAGATGACAGGGATCTTATCCGCATGGCTGTAACGGATCGTGCAGCCACGTCTCGATCCCTGAGTCAACAGATGGGGACGTTTGCAACACAACAACCATCTGCATGAACAGTTCGACGACGTTTGCAGCAGCATGGACTATCAGCTCGGAAACCCTGGCTCCTGTTACCCTTGACGCTGCATCACAGACAGGAGCGCCTGCGATTGTGTACCCAACGACGAACCTGGGTGCACGAATGGCAAAACGTCATTTTTTCGGATGATTCCAGGTTCTGTTTGCAGCATCATGATGGTCGCATCCGTATTTGGCGACATCGCGGTGAACGCACATTGGAAGCGTGTTTCCGTCATCGCCATACTGGCGTATCACCCGGCGTGATGATATGGGCTGCCATTGGTTACACGTCTCGGTCACCTCTTGTTCGCATTGACAGCACTTTGGACAGTGGACGATACATTTCACATGTGTTACTACCCGTGGCTCTACCCTTCATTCGATCCCTGCGAAACCCTACATTTCAGCAGGATAATGCACGACCGCATGTTTCAGGTCCTGTACGGGCCTTTCTGGATGTAGAAAATGTTCGACTGCTGCCCTGGCCAGCACACGCTCCAGATCTCTCACCAATTGAAAACGTCTGGTCGATGGTGGCCGAGCAGCTGGCTCGTCACAATACGCCAGTCACTACTCTTGATGTACTGTGGTATCGTGTTGAAGCTGCATGGGCAGCTGTACCTGTACACGCCTTCCAAGCTCTGTTTGATGCCGAGGCGTATCAAGGCCGTTATTTCGGCCAGAGGTGGTTGTTCTGCTTACTAATTTCTCAGGATCTATACACACAAATTGCGTGAAAATGTAATCATATGTCAGTTCTAGTGTAATATATTTGTCCAATGAATACCCGTTTATCATCTGCATTTCTTCTTGGTGTATCAATTTTAATGGCCAGTAGTGTAGTAACTTTGAACATCGCCGTGTAGCCACTCCCCACCATTCACGTTCAATACGGGCGGCGCTGCGCTGGTGGATGTGCACAGTCGGCGCTTTACCACTGCTTAGTCTGTTTCTATTCTGTCCAGCTTTTGGAGCAAGTTGGCCCACTGTGCGGTGGTGGGGTGGGCGTGACGCTCTGGCCTTCTCCCTGATCGTCTCCCCACTGCCACTGACCAAGAGTAATACCGCACAGACTGGTCGCTAATTGCTCACACACTCATGGAACACCTGTGGATGATTCCTCTGGCGGAAGCTCGTCTTAGAAAGTAATTAATCATCATTATGACAAGAGAGAGGTACTGCTTGTGCCTCACATTCGGCGCCTTTGCTCATCTTTTGGGGCGCCCACGTGCCGGAGTGCTGGGGGACTTTGTGCGAGACTTTTGGGAGCATTAGAGGGCGCAGCGGGTCTTTGGTTGGCGACCCAGTTAGGGCTGCTCTCCTTTGAGCCGGGAAGGAAGGGAGGGAGAAGGCTTTGAGGCCGCGGCGTCCTTTGTCACCCCCACACTCCACCCCCGCACCCTCATCCCCGCCTCCACCAGCCACCCCCACCCCTACCCACGCCGGAGCCGAGGGCTGCTTCTGCTCCAACTGCCTCGCTTTGCTCCGCCGTCTTTTGTCTCACAGGCGCAGGAGGGGAAGGGAAGATGGGGCGGGGTCCTTTGTACCTCAGCCGCCCTGACTTACAGCTAGCGCCTCCCCTCACACTTTCTGTCGACTTTGCGCCTTTCTTATCTTATGTTCTTCCGCCCCATAGCGTTACTACAATGTACTATCACATGTGCGAGATTAGCTCTACATCGGTTTTCAGATATGGCTACAACAAATCGGCGGATTTTTTTTTTTTGTCATCGTTGCCAGTTGTAAGTCACCTACCGACCTACCAGCTGGCATACAGTTCTTAGTGACGATAGATAGGAAAGATGCGCAAGAAATCACGTGTCTGAACAAATCACAGTGATTGACAAGTCAGTTTGTACGACAACTGCTATACGGCAGTACCTGGTTTGCGATCTCAGTCACAGCTAAACGTCGCAATTAGCAACCAAAATTAGCAGTTAACGTGCAACCACGTGTGCCGTCTCATTGTCGAAGTTCACACTTCTTTGTGAATTTTCGAAAAAGCAATGTATTGTAGAGTAGCTTCACACCTTCGTAAAAATAAAGTTTTAACAAAATGTCAGTTTGGTTTCCAGAAGGGTTTTTCAACGGAAAATGCTATATATACTTTCGCTAATGAAATATTAAATGCTCTGAGTAACCGGAAGTCACCCGTTGGGATTTTTTGTGATCTATCAAAGGCTTTTGATTGCGTAAATCATGGAATACTTCTATGTAAGCTCAAGTACTGTCGTATGAATGGGACAGTGCTCAGATGGTTTAAATCATACCTAACTGGAAGAGTGCAGAAAGTTGAAATAAGCACTTCACATAATATGCAAAAAACTGGTGATTTCTCAAACTGGGGAACAATCAAGAATGGGGTGCCGCAAGGTTCGGTCTTGGGTCCTCCGCTGTTCTTAATATATATTAATGACTTGCCATTCTATATTCACGAAGATGCAAAGCTGGTACTTTTTGCCGATGATACAAGTATAGCTATCACACCCAACAGACAAGAATTAACTGGTGAAATTGTAAACGATGTTTTTCAGAAAATCATTAAGTGGTTCACTGCAAATGGGCTCTCATTAAACTTTGACCTATATACAGTATATACAGCTCCACACAGTAAATGGGATGACACCATTAATAAATATAGTCTTCGATCAGAAATCGGTAGCTAAGGTAGAATATTCAAAATTTCTAGGTGTATGCAGTGATGAAGGGTTGAACTGGAAAAAACACACTGAGGATCTGCTGAAACGTTTGAGTTCAGCTACTTATGCAGTTAGGGTCATTGCAAATTTTGGCGATATACATCTGAGTAAATTAGCTTACCACGCCTATTTTCATTCTCTGCTTTCGTATGGCATCATATTCTGGGGTAACTCATCATTGAGTAAAAGAGTGTTCATTGCACAAAAGCGTGTAATCAGATTAATTGCTGGAGCTCATCCAAGATCATCCTGCAGACACTTATTTAAAGAGCTAGAAATCTTCACTGTAGCCTCACAATATATATATTCACTTATGGAATTTGTTAATGACAATCCGAACGAATTCAAAAGTAATAGCAGTGTACATGGCTACAACACTAGGAGAAAGAATGATCTTCACTACTCAAGGTTAAATCTAACTTTGGCTCAGAAGGGGCAAATTATGCTGCCACAAAAGTCTTTGGTCACTTACCTAATAGCATCAGAAGTCTGACAGATAGCCATATAGCATTTAAAAGCAAATTAAAAGAATTTCTTAATGGCAACTCCTTCTACTCATTAGATGAATTTTTGGATATAGTACATCTACATCTACATCTACATCTATACTCCGCGAGCCACCTTACGGTGTGTGGCGGAGGGTACTTATTGTACCACTATCTGATCCCCCCTTCCCTGTTCCATTCACGAATTGTGCGTGGGAAGAACGACTGCTTGTAAGTCTCCGTATTTGCTCTAATTTCTCGGATCTTTTCGTTGTGATCATTACGCGAGATATATGTGGGCGGTAGTAATATGTTGCCCATCTCTTCCCGGAATGTGCTCTCTCGTAATTTCGATAATAAACCTCTCCGTATTGCGTAACGCCTTTCTTGAAGTGTCCGCCACTGGAGCTTGTTCAGCATCTCCGTAACGCTCTCGCGCTGACTAAATGTCCCCATGACGAATCGCGCTGCTTTTCGCTGGATCATGTCTATCTCTTCTATTAATCCAACCTGGTAAGGGTCCCATACTGATGAGCAATACTCAAGAATCGGACGAACAAGCGTTTTGTAAGCTACTTCTTTCGTCGATGAGTCACATTTTCTTAGAATTCTTCCTATGAATCTCAACCTGGCGCCTGCTTTTCCCACTATTTGTTTTATGTGATCATTCCACTTCAGATCGCTCCGGATAGTAACTCCTAAGTATTTTACGGTCGTTACCGCTTCCAATGATTTACCACCTATGGCATAATCGTACTGGAATGGATTTCTGCCCCAATGTATGCGCATTATATTACATTTATCTACGTTTAGGGAAAGCTGCCAGCTGTCGCACCATGCATTAATCCTCTGCAGGTCCTCCTGGAGTACGTACGAGTCTTCTGATGTTGCTACTTTCTTGTAGACAACCGTGTCATCTGCAAATAGCCTCACGGAGCTACCGATGTTGTCAACTAAGTCATTTATGTATATTGTAAACAATAAAGGTCCTATCACGCTTCCCTGCGGTACTCCCGAAATTACCTCTACATCTGCAGATTTTGAACCGTTAAGAATGACATGTTGTGTTCTTTCTTCTAGGAAATCCTGAATCCAATCACAAACCTGGTCCGATATTCCGTAAGCTCGTATTTTTTTCACTAAACGTAAGTGCGGAACCGTATCAAATGCCTTCCTGAAGTCCAGGAATACGGTAAGTGGGTAATTTCCCCAACCCCCACAAAAAAAACATTGTAAGTGTCATGTAATATTTTGTGTAATGTAATATCCTGTATAGACACCTTTTATTAACCTGACACGTTCCACATCATTACGAAGTGTCGTATTCATGATCTATGGAACAAGTACCAATCTAATCTAATCTTCTAAGAACTTTGTGTCACACTATGAATGTATAACATGAATGTGGCCGAAGTAATGAAAGAAGATTTTAATTTGTTTTAGCTGGAACGTTTTTCTAGAGCGCCATATTGCATCCCGCTTCCCCTCTGAAATCTATGTTGCGCAGCGTAGCCCATTTTGATAATTCGCTTGAGACTCGGTGAAGCCAACAAATGGTAATGCCAAATGGAGGGTGGTAACAGACTGATCTACAGTGTAGCCTAAAGTTTACTTTCACACCATATCGCGCTTAACGCATTTCGTATCACAAAAACAAGAGAAATTCAGGAAATGTGTAGTAATGAACTAGGCGCCGAAGAATATTTTGATGCGTCACATATATCGTCCGTAAACTACAAAAATGCAATGGAGTGGTGGGGTGTGGGCGAAAACGTAATTTTTACCAAATGTTTATCTTTAGGGTAGTTATAGGATGGATATTTTTTTCGACACCACAATACGCAGGTAAAGATTTGTGCGTATGTTCAGATACTGCAGTTAAGCTATCACCGACGTCAACATTTAACTGGGAGCTCCGTACTTCTCATCTTTTCACTTGCATGTGATCAACCTTAAAACATAAAAACCTTAAAATATAAAATCAAGCCTTCATCAATAACTAAATGGCAGAAAATCTAAGTGTGTGACACGGATTTGACAAGGGGAAAATGGAATTTTCATTATTCATTCACAGTGTATTTGACATTTATTTACCATCCCTTTGAAGTCGCGAAATGATTTCAGTGGCACACTGTTGATATACGTTCACGAACGTATCTCTTCACTTTCACTGGCATAGTTCATCTGGCAACTGTGACAAGTCGGAACTAAAAATCTCATTTATCGAAAGGAACCAATTTCAGTCTCAGAAATCACTGATACGAGAAATTCATTATTTACCGCATCCCTAAATCCGAGCTAGCAGTACACTTGCCAGTGTGTGTTAGTTGCTACTTGGAGCTAATGGCAGTGTAACATGTACGGTGATAAATCACAGAACTCACGTTTTAATATTGGTAGAGTGTAGAGATGTACACGATGAGAATTCGTGAGCTGCGATATTAAAGTGTGACTAAAAATCGCAGTTACCAAAAAGTACAGTTCACAGAAATCGCCAGTACTAGAAAGCCACAGTTTAGCCTATCGCTAAAACCAACTAGCAGATATACTTGCTAGTGCCGTTAATTGCCACTTGTAACTAACCGCATTGTAACAGCTGTGGTGATAAATCGCAGAAGTCACATAAATAACAGTTTATCGTTGTTAGAGTGGGGAAGTGAACTGGAGAACAGCGATCTTAAACTGTGAGAAAGCGCAACATAAATTCGCAGTTACTGGCAGTACCAGTCTCAAAAATCACTGTTACCACAAAGTCACAGTTCAACGCATCCCTAAATATAAACTAGCAGACATAATTGCCAGTGCGTGTCCATTGCTACTTGCAACTAATTGGTGGTGACAAATCATAGAAATCACGGTTTAACATTGGCGGAGTGCAGAGAGATGCATGCTGAGAATTCGTGAACTGCAGTTTCAAACGGTGACAATTCGTATCTAAAAACGAGAGTTACCGAAAGTACGTTGCACAGAAATCGCGGATACTGGGAAGTCAGAGTTTAGCCCATCCCTAAAACCAGGAATGCGAGGCTAGATGGAGGAAAAACAGGAATTAAAATAGGTGGAATAAATGTAAACAACCTCAGGTACGCGGATGATACGATCCTGTTGGCAGAAAGTGAAGAAGAATTGAGAACACTCTTACTGAAGGTGAAAGACGAAAGTGAAAAGGCCGGTCTTATGCTGAATGTGAAGAAAACGAAAATTATGGCAACTACACCTACCAATTCGTGGGATATTGCAGGAGAAACAATGGAGGTAGTAACCACATTCAGTTATCTCGGTTCCCAGGTCTCTGCTGATGGCGACTGCAGCCATGAAATCCGGAGACGCCTGTTGCTCGGTAGACAGGCGATGTCAAACCTTGACAAGGTTACAAGGCCCCGAGATATAACACTAGCAACAAAGATCCGTATTGTGAGGGCTATGGTCTTTCCAGTTGTGATGTATGGATGTGAGACCTGGACCATTAGAAAGGCTGAACGGCGTAGAATTGACTCCTTCGAATTGTGGTGTTGGAGGAAACTTCTTAGAGTTCCATGGACTGCAAAGAGAACCAACAGATCAATATTGGAGCAAATAAAACCAGATTTCTCCCTGGAAGGTCTAATGTTAAAACAAAAGCTGACCTACTTTGGACACACAATGCGAAGGAATGCCTCGCTGGAAAAAAAACATTAATGCTGGGGAAGATTGAAGGAACTAGAAGAAGAGGACGTCAGAGGATGAGCTGGATCGATGGCATCACAGAAGCAATGTGTTCCAGCCTGGAAGGTCTACGGGAGAAAGTGCAAGACAGGAAAAAGTGGCGTGATTTGGTTCATGGGGTCACGAAGAGTCGGAAACGACTAAACGAAGAGAGAGAGAGAGAGAGAGAGAGAGAGAAAACCAGCTAGCAAATTTACATAGAATACCTTTTAATTGCTGCTTGCAGCTAACGGCAGTGTAACGCCTACGGTGATAAACCACAGAAATCTTATTTTAACTGTTGTAGAAGCAGAAGGATACAAGGTGAGAATGCATGAACTGCGATTTTAAACTGTGACAAATCGCAGACAAAAATCGCAGATATCGAAAATGTACCTATGACAGAAATCGCTGGTGACGGTAAGTTGTCACATTTTAGGGGATTGCGACACTTGTGAAGAGCGACATTTGTGAGGAGACCAGGCAGAACAGGTAGCGGGCGGTCTACGGGGACACCAAACAGGTTCAGTACTGCATCGTCACATCACTGCCGTCACACAGGAGTGCAAAACGATCGCTGCAACGCATTAGAGACCGAGCGAGGTCGCGCAGTGGTTAGACACTGGACTCGCATTCGGAAGGACGACGGTTCAATCCCGCGTCCGGCCATCCTGATTTAGGTTTTCCGTGATTTCCCTAAATCACTCCAGGCAAATGCCGGGATGGTTCCTCTAAAAGGGCACGGCCGACTTCCTTCCCTAATCCGATGAGACCGATGACCACGCTGTCTGGTCTCCTTCCCCAAAACAACCAACCAACGCATTAGACAAAAAGCATGGGATCTACACAAGATCCGACCGATGCTGCAAGAATATTTCTGCAAGAACATCATTTTCTAATGAATGATGGGAGCAAATTTTTACTTGCAGATGACGTCAGAGGACCAAATGATAGGATATTGGGGTTCGCCAGCGAAAGGGGGAAATCCTGTGTAACAGACTGCAATTCGTTCTTTGTCGATGGAACGTTCAAAAGCTCCAGCAAGCAGTTTGGACAGTTATTTGTTGTTCATGCCGATATTTCTAGTTCTGAGGAGGAAAGAAACACAGTTTCAACCGTGTACGCCTTGCTACCCAATAAAAAGCGAGAAACGTACGGTCGCTTTTTCACAGCTGTTGAGAGCAACGTACCTACAGCTATCATGATGGATTTTGAAGCTGCAATCATCCAATCAGTAACACATTTGTTTCCTGATGCAAAGATTAATGGCTGCATCAGTGGTTGTGGAGTAGACCTCGGTACACTTCCTGCGTGGTACGGAAAAATTGAGGTTTATTTCGAAATAATTAAAGAAAAAGTTTCTACCGGGAACCAAATTCTTTAGTTGACTCCTCTTATATGGTAAACGGTTGCCACTCCTATCAAATTTTGGGTGAGGGGTTGAAAGATGGAAAACATTTTCGGTTTCTATAGTTTCTGTAAAATACATCGTTAAGTATGAGGTTGAGCGAAAATTATGCTCTATGTAAGATTAATCAGAACAAAAATTCCAATGAAAAAGGTCTTACGCATAACTGTGCTGCAACTAATGGTTGACATGATATCGTGGGGGCAAAATCAGCTCCGATTTCTAATTTGACTTGGCCAAAAATATTCTGCAGTAATGTAATTTGGCTGCACTGGAGGAGTGTGAATGTCCCTCGGCAGCTGCCCGGGCCGGCACAAGCCGAGCGCTCAGTCTCACCAAGCGGCAGCAGGTAGTGGCGCAGCATTTGCGACACACCCTGTGCCGGTCCCTTAGCATCCCGGATTTCTCACTCACAAGTGTCGCCACTTTCCAGTTTCTCACAAGTGTCGCTTCTCAGAAGTGCCTACAACTCCACATTTTAGACCATCGGTACCCACCCCATAGTGAGAATCGGAGAGCGTGAGTGAGGAGCAAGTGCCTCGGACTTGCTTTCTCACCCCACCCCACACGCGGTGCCGACTTTGGCTGCAAATCAGAGCAGGGCCTGAGCAACGGGTAACGAAACGCCATACGCTTACCGAGTCCGTAGCTTGTAGTTTTAGCTGCGTCCCTTCTGATACGTGGGGAAAGGGTCCAGTTGCGAGCGGCCATCAGAATTGCAGAGGCGAGTTCAGTGCGCGGCGACCTCTCACTGCTTCCTGACTCGACACTCTGTAAGGCGTGGTGGGAGGGGAGCCACCCCCACCCCCACCCCCACCGCCAAAGTCAGGCCGTCCCCAGCGGCGGCGCCTGTAGTTGGTGGCGAGTCGTCAGCGGAATGCCGCCCCAGGGAGCGGCTGCTGGCCCAGTTACGCCGCTTTCACACTATACGGTTTTGACCGTACGGCAAAAAGCCGTACGGCTGTAGGTGTGAAGAAATGTATGGCGCCTTTCACATTATACGGCGACGGCAAAATGCCGCTGCCGTGCCGTGCTGCAGCCGTGTCTTGCCACTACAACAGACGGTCGCCGTACGGCAAGTTCGACAACAGTGGCCTACGTGACTAAGTGCATGCTTTCACACTGGACGGTTTTGAGCCGTACGGCGTCGACTAGTTCGTTGTAGTGTCGTTTTATTCATTTGTGTTTATTCTTGTTTACTGAAAAGTGTAGAAGAATGGATGAAATTGATACTGAACTTTTGATAACCTTGGTGGAAGTAAGACCTGTTCTGTGGGACAAAACTCTAGATGCGTATAGAGATCGTATTGCTACAAAGAATGCTTGGCGGGAAGTTTGCGTAGCACTGAAGCAAGATTTTGATGAGATGGAAGACAAAGATAAAAATGCGTTTGGTAAGTATTTATTTAATATATTAATATTACATTTAATACGTTTTAAACAGTTTTTATTTAACGTTATAAATTTTATTCTAAAAGTAAATCGTTTGTTTATAAGTAAATTACTGCTACCAGTCACGTTTTTTTTGTTTTGTTTATATTTTGCACGACGCGTTTCGGGAAATAATTCCCATCCTTAAGTGCGTTTTTCTCTAAGTTTTCATCATGTGTGGTGTCTTTTTATGTGTCAGGTCTTGCATTCTGTTTTCTTTACTGTAATTTATAAGAGAAACACGCACAAGACCTCACAAATAAAAAAACACTACACATAATGAAAACTTAGAGAAAAAAACGCACTTGAAGATCGGAATTATTTCCCGAAACGCGTCGTACAAAATATAAACAAAACGATTAAAAACGTGAGTGGTAGCAGTAATTTATTTATAAAGAAAACTATTTACTATACAGTCGCAGGCTTTCACAAACAATCTACAAAAAGGAAAAGGCTTGTTAATTTATATCTTTGACATCTGCCATGACACGCTTCCAGCATTTGTCATAAAATATTTACAAAGAGTGTTCCTTATGGCGTTGGCTGTCAGTCCTCCTCTTATGTTGGCATCTTGGGCTAAGTCTTCCAAACCAGTGAAGGATGTGGTGTCTTCAATTATAAATCCATCTCTCTGACGTACAAAATTGTGTAAAACAATGCAAGCTTTAACCATTTTTACTGCAAAATCTGGATGAACATTTAAAGGTCGGTGAAACAACCGCCACTTATTGGTGAGGATGCCAAAAGCACATTCCACATACCTCCTTGCTCTGCACAAACGGTAATTAAATACACGTTTCTCAACTGTCAAGTTTGTTCCCCCAAAAGGCCGGAGCAAATGCGTGTGTAGGCCAAATGCTGCGTCTCCCACGAAGAAGTAGGGTACTTTTGGACCTTCCGTACCAGGCAGACATTGGACGTCTGGAAATTCCAGGGAATTACTTTCTATTGACTTCCATAAACTGGACCGTCTGAACACTGAAGAGTCACAGTCTTTGCCATAACTTCCTACGTCGACATAAATGAACCTGTAGTTGGAATCCGCTACAGCCATCAGAACCACAGAAAAGTATTCTTTGTAATTGAAGTACATTGATCCGCTATTAAATGGGGCAGTAAGACGGATATGTTTTCCATCCACCGCTCCTAAGCAGTGGGGGAAATTAGCAGTACGTTCAAATCCAGCCGCTATTGATTCCCATACCTCTTTGGTCGGTCTTTGTATACATTCTTCCCGCAGTGATGACCAAATTGCTGTGCATACATCATTAACCACTTTACTTGCTGTAGAAATCCCAATTCTGTACTGGAAATGTAAGTCAGTGAAGGAACAACCGCTTGCCAGATACCTGAACAAAACGAAAAAAAATCAGTGACATTTAGTTTGCAGTGGACATTTTTTGTTACAGTTTTGCTTTTTTCTATACAAAATTAAAATGTTTTCATACAGTTTTGTTTTCTTTTGATGTAGGTATAGAAGTAATACGGAGGTGGACCAATCTACGAGACTCCTTTGTGAAGTCAAACATAAAAATTCAAGCTGCGAAAAAAAGTGGCTCAGCAGCAAAGAAAATGAAAAAGTATGTATATTCTGATCAGCTGCAGTTTCTAAAAAAGCTGTATGATGCTCGAGAGACGGAGGACAGTTTTCAATCGGAACGCACCGCCAGACTGGAAGAAGATATAGAAACGCAGGGCTCCGTCGAAAATACTGAGAATGTTTCTGGGCCATTTGATACAGCACCCACACAACAAACATCCAAAAGCGAGTGCCATACAAACAGAAAACATAGAAAACCTGATGCAATCGAAATGAAAATATTACGAGCTCTGGAAGAAGACAAACCTTGCAGCAAAATGTCATTTTTACTTAGTCTGAAGCCTCATCTGGAAAAATTTGATGAACAGGATTATCTTCAGTTTCAGATGGGAGTCCTCAAAGTTATAGAAAATATATATGAAAGGAGAAATATATTGACAGCTCAACCTCCTCCATTTACCCATTACACACCTCCCATGCCCTATAATAATAGATTTCAAGCTTATTCTTATTCACCTATGGAAAATGCTGCTCCAATATCCTCTTACCATACGCATCAGATTCGTCCTCCTCCAGCTGCACCAAACCCAACTACTTTTCTCGAACAACCATTACAGACTTCTCAAGGTCGCAGTTCTTATCAACGAATTAATAAAGTGCCACCACCATACCCTTCGCCTTCCACAAGTAGCCATGAAGGCCCACCATCAACAACGCAGTTCTACAACGTTTTTGCAGAGAGCCTGTCGCCACAAAGTGACAGTACAGTCAGTCCTGCTACAAACTCTTTGGTTTCAACTGCTGATATTGATATTGACTTTTCTACTTCATAATCTGAGCGTAATAAAAATGTAAAACACAAATAAATAAGTAAATAAACAGAACTAGTTTTTATGTATTAAATTACCTTAACGTGATAGCCAGCATTTGAACAGGTTGGATGCAATTGCGGAATTGTGTGTTTTGTCGTTGTAACACATCCTTTAGTTTTCTATGTAATTCGTCAAACGAGGTAATAGACATTCGGAAATAGTTAAAGAATTTATTTCCGTCGTTCCTCAAATCTTCAAAGAGTGTATAAAATAAACCCACTTCGTCTCTTCTCTGGTTAATGGGGTGTACCCACAAAAGACGACCTTTTCTTTTGCGGCGACGATGAAGCAACCACAAAGCAACAACTCGTTTACGGTTCATCTTGATACACACATTAAGCAAACTGAATAGACACCAACAACTGGTCACGTCAAAAAGCCGTGTAATGTGAAAGCAACACAGGCACGGCTAAAACTCGTACGGCTTTTTGCCGTACGGTCAAAACCGTATAGTGTGAAAGCGGCGTTACACCGCCGCGTCGGCTGCGGGGGTGGCGCTGGAGAGCTGCCGTAGCGCGACCCGGCCGCTGCTGGTTCCTACGAAAATAATACCTGCTAATTACATAAAGTCCAGGAAACACTTCAAAAAGGTGCTACACATAAATCGCCAGGAACAACTCAGAGGTGGGAAAATCTACCGGTATTGTACGAGGGCTATCCACAAAGAACATTACGTTTTGGAATTAAAAATAAATAAAGTATTGGAATTTTTTTTTATTATATACAGATGAGGAGGAGGAGGTTAGTGTTTAACGTCCCGTCGACAACGAGGTCATTAGAGGCGGAGCGCAAGCTCGGGTTAGGGAAGGATGGGGAAGGAAATCGGCCGTGCCCTTTCGAAGGAACCATCCCGGCATTTGCCTGAAGCGATTTAGGGAAATCACGGAAAACCTAAATCAGGATGGCCGGAGACGGGATTGAACCTTCGTCCTCCCGAATGCGAGTCCAGTGTGCTAACCACTGCGCCACCTCGCTCGGTATATACAGATGAAAGCCACACTTAAATACTACTTTTCTACATAGTTGCCATTTAAATTAAGGCACTTATCGTAGCGATGGACGAGCTTGGAAATTCCTTCGTCGTAAAATTCGGCCGCCTGCGCTTTCAACCACGTGGTTACCTCTTCTTGAAGCTGTGCGTCGTCATCAAAACGCTGCATAGCCAACCACTTCTTCATTGCTGGGAATAAGTGGAAGTCGCTCGGTGCCAGGTCGGGACTGTACGGCGGATGAGGAAACAACTCCCACTTAAAAGATTCGAGAACTTCATGAGTGGCATTTGCCGTGCGGGCCCGGGCGTTGTCGTGAATCAGCAAGATCTTTGAGCCCAACTTTGCACCGAGGAGTCAAGCAGTATATTGCTCCCTCCTACGTATATCTCACGAAGAGACCATGAGGATAAAATCAGAGAGATAAGAGCCCACACGGAGGCATACCGACAATCCTTCTTTCCGCGAACAATACGAGACTGGAATAGAAGGGAGAACCGATAGAGGTACTCAAGGTACCCTCCGCCACACACCGTCAGGTGGCTTGCGGAGTATGGATGTAGATGTAGATGCAGATGCGCTTGTTTTGTATTGCTCTTCTGAGGTTGTGCAGAGTTTGGCAATACCTTTGAGAGTTTATTGTAGTGCCTCTTTCCAGGAAATCCACAAAAATCACACCTTTTCTGTCCCAAAAGACAGTCGCCATCACCTTCCTTGATGACATTCTCTGCATGCATTTCTTGGGTTTTTGGGGGGAATTTGTATGCTCCCACTGCAATGACTGCAATTTTGTTTCGCAGTTCACATGCTTAACCCATGTTTCGTCACCAGTAACGATGCGATCGAGTAATGAGTCGCCATCTTTCTCGTAAGCGTCCAAAAACGTTAATGCTGCAGCCATTCGCCGATTTTTGTGAATCTCTGTCAAGATTTTTGGTATCCATCATGCACAAAACTTGTGGTAACCAAGCTTTTCGGTAATGAAATTTGTGGAAAACTCATAGAGAGTGAAATTACGGTTTTCACGGACCGCGGGTCCTCCACTTCGCTCTTCGTCGTGAACGTTAGTTGGGCCATTTTTAAATTTTATGACCCATTGACGCACTCCACCTTCAGTGATTATGTTGTCCCCATACACTTCACAAAGCTGCCGGTAGATTTCTATCGGTGTACAGTTTTTTGCAGTCAGAAACCTTATTACAGCACGCACTTCACACTTCGCGCCATTTTCAATTAACGCTGACATTTCAAACTGTCACAGTAACTCAACGGAGTACAGCACGAACCTCTCACTAGCACGGCAGGATGCCGACTGAGCGGCGGAATGCCATGACACCAAAATGGCCGCGCTAGCCCCGCCCCTAACAGACACAAACGAAAACGTGATGTACTTTGTGGATAGCCCTCGTAGTTGTGAATAACCAGTATTTTTCGATATTTGTTTTGGTTCAGTTATAAGAGGTGTTACTTATTTTTCACTAACCAGTGCCTCTAAAATAGTGACCTTAATTATCCTAAAACGCGTAGAACAAAAAGTCGAAGCTACGCTTCAGAAGATTCCAGGTTCGAATCCTGGCAGGGTCGCCATATGAAACGTCCCCTTAGAAAAATCAGTCAATTACTGTGCTGATAAACCCCTTACGTTATTTGATTTTCAAACAGCTGAGCAGAACTGAGCGTACTCCGACATTCCTTTCTTTACTTATTCTGATCAACACTAAACTGACACACAATATTTTTAGCGCAACGCAATCTGACTTTCAATAATCCCTACAACGGAATGGCCCTGACTGACAATAACCTATACCTTTCATGAATCACTTACCTCACAAAAATCTTCGTTAATCGAACTACTGCAATACAGCGAGCGCCAATACTGCCAGCTAAACAAAAGATTCTAACTATTGAAGGCACTAACTACTGATAGGCATAGTTAGCAAATGAAAGATTTTGATAGAGAACAAACAATGTATTTACCTTAATAGTGTTCAAAAGTCATAATATATATAGCAGTTCATGACATCCATTCTTACAAATTTACTCTCTCTGATGAACACACGTCCAGATCATCCGCTCTCAAAACTCCGCCATCTCTCTCCCCACATCCACCACTGCTGGCGGCTCACCTCCAACTGCGCAACGCTACGCGCTGTTAACAGCCAACTGCCCAACACTAGAATATTCCAACAATGCAAACCAGCTACAGACTGCACACAGCACAGCCAGTGATTTTCATACAGAGCGCTACGTGACGTTACCAACGTAAAAACCTAAACAGCCTACTTACACACTCTCCGAAGATCAGTTTGGATTCTGGAAAGATAGAGGAACCAGAGAAGCAATATTTGCTCTAAAACTAATAATAGAGAAACGACTAGATAAGAACCTGACAACATACATAGCTTTCGTAGATGTAGAGAAAGCCTTTGATAATGTTAAATGGGATAAGATGTTTGAGGTACTCAAAAAAGTAGGAATAGACTATAAAGATAGAAAAATGATATGGAACCTGTACAAAAACGAGACAGCAGTTATCCGTAAACGGACAAAACAAGAAGAGGTGCAGATACGGAAAGGTGTCCGACAAGGTTGCGCACTATCCCCTGTTATCTTTAACGTATACATTGAAGAGGCGCTGAAAAAAGTAAGGGAAAATTCACAGACCTGTGTAGTAACTCATGGCGAACGAATAGATATGATAAGATATGCCGATGATATAGCTGTACTAGCTGAAAGTGAAGAAGATCTTGTAGTCCTACTGAATAGAATGGATAAAGTTATGGGGGAAGAATATAATACAAGAATTAATAAAGCCAAAAGAAAAGTAATGGCATGCGACAAAAAAGATCAAGTAAAAGTCCAAGTTGCAAGTTCATGTAGGCAATGAACTGCTTGAACAAGTTGATAAATTTACTTATCTGGGCAGTAATATTACCAGGGATGGAAGGAGCAAGGCAGTAGAGAGAAGTAGAATTGCTCAAGCAAAGGCTGTTTTTAACAATAAGAAAAACACCTTAACATCCAAGAACATCAGCATTCAAATCAGGAAAAGATTTTTGAAATCATATGTGTGGAGTGTGGCTTGCTATGGGTGTGTAACATGGACTCTCGGGACAGAGAAAGACCAGAAGCTAAATTCTTTTGAAATGTGGTGCTATAGACGCATGCTCAAAATAAAATGTATCGACAAAGTCGCAAACGAAGTGGTTCTGGAAAGAGCAGGTGAGAAGAGAAGCTTCTGGAGTTAAAATACGAGTGCAATTTACAGGCGATCTATTAAGACATAAAGGACTGAACACAATCATAGAGGGATATGTCGAGGGAAAAAGACCAAGAGGGAGACCACAGCTGAGGTACATGGACCAAATCGTGAAAGATGTGGGATGTAACACCTATAAAGAAATGAAGAGAAAAGCTGAGAGACGCACAGAATGGAGACAAGCTGCCATTGTAGCTGTTGCAAACCAATCCTTGGATTGACCACTACAGAAGAAATAAAGAAATAGCCTACGGAATATCAGACCAGCTGTGTGGCTGGATTGAAGAGTTTTTAGCAAACAGAACACAGCATGTTGTTATCAATGGAGAGACGTCTACAGACGTTAAAGTAACCTCTGGCGTGCCACAGGGGAGTGTTATGGGACCATTGCTTTTCACAATATATATAAATGACCTAGTAGATAGTGCCGGAAGTTCCATGCGGCTTTTCGCGGATGATGCTGTAGTATACAGAGAAGTTGCAGCATTAGAAAGCTGCAGCGAAATGCAGGAAGATCTGCAGCGGATAGGCACTTGGTGCAGGGAGTGGCATCTGACCCTTAACATAGACAAATGTAATGTATTGCGAATACATAGAAAGAAGGATCCTTTATTGTATGATTATATGATAGCGGAACAAACAATAGTAGCAGTTACTTCTGTAAAATATCTGGGAGTATGCGTGCGGAACGATTTGAAGTGGAATGATCATATAAAATCAACTGTTGATAAGGCGGGTACCAGGTTGAGATTCATTGGGAGAGTCCTTAGAAAGTGTAGTCCATCAACAAAGGAGGTGTCTCCCAAAACACTCGTTCCAGCTATTCTTGAGTATTGCTCTTCAGTGTGGGATCCGTACCAGGTCGGGTTGACGGAGGAGATAGAGAAGTTCCAGAGAAGAGCGGCGTGTTTCGTCACAGGGTTATTTGGAAGCGTGATAGCGTTACGGAGATGTATAGCAAACTCAAGTGGCAGACTCTGCAAGAGAGGCGCTCTGCATCGCGGTGTAGCTTGCTGTCCAGGTTTCGATAGGGTGCGTTTTTGGATGAGGTATCGAATATATTGCTTCCCCCTACTTATACCTCCCGAGGAGATCACGAATGTAAAATTAGAGAGATTAGAGCGCGCACGGAGGCTTTCAGACAGTCGTTCTTCCCGCGAACCATACGCGACTGAAACAGAAAATGGAGTTAATGACAGTGACACGTGAAGTGCCCTCCGCCACACACCGTTGGGTGGCTTGCGGAGTATAAATGTAGATGTAGATGTAGAAGAAGAAGAAACGGGATGAAAAACCGAAATTAGTCACAGCAGCATTTGGAAATTTGTGGCAAGGAGTATGGGACCAAACTGCTGGGGTCATCGGTCCCTAGACATACGCATTACTTAAACCAACTTAGGCTAAGGACAACAAACACACCCACGCCCGAGGGAGGACTCGAACCTCCGACGGGGGGAGCCGCGCGAACCGTGACAAGACGCCTAAGATCGCACGGCTACCCCGCACGGCAACCATTTAATAAAACGAGTAATTTTTATTAGTAAAATTTCCGTTGGTTCGAAGTGTTGCGTCACTACAGAAAATGCAATCACAGGAAAAGCAATCAGTGTTATTTTAATAAGCATGTCGACAGAAACGAGCAACAGACACGTGGCATAATAGCTGGTACAGCATTGCTCAGACGATAATGACCGCTGCTGCCGTGTGTCTTTTTTTGAGGTACGTGTGTACGGGCAGTGTGCAGGACTTTCCCTCCTCCCTCCCTCCCACCCTTCCCTACCCCCCTCCCACGGATCCAACTGGTCTGTGCGGTAGTTTGTCGTTGTCGTCGTCGTCGTCGGACATTCGTTATGTTCTGCAATGACACCAACCTTAGTCTGGGAATATTTTACGCAATAACACAGCAATGAAGTACAATGTTTTATTTGCTGTAAAAGATTAAAAATTTGTCTGCCATTTCTATAAAATAATAAAAGAGGAAGGATATTATGGTAACAGTAATAATTTAAAAAACTTCAAAACAATTCATTCACAGTATACAATAAAAATGGAAGGTACCTGATGTGCTCCTCGTATCTACATAATATGCCTTTATCTGCTTGTAGCCCTTCAAAACGGTCAAATTAACGCGAAAAATAGAGTTCTTGAACCTCAGTTGTCATCCATTAGCACAAACTTTTCGTAATGCCCAAATATTGGTATGGTGCACGATTACAACATAATTTTTGAGTGTAGGTTCAAAAACTTAGACCAAGGGGAGAATACCGGTGATTTTTTGTAGTATTCAGCCACTTGACACTTTTCGAGGAAAGCAGCGAACGGTGGAGGAACTTTTAATTTGCCTATTTAGTACATTATTTTGATTATATGTATCTCGAAATTGAGAAAGTGAAAATTTTTGAATCAATTCGATTTTTTATGTTTATTACAGGAAATGACAGAATAAAAAACCGAAAATCAATTATTCCACAAATCAGTTACTTTCAGCGGCTTTAAGTCACGTGAAACTCGTTGCAAACAACCGAAATGGCTGAAAACTGGTTGTTTCAGCTATAACCGCCATCCCTAGAACAACGCAACAGATGGTGCAGTTTGTCAAAGACGAAATACAAAAGATGTTGATTCTGCTTACAGTAGTTTATGCGTGGTTTTCGCTCACGTCAGGAAACAGCTTCTGCTTGCGTTTCTTTGAGTTATTTCTTCGTTTGGCACGGCTAGTTTGCCCAAATCCCATACTCCTTCGAAGAACTTCGCATTTGGTTATCTGAAACACACCACAATGTGCACCACCACCGTTCGTTCGTGACTTTCCGGCTACACATGCCTCGTGTGTGTCTCCTGTAGTGTTGCCCTTTCTTTCCTCTAAAAGCTTTTTTGTTAGTGCGTCGTATGTGTGGTGTATTCTATACTCTTTTTGTAAAAAAAGGGTTTGGAGGTGCTGTCACACTAAAAACCAAGGAGAGGCAATTACTGAAGTTTTCAGTATATCTGATTACTTATTAAACTTTAGAAATTCCATTGTGGTTATCATTACCATGCATTATAACAGTTTCCACATTGACGCCGGTTCATAGCTGATGTAGTCTTCACGCCTTGTTACTTTAGCCTTGGTATCAGTAACGATATCTTTGCCTTTCATAAATCAAAAGCTTACATAACCCGTAGTTTGAGGCAACACCATTTTCGGACCATGTCGATGAGTCCGACACTTCTGCACATTGACAGGTAGCTGTATTTCCTGCCTGCAGAAGACGATTTGCTATCCGCTGTTTTGGACAGTCATAAAATCTACTGGGCTCAAGACGTCCGCCCTTTGTTCCCCTTTCAAGCGCAATTTCCGCGAAGTTCAATTTTTCTACTGCTTTGAAAGCTTCACGTTAATGAGAGCCACTGCTCAGTTTTCTGAGTTCGAACACCAGGAGCTGATTTCTGATCTTCCGTTGGGCAGAACACAATGTGTTGCGTCGTAACTGTAGTTCAAGACTTAGTTCGGGTAATTCATGAAGGGTATCACACATTAGAGTTACGTCAAGAATGAAATCAACTTTACTGGTGCACTTGAATAAACCTCCGTACGCACCTCTTTTCAGTTGCCTCCGTGTGTTGACCGTCTTTTGTAGCTGTGAAGTGAGCAAACAAAGCTTTAAAATTTCCCACTCTGCTGATACACTTCTGAAGCTCGTGCCCAAGATTCGGCCTGTTTTCAGAATTCCAATTTCAAGTAGCTCTTCATGCTGTCGTAACTCGCGAGCGTAGATTGACACACATTTCCACTCGTCTTCGGTGATTACGCATATAGTCCCGATGCTGCTGATATCGTTAGTTCCTTCCCTTTCCTTTCTCCCCTCCCCTCAGACTCAGTTTACGTAATATGTACCACAGTTGCGGATATAGCGCGAAGTCTGTTCGTTCAGGCATGTCCGAAAGAACAGACGCTGCGCATTCATATAAGAAATTATTCACACCGGAAAAAACCGAACACTAGGCGGCAGATTCGCATGGGCGATTTTTCATCATCTTTTACAAGCATAATAATATTTTTAAACGGACATAAGATAATCGAGCTGAATTACACAAATTTATTAAGAAATAGTGATGGGTGAAACACTATGTGATCTAAAGTATCCGGACACTCCCAAAAACATACGTTTTTCATATTAGGTGCATTGTGCTGCCACCTACTGCCAGGTACTCCATTCAGGGACGCCATCCAAGCTCTGTTTGACTCAATGCCCAGGCGTATCAAGGCCGTTATTACGGCCAGAGGCGGTTGTTCTGTGTACTGATTTCTCAGGATCTATGCACCCAAATTGCGTGAAAATGTAACCACATGTCAGTTGTAGAGTAATATGTTTGTCCAATGAATACCCGTTTATAGTCTGCATTTCTTCTTGGTGTAGCAATTTGAATGGGCAATAGTGTAGTAACGTCATCGCCATACTGGCGTATCACCCGGCGTGATGATATGGGCTGCCATTGGTTACACGTCTCGGTCACCTCTTGTTCGCATTGACAGCACTTTGGACAGTGGACGTTACATTTCACATGTGTTACTACCCGTGGCTCTACCCTTCATTCGATCCCTGCGAAACCCTACATTTCAGCAGGATAATGCACGACCGCATGTTCAGGTCCTGTACGGGGCTTTCTGGATACAGAAAATGTTCGACTGCTGTCCTGGCCAGCACACTCTCCAGATCTCTCACCAATTGAAAACGTCTGGTCAATGGTGGACGAGCAACTGGCTCGTCACAATACGCTCGTCACTACTCTTGATGAACTGTGGTATCGTGTTGAAGCTGCATGGGCAGCTCTACCTGTTCACGCCATCCAAGCTCTGTTTGACTCAATGCCCAGGCGTACCAAAGCCGTTATTACGGCGAGAGGTGGTTGTTCTAGGTACTGATTTCTCAGCATGTATGCACCCAAATTGCGTGAAAATGTAATCACATGTCAGTTCTAGTATAATATATTTGTCCAATGAATACCCGTTTATCATCTGCATTTCTTCGTGGTGTAGCAATTTTAATGGGCAGTAGTGTATGAAACGGATGATATTTTCTACGTTTCAAAGTTCGTCAACTGTGGTCTGATAATTCGCGACTCACAACGAGTGCTGATGTGGGGGTTACGGTTCTCTGCAGCTAATGTCGCAGTTTCGTTATTCTCTCCAGCAGACGTTCTTCGACGGTTCTTTCCAGTTACCTTTGTGGAGAACTGTCGAATAACTCGACGAAAGGAACAACGTGACCGCAAGCTCTGTGGAAAACGTTGTGCATGAAGGGTTACACCATCATCGACGTCCCTGCCACTTTCTCCATAAATGTATAGGCTACCGTTTCAGTTTAACCTTGCATCGTAATGGCCTGTATTCTAGCTAACAACGCACTCTGGCTATGAAGGAACCTATTTAAGTAATGAGGATGACGCACATGTGGTGAGATCCAGTCAGATAATGAATGAATGTTTCAAAACAGCAACACGGAGAAAACTGCAAAACACTGGCTCACTTGTCACGCAGTCTGTTTTTATATTTTTGATCGAAGGCATTTTTCTCAAGATTGGAACTCAAGTGTGGTATTTGTCGATTATAGCACCATCTATCGCGCAACGAATGAAATGTTACGTACGAGAGGCACATAATCCACCGGATACCATTAAAAAAAAAATACTGAACGCAATTTTTTCCGCTTTTTCATCCGATGCTTAGATTTTGAGATATTTCGTTGTCTCAAGGTAGGAAACTCACCGTGTAGAACTGTGTGGTCTCATATGGCTGCATGCGTTCGTCTCAAGGTCAGTGGTGATACAGCTGTCTGTTGGAGGTAGACATCATTAGAAAATGGTCACGTAGAACCGAGAGACTACCAGACGACGGGTGCCTGGTAAAAAGGCTGAAAGTCGAATAAAAAATTAAATGAATGTGTCAGTTATATAGTTAGTTACATGTTCCATAAATCATTAGAACGATTGTTTTATCGTAACGATGTGGAACGAGTCGGTTTACAGTGCCCACGTAATCAGGGGTGCAGATCCCATGTGGTTTAATTTCGCGATTGGCTGCGAGACACTGGAATCAATAGCGACCTCGAAGTAGCTAGCACGTTACTTATATCCGGAGTGATTTACCGCGAACTGTGAACGACCACATAAATTCTGTCCTGGCGGAGACAGCCGCCATACAGAGATTTACTGCGCGGGTCGCGAGGAAGTGTGACTCACGGGTGAAAGAGGTCTCCTACAAAAGGCTCCTTAATTCAATTCGTGACTATTGTTTTTCATTCTGCTTGCATAGGCACGGGAGGCGTAAAACAGATTTAAAGAAGAGGTGCAACATTCGTCACGGGCTTAGTGTGAGAATACAGCACTGATAATCAGCGAATTGCAGAGCCGGGCATGAGCTGCATTTTGTGTAGATTTCGGCTGACGATAAACCGTGCAAAACAGCATTATGTGGTACCATAATATTGTGTAAGGATCAGTTCAAAAATGTTCAAATGTGTGTGAAATCTTATGGGACTTAACTGCTAAGATCATCAGTCCCTAAGCTTACACACTACTTAACCTAAATTATCCTAAGGACAAACACACACACCCATGCCCGAGGCATCGCCCAAGACCGCTCGGCTAATCCCGCGCGACAAGGATCAGTCAAAGGCAAACGAGACAAATGGAAAAAAGTAAGTAAACTGATTATTATTCTAAAAGTGATGGCCATAACTGTTAACAGAATTACCCCACTGTGCGACAAGATGCTCAATGCCTTCATGGAGAAATTTTTGCAGTTGGCTATGGAACGGGCGTACATATCTTCGTCCGCAACAAATCGTCAGCCACGAATGTCTTTCTTCAGGGCTCCGAGAATTTAGAAATGGCGTGGGGAGAGATCGGGATAGTGTGGAAAATGTGCAAAGGTTTTCCAGCGGCAGCGTAGCCAAAACCACGGGCACGCCAACTCCGGGAAAGTGATGAAGACCTTTTTCTTTGACTTCTAGGGTCCGCTGATCGTCGACTTTTTTGGAAATCGGAGTAACATTTAACCAACAGCGGTGCATAGCCACTTTGTAGGAATTGAAGCGCGCCGCCAAGATCAAAAGCCCAAAAATGTTGACGGAGAAATGGCTCAGATGGCTGTGAGCACTATGGGACTTAACTTCTGAGGTCAGCAGTCCCCCTAGAACTTAGAACTACTTAAACCTAACTAAGGACATCACACACATGCATGCCCGAGACAGGATTCAAACCTGCGACCGTAGCGGTCGCGTGGTTCCAGGCTTTAGGGCCTAGAGCCGCTCGACCACCACGGCCGGCTGTTGACGGACAGTGTTGCTGTGTTACAGTATAATGCCTGCCCTCATGTTGCGAAGATTCTTCCGACTACACTGCAGAAGTTTCGCTAGGAACCCCTTACACATCCTCCATACAGTCCCATACTCTCCCCATGCGATTTCCATATTTTTGGAGTCCTGAAGGAAGACATACGTGGCAGTCCATTTGCTTCCGACGAAGAGACAGGTGTACCCATGGGTACCTAGGCAACCGAAAACATTTTTCCACATTGACCGTCTTGTCTCACAGTAGGATAAATGTATTAACAGTTACGGCGATTAATAGTGAAACAATAAACTATTTGCTTACATTTTCTCGTGTGTCACGCTGTCATTTGACTGCACCATGTCGTCAAAGCATTGACAACTAAGCTACAGGACAAATCTAGTTAATATTCTTCTCATAAAACTTATTTTGGAACTTATATTGACATTTAACTTGCGGTATTAGCCAGTTGTAGATGGACACAAAAGCAGCAAACAGTTTCAAATGGGTGTAGATTGCAGTAGGCATCTAGAGAGGAAGAGGCTTACTCAGGATAGTCTAGCACAAACGCAGTCAGACAGAGTTCGACTTTGTTCTGTTAGTACACTACTGGCCATTAAAATTGCTACACAACGAAGATGACGTGCTACAGACGCGAAATTTAACCGACAGGAAGAAGATGCTGTGGTATGCAAATCATTAGCTTTTCAGAGCATTCACACAAGGCTGGCGCCGGTGGCGACACCTACAACGTGCTGACAGGGGAACGTTTCCAACCGATTTCTTATACACAAACAGCAGCTGACCGGCGTTGCCTGGTGAAACGTTGTTGTGATGCCTCGTGTAAGGAGGAGAAATGCGTACCATCACGTTTCCGACTCTGATAAAGGTCGGATTATAGCCTATCGCGATTGCGGTTTATCGTATCGCGACATTGCTGCTCGCGTTGGTCGAGATCAATGACTGTTAGCAGAATATGGAATCGGTGGCTTCAGGAGGGTAGTACAGAACGCCGTGCTGGATCCCAACGGCTTCGTATCACTAGCAGTCGAGATGACAGGCATCTTATCCACATGGCTGTAACGGATCGTGCAGCCACGTCTCGATCCCTGAGTCAACAGATGGGAACGTTTACAAGACAACAACCATCTGCACGAACAGTTCGACGACGTTTGCAGCAGCATGGTCTATCAGCTCGGAGAGCATGGCTGCGGTTACCCTTGACTCTGCATCACAGACAGGAGCGCCTGCGATGGTGTACTCAACGACGAACCTGGGTGCACGAATGCCAAAACGTCATTTTTTCGGATGAATCCAGGTCATGTTTACAGCATCATGATGGTCGTATCCGTGTTTGGCTACTTCGCGGTGAACGCACATTGGAAGCGTGTATTCGTCATCGCCACACTGGCGTATCACCCGGCGTGATGGTATGGAGTGCCATTGGTTACACGTCTCGGTCACCTCTTGTTCGCACTGACGGCACTTTGAACAGTGGACGTTACATTTCAGATGTGTTACGACCCATGGCTCTACCCTTCATTCGATCCCTGCGAATCCCTACATTTCAGCAAGATAATGCACGACCGCATGTTGCAGGTCCTGTACGGGCCTATCTGGATACAGAAAATGTTCGAGTGCTGCCCTGGCCAGCACATTCTCCAGATCTCTCACGAATTGAAAACGTCTGGCCAATGGTGGCCGAGCAACTGGCTCGTCACAATACGCCACTCATTACTCTTGATGAACTGTGGTATCGTGTTGAAGCTGCATGGGCAGCTGTACCTGTACACAGCATCCAAGCTCTGTCAGACTCAATGCCCAGGCGTATCAAGGCCGTTATTACGGCCAGAGGTGGTTGTTCTGGGTACTGATTTCTCAGGATCTATGCACCCAAACTGCGTGAAAATGTAATCACATGTCAGTTCTGGTAAAATATATTTGTCCAATGAATACCCGTTTATCATCTGCATTTCTTCTTGGTGTAGCAATTTTAATGGCCAGTAGTGTATTAACAGTGAAACAATAAACTACTTGCCTACTTTTTCTCATGTGTCTCGCATTCACTTGACTGCACCATATAGTCAACGAATTGGCAACTAGGCTACAGGACAAATCTAGTTAATGTTCTTTTCTTAAAACGTATTATAGAAGTTATATTGACATTTAGCTTGCGGTATTAGCCAGTTGCAGATGGATGCAAAAGCAGTAAAAAGTTTCAAATGGGTGTAGGTTGCAGTAGGCATCTAGAAAGGAAGAGGCTTACTCAGGATAGTCTAGCACAAACGCTATCTGGCAGAGTTCGACATTGTTCTGTTAGTACGTTGTTTGGCACGCTTAGTGGCACCAAGATTACGGACTCCTGACTACTCAGAGGAAAAACCGGACTTACTGCGATGCCGTAACGAACGACAGCTGGGAAATATAGTGTAAATTCTCGTAGCGTCAGAGAGGGTGGATGCCGCGAACAGTCTCAAGTTTGTAAGTTAGTAAATGGGTCTACACGGACAGCGGCACTGCTATTAGCCTGTCCTAATGGAGATACTCATTTGTCTGGAGGCGGCATTGGGGCGGCGGTAGACGATTCACGACGGCAAGAAATTGCTTTAATGCACAACGGTTGTTTAGTTTGGGGGAAATGCCACTGTGGAAAAACACTTTGTCTCATCAGCCAGTCAGTGCGTCTCGATGAACTACATTTTAATCGCTATCTCTTTTCTAAATCTAGGTGAGTTAGGCAGCGCTGTTTGTGGTTGCAGTGATGTTTTTTTAGTGCTCCCGCCGCCGTACCGTCACCCGCAGGGCGATGGCAGAAGGAGTACTGTGGAAGGCCGCAGGCTCATCCCGCGAGAATAGCGCGCGCCCCAACTTGCCTGTTGAACTTCTTAAAGCAAACAGCCGTCTGATTGCCGGCATTAATTCTGAATTGTGCCGACTCCGGAGGAGCGGTAGCGCCGTTCTGGAAAGAGCAACCGAACCGCAGAGCTAGCGAAACATTTCCAGAAGCGATCGTCCACTTTTGTGACGGCATTGCTGCAGTGATCGCCATATCCCCCCCCCCCCCCCCCCCCACAAATTTTCTGCAATATTGGCACACCTTCAGTCTCCCTGTGGATGACGTTTTTCCACTTTGCGCGGGGATCACTTTGTAACAGCACACACTATCGACAGTCGTGGCTACACACAGGACACTGTATAAAATCTTCGTATATCCGTAATTGAAACGGACGACTTGGGACGTCGGCTGGTATAATATATGTTAAAAAATGACGAAATTCCTCCAGCTGTATTAAGGTGTTGGTTTTATTGGCAACTAGTTTCAATGTTGTTACATCATCATCTTCAGGCCCATACTTGTTGACAGTAACCGTATGTGTCTAACACCAGTAGTTAGTGGTGAGATAGGCGTGTTCCATGCGGAAGGCAGTTAGTAACTGTGAACAAGTATGGGCCTGAAGATGGTGATGTAACAACATCGAAACTAGTTGCCAATAAAACCAACACCTTAATGCAGCTGGAGGAATTTCGTCATTTTTTGACATATTTTTTAACATATACTGTATAAAATACCGAACTCTTTTTCCACTTCTTCCGGTTGTTTGGTTGATTCGGGGGAGGAGACCAAACAGCGAGGTCATCGGTCCCATCGGATTAGGAAAGTATGGGGGAGGAAGTCGGCCGTGCCCTTTCAAAGGAACCATCCCAGCATTTGCCAGAAGCGATTTAGGGAAATCGCGAAAAACCTAAATCTGGATTGCGGGACGCGGGATTGAACCGTCGTCTTCCTGAATACGAGTATAGCGTGCTAACCACTGCGCCACCTCGCTCGGTGAAATGTTCTGCTATAAACGAAAATGCATGAGCTTAGTCTCTACTCGTACCACTGCGAAGATGAGCGATATGAGCATTAGTGTCGGTGGTGTTGAGAAACAGCTGAAATCGTAAAAATTGAAAAAACATCCAGCGCCTGACAGGGTCCCCATCGTATTCTACAAGAAATTTGCGGCTAGGTAGCCGTTCTTTTAACCATAGCATACTGTGGTTTCCCTAGAAAATAAAACTGTTTCCTGCGGTTGGAAGAAGGTACAAGTCACACCCGTCTACAAGAAGGGTGGCAGAACTGACCCACAAAACTAGTGCCCAATATCCTTGACATTTATTACAGAGTCTTAGAACATGTTCTGAGCTCAATGAAGTATCTCGAACAGAACGATCTCCCCCGTGCCAACCAGCATGGGTTCCGAAAAGGTTCAAAATACCCAGCTCCAACTTTTCTCAGGTGACATCATGAAAATTGAAAACCAAAGATCAAGGCAGCCAAGTACATGCAGTGTTTCTGAATTTCCGAAAAGCAATTCAGTCAGTACCATATCAACCCTTATTGTCGGAAGTACGATCGTGCGGGGGTGCCAAGCGAAGTGTGTGACATGTGTGATTGGACTGATGATTTCTTGGTAGGGAGGGCGTAGCTTGTCACCTTGAATGGAGAGTCATCGACAAATGTAGAAGTAACTTCAGTTGTACCCCACGGAAGTGCGTGTGTGCGTGAATTCCTAAGCGACCAAACTGCTGAGGTCATCGGTCCCTAGACTTACACACTACTTAACCTAACTTATGCTGAGAACAACACACACATCCATGGCCGAGGGAGGACTCGAACCTCCGACGGGAGGGGCCGCGCATTCCATGACATGGCGCCTCAAACCGCGTGGCAGGGAAGTGCGTTGGATCCCTTGCTATTCATGTTCTGCACCATTGACTTGGCAGACAAATTAATAGTAGCGTCAGACTTTTCGCATATAATGCAGTTATCCACAATGCAGGTACTTAAATATTCAGTCAGGTCATGATAAGATTTCGAAGTGGTGCAAAGATTGGCAACTGCTTTAAATGTTCAAAAATGTAAAACGGTACATTATGACTATCGTATCAATGAGTCAATGGAATCAGCCAACTCATGGAAATACGTGGGTGTAACACTTTGTAGGGATATGAAATGGAATGATCACATAGGCGTAGTCGTGGATAAAGCAGCAGGCAGACTTCAGTTTACTGGTAGAATGCTGGGGAAGTGCAGTCAGTCTTCAAAGGAGATTGCTTACAGATCTCTCGTGCGACCCGTTCGTGGGACCCACACCAAATGGGACTAACAGTGAATATTACACGTATACAGAGAAGGGCAGCACTAATGGTCACAGGTTTGTTGGACCCGTGGGAGAATGTCACAGACATGCTGAAGAGACTGAACTAATGTACTCTTGAAGAAGGACGGAAACTATCTGAAAACGCTGGACTCTTGAAGAAGAACGGAAACTATCCGAAAACGCCTACTTACAAAGTTTCAAGAACTGACTTTAAATGGCGACTCTAGGAATGGACTGCAGTTCATTACGTATCACTCCCGTAGGGATGTTGAGGAAAAGATTAGAATAATTACACCGTATATGGAGGCATTAAAGAGTCATTGTTCCCGCGCTCCTTACGAGAATGGAGCGGAGAAAAGCCCTAATAATTGCTACTGTGGGACGCACTCTCTGCCCTATTCTTCACAGTGGTTTGCAGAATATGGATATCGATGTAAATGTAGGCTTTGCAGTTGTTTAAAGGTTTACGAAAAATTGTTGATTTTTAGATAATGGACATTCCAGAAGTCAGTGAGGGAAATGGATAGTGTTCCAGTGTTGACATCTCGACGAAACTGACGCTATAGTATTTCGTCCTTTTGCGAGTCCTTTTCAGTACAGAAAAAAAGCTATCCCTGCAGAGAACGACTGGAGCTCGCGATGGCTTTAGACCTGGCCAGAGTATCTAATAGTGTATTCCAGCAGGATAATGCAATACCCGACGCTGGAGTTCATAAAATGACTTTTATCTTAATAATATGAGTATTTATATATGTGATTGGAGAGAGAGAGAGAGAGAGGGGGGGGATATTGATTTTTGATTGAGATTTTTACTTTAAGTCGTAACTGGTACCTGCATTTTAGTTGCTGCCTCCTTGAGTGATCAGCTTCTGCACCAGTTGTTGACGTATTGCAATTTGGAGCAAGTTATTGTTCTTTAAGATTTAAAGTACCACTCTGTTAGTTACTTGGCCGTATTGCGTGAGAAAAGGAGATTGCTTGACACACAAACTTCCTTTTCCTTCGAACTACACGTCCTGATACATCAAAATTGGTCAGAGGACTTCAGCACCATACTATTGTTCAAGAACATAATTCAATTACTATAATTAAAAACTATAGAGAATGAATTTCTTTTCCTGTATTTTAGTGAACTTTGTACACTTACAATTCTGTCGATTGATGGACGGCGACGACAATGAAGTTCACCTCCTTTTCCAAAAACAAGATATTTCTAGTCTTCACTTCCGGAAAATTTGCATACATAAATGTTTGGCAGCTATTACACATACTTTACTCGGTTTTATCAGTAAAATATCAATTTTCATTAAATGTAACAATACGTTCTGAGCGACGGCCTAGCAACACGTCCTCTTTCCACAAGATACAGATTAACAGTTCTCTTCTTTTTTTTAATAAATCAATTGACTTTTTTTTTTTTTTAGAGTTCACACTCAAAGATTCACAACTACTATGGTTGCGGGAATTGCGCGCTAGAGAGTTTCTTGCTGTCCAGCTGCGCTTTACTTCACTTCACTTCAAGTACTTTTTGAATCACATTTACATTTGCGGTATTTGCATACATTACTGAGATTCTCAGAATAAAATCAGGCACAAATTAGTTAAAAAAAAACAGTGAGGCACACATAGCATTACAAGTTCACACCGAAAACGCCTTGAGGAATGGCAAGATTCTTGAGGGTCATTTCCGGCCACCTACAGAGAATCCGGGGGGGATGCGATGGGAAGACGTACACTTTCAAAGCAGCTGCAGCCAGCAGTCTTCGTGACGTGATACAGCGCGTAATAATTATTTCATAATGTCTCTAAGAGATATTTTCTATGCTGCGGGCCCATTGGACCGTAAATAAATGCCACAGCGCGTGTTTCGGCAAGAAATTTCTCTATAAGAGATTCGGAAGCTGTGTGCTGCCATGTGGCAACAAGCACAGTGTGTAATCGTGCCTGTGGCGGTCACACCTCGTACTGCCCATCATGACGATGGACATCAGTTCCGTTTTGAAGAAAGTTTTTCCATTTAATACACGTTATGTCTTTAACATTCCCATACAGTAAATATACGTCGGTCTGGAGCTTAATGGTGCAATACTTTCCGTTTCGCCGGCCGTGGTGGCCGTGCGGTTCTAGGCGCTGCAGTCCGGAACCGCGGGACTGCTACGGTCGCAGGTTCGAATCCTGCCTTGGGCATGGATGTGTGTGATGTCTTTAGGTTAGTTAGGTTTAACTAGTTCTAGGGGACTGATGACCTAAGATGTTAAGTCCCATAGTGCTCAGAGCCATTTTGAACTTCCCGTTGCCTATTTACTGTATACGAATCTATATTGAAAAATACAAACTCTGGCATTTGTGAAAATCTTCCGTATTCGTGAATAAACTAAAAAACAGAAGTACACACGTGCTCTCCAGCAGATGACAGTTCTGCGCAACCGTCGCTATGCAACCACGCGTATGCGTGACGTCTGGTGGCAAAGTCTCGCACTGCAAAGATAGGTGTTTCGTCAACTTTGCATTGGCAGTGCGTGACCGGCAAGGACACCTCACACACTGACCACGTCCGATTCTTTCCACACTTACAGTGTCAGAACGGCGGTCTACCAGACATCAGTTTCCTAAAGCAGTAAGACGCAATTCTCAAAAATACCCGAGTAAATCGCCTTGGAAGGTTAGATAACCTATCGTTATTAAATACAAAAAAGTAACTATAGTCCTCAACCATTGCCGCCTGTAGCTGAGCGTGTAGCGTAAAATTCTCTAAACCGCATAGTCACTACTTCGAATCTCACTAGTCACAACGACATTTTTATCTTTATTTGAATTTATATTTGTTAACAAATATAAATGTCAGTTAACAAATAGCTGAACACCTGACGTTGGCTAGGTGTCTTCTGTTAGTTCATGTCCTCCATCCCCCTCTCTATCCATCAGCTACTCCCTCCCACCTCTGTTCACTGCTCCTTCCCTGCTGCCCCCACTAAGTCAACCGCCTCCTCTCCCTCTACCTCTTCCTCACCTCCTCTTAAGTCCTTCTCCTCTCCCCTTCTCTTTATCCATCTCCTCCTGAGCCCTCTCTCTTTTCCATCTCATCGTCCTCCTCTCTCTGTCCATCTCCTGATTCTTTTCTCTGCTCCTCTCCTTCTCTCCCTCCTCTCTGTTAAACTCCTCCTCTTTCCCTTTTCTGTGCATCTGTTCCTCCTCCCTCATGTCCATTGCCTCATAATACATCCAAATCTGTCTCCACGTTGTAAATGGTACTTGAATTACGTAACAATTACGGCACCTCACCTCAACCTGTCGATACCAGCAATATTCTACTGTGTTTCTGTAAAATAGTTAACAAATTTGTGTGTCAACATTCAGATTTGATTTCATTAATGTAGAGGTGCTTTGATACATCGATATGTATATATTGCAGTGATATTATTCTTATGTGTATTCTTTCTTTTGTCACTATGATATTCGACGTACTTGTATCTCTGATTTTTGGGCGCGTAAGTGATTATTAGAGAGTCAAGTCTTGGTCGTCATGTTGAAAAGACGCAAATTGTAGTCAGTTTATGAAGTGTGAACTTTAACAGTGAGTTAGATATTTTCAAGTATGTTTTATATTGTGAAGTGATATTGCAACAAAAATAATAAAAAAGAAGTGTAACTTAAATTCGGAGTGCTGATTACTTTTTTACATCACCATTGTCTTAACTTGCAAAAGTTTAATCTTCAAGAATCGTTTATAAAACACATCTATAAAACTTTTGAATATCGCAGAATAACACCTAAGCCTCTTTGCATCCGAGCTTGAAATCATCACTACCTAGATTTTTTCGACGATTGAGTCATGAGTTCTCAACGAGACCAGCGTGGGAAACACGAAAAGATGAGTGTCTAGTTTATCCATTATTTCAAGAAATGACTTTATTAACTGTGCTCTAATGACACCTGCCACATAATATAAGTTTGTTGTTGTCCGAAAATGCAATGTTTAGCAGCGTGAGCAACACTACAATCATAATTAATTTTTGACCTTTGTTGTGGTAGGGTTGTTAGAACGACCTTCTCCTCTCCCCTTCTCTTTATCCATCTCCTCCTGAGTCCTCTCTCTTTTCCATCTCATCGTCCTCCTCTCTCTATCCATCTCCTCAGTCTTTTCTCTGCACCTCTCCTTCTCTCCCCTCTCTCTGTTAAACTCCTCCTCTTTCCTTTCTCTGTGTATCTGTTACTCCTCCTTCATGTCCATCGCCTCATAATACATCCTCATAATACATCCCCTTTAAGTCCACATTGCCTCTTTCTATGTCCCTTTCACCTGGTCTTATCTTCTCCTCCACCTCTCTCCATCCATTTACTGCTTCCCTTCTCTCTGTCCATCTCCTCCTCTTTTGCTTTTCTGCCCGTCTCGTCTACTTTGTCTCTGCCTATCTCCTATTCCTCCATATCTTTGTCCCTTTCCTCCTGCTCCATTTTCTCTCGACGTTATCGCCTCTACCACAAAAGGAGATTGCTTGTTCTTATCCCCATTGTATTTCTTTCCATATGATAAGTAGTATTTATACTACGTTTGGTTGAAATCGATCCAGGGTTTGTGAAGGAGTTTTTTACGCACAACTTCCCCCACATATGCACATGTCACATATATTTTACATATATTTAACGTATCTCACACGTATTAGTACACATAGTTGACCTCTATCTTTGGCGAATTTCGCCCTATTCCGAGGGAGGCGGCGCAGTGGTTAGTACACTGTACTCTCATTCGGGAGGACGACGGTTCAATCCCTCGTCCGACGACCCCGATTTAGGTTTTCCGTGATTACCCTAAATCACTGCAGGCAAATGCCGGGATGGTTCAATTGACAGGGCACGGCCGACTTCCTTCCCCACCCTTCCCTAATCCGATGAGACCGATGACCTCGCTGTTTGGTCTCTTCCCCCAAATCAACCCAACCCTCGCTCTACAGTTTCTTCTTAAGGCGTCTCAGTATTTATGACATAACATCTCCTTCACTATCTGTCGCACAGTGACATACTTTTGTAAGTACATTCAGCGGCATATGTGGATACAAAAAAGCACTCCGTCTTCAGGCCACGAGTGGGCTACCGGGACCATCCGACCACCGTGTCATCCTCAGAGGAGGATGCGGATAGGAGGGGCGTGTGGTCAGCACACCGCTCTCCCAGTCGTAAGATGGTATTCTTGACCGAAGCCGCTACTATTCGGTCGTGTAGCTCCTCAATTGGCATCATGAGGCTGACTGCACCCCGAAAAATGGCAACAGCGCATGGCGGCTGGGTGGCCACCCGTGCAAGCGCCGCCACGCCCAACAGCGCTTAACTTCGGTGATCTCACGGGAACCGGTTTATCCACTGCGGCAAGGCCGTTGCCAGGCATATGTGGATACTGTCTCAAAATGTGTGGCGAATAGTGTTAGTAACAAACAATTAATACAGTTAAACGTTGTGCATGATGAGGCAGTTTTTTAAGCATCCCAGTGTTTATGAGGCCATGTCTCCTGAACTATGGCGCATAAAATGAAATAATTTTGCAGGCACATTCCGTGGTATATGTGAATATTGTCTGAAAAATGGGTGGCGAATACACTTAGTGGTAAAGAAGTGGTAAATTAAAACGTCATGACTTATGGTGTTACTGCAAGAGTAGCAAAAATGTAGTATGCGATAAACCATTTTCGGTTCGTCATGTTGTGTGGGTTGCCAGAGAGAAAAAAATTTTCTAGAAATTTGCAATTATGTGTAAAATTTGTTGCAAGATAAATAAAGTCTGAGTATTCGCGCATCGTGGCCTACGCTTATTTTTCTCAATCCCGTCTCCGGCCATCCTGATTTAGGTTTTCCGTGATTTCCCTAAATCGTTTCAGGAAAATGCCGGGATGGTTCCTTTGAAAGGGCACGGCCGATTTCCTTCCCAATCCTTCCCTAACCCGAGCTTGCGCTCCGTCTCTAATGACCTCGTTGTCGACGGGACGTTAAACACTAACAACCACCACCGCCACTTATTTTTCACCCCCCCCCCCCCCACCCGTTTGATAGGTAGGTGGTTTTTATCCCCACAGCGATTCATTCCAGACGGTAAGTGATATGTGTATCAAGTTTGGCTGAATTGGTCCAGTGGTTTAGGAGATGTGGAACGTACATACATACATAAGTACATACATAAATACGTAGATACGAAATGGATATATGCATGGATTCTAGCCAAGTCATCCAGTCGATTATTATCGGGGCTGCTTGCACAAAGCTCATTATATTCTCGCTGAAGTATCTTCTATTGCGATTGAAATGTTCCCTCGGTAAGCTACGTTACGATGTTCACAATTTATTCACTTCTCGCGTAAAGCTTTCAGGTCTGGGTGCCTCATGAAGACGCGGTGGCGCCGGCCGGGATGGCCGAGCGGTTCTAGGCGCTACAGTCTGGAACAGCGCGACCGCTACGGTCGCAGGTTCGAATCCTGCCTCGAGCATGGATGTGTGTGATGTCCTTAGGTTAGTTAGGTTTAAGTAGTTCTAAGTTCTAGGGGACTGATGACCTCAGACGTTAAGTCCCATAGTGCTCATAGCCATTTTAACCAAGACGCGGTGGCGGCCGTCAAAGCATCGAACTGGTTTTTCTCGCAGGTCTCTTTATATGAATCGTCTCTGTTCTCATCAGATCAGTTACACAAATACTATAATGATGAAACACGATACTCCCATATATCGTGTGTGCTCCAGTAACATCCGTTTGCCACTGTTGACTTCCTCGCTAGCACTATGCAGCTCACGAACAATTACGGCGATGCATTTGAAACAAGTGTTTTGCGCGAAACGTTTTTCTTCTAGCTGCTTCTGCTGCTGCACACGCAACTTCCGACTGCTGACACTAACGCGCGGCTGTGTTAACACCCTTTTCCTTTGTTCCAGGTGAGGCAGAGCTGCTTGCTGTATGAGCCGAGGAGGTGACGAACACGTCTGTGATATACGTATTAGAAATAAGAACAGCAATGAACATGCTCAGCAAATTGAAACCCCTACGCTTGTTAAATTTTTGCTTCAATTTCCTTTTGCGCTTTTCACAACATCTGCACGATAATGATGGATCTGCCTATTTCGACAGAGTGATATTGTCCGGGATGGCCCAAAAGTCACCATCCATCGTAACCCATTGAAAACATAAGGTAATGTTGTTGTTTGTTATAATTATAGATACGGGCACCAGAGGCACTGCTATTAAACGAAACGTTACTGACATTGTCCGTTATTGATTCGAACCGGATGGGAAGATGTTTTCTAGTGAAGAAAGAGTTTTTGCTTTAAAAACGTGGTGCAGATGTGGTTATAGTTTAATAATAAATGACTTCTATAATAATTTCAACACTGCCCTACGTACAAAGAGGGCTCTCTACCATTTACGGAAACACATAGAAAACCACAAAATTGTTTTCGAGAGGCAGTTACGTAGGCGACAAAAGTTACGGGATACCGTCTAATATCGACCTGGACTTCCTTTTGCCCGGTGCAGAATAGCTACTCGACGTGGCACGGACACAACAAGTTGAAGTTCCTTGCAGAATTATTGAGCCACGCTGCCTCTGCAGCCACCCGTAATTGCGGAAGTGTTGCCGGTGCAGCATTTTGTGGGCGAACTGACCTCTCGTGGCCGAATAATTCGCTCGAATTCTCCAAAATGGTCTTCAAACCAGACGCGAAAAGTTGTGGCGCGATGACAGGACATATATATAAATGACCTAGTAGATAGTGTCGGAAGTTCCATGCGGTTTTTCGCGGATGATGATGTAGTATACAGAGAAGTTGCAGCATTAGAAAATTGCAGCGAAATGCAGGAAGATCTGCAGCGGATAGGCACTTGGTGCAGGGAGTGGCAACTGACCCTTAACACAGACAAATGTAATGTATTGCGAATCCACAGAAAGAAGGATCCTTTATTGTATGATTATATGATAGCAGAACAAACACTGGTAGCAGTTACTTCTGTAAAATATCTGGGAGTATGCGTGCGGAACGATTTGAAGTGGAATGATCATATAAAATTAATTGTTGGTAAGGCGGGTGCCAGGTTGAGATTCATTGGGAGAGTCCTTAGAAAATGTAGTCCATCAACAAAGGAGATGGCTTACAACACACTCGTTCGACCTATACTCGAGTATTTCTCATCAGTGTGGGATCCGTACCAGGTAGGGTTGACAGAGGATATAGAGAAGATCCAAAGAAGAACGGTGCGTTTCGTCACAGGGTTATTTGGTAAGCGTGATAGCGTTACGGAGATTTTTAGCAAACTCAAGTGGCAGACTCTGCAGGAGAGGCGCTCTGCATCGCGGTGTAGCTTGCTGTCCAGGTTTCGAGAGGGTGCGTTTCTGGATGAGGTGTCGAATGTATTGCTTCCCCCTACTTATACCTCCCGAGGAGATCACGAATGTAAAATTAGAGAGATTCGAGCGCGCACGGAGGCTTTCCGGCAGTCGTTCTTCCCGCGAACCATACGCGACTGGAACAGGAAACGGAGGTAATGACAGCGGCACGTAAAGTGCCCTCCGCCACACACCGTTGGGTGGCTTGCGGAGTATAAATGAAGATGTAGATGTAGACATGGTAGTTTCGGAACATGAAGTCCATGAATGGCTGCGAATGGTCTCCAACTAGCTCAGCATAACCATTTACAGTCAATGGTCGGTTGAGTTGGACTCGAGGACCCGCTCCATTCCATGTAAACACAGCCTTCACCATTGTGGAGCTACCACCAGCTTACACAGTGCCTTTGTTCACCTCTTGGATCCACAGCTTCGTGGGGCCTGCGCCAGACATGAACCATACCATCAGCTCTTACCGACTGAAATCGGGACTAACCTGACCAGGCCACCGTTTTCCACTCATTTAGGGTCCAACCGATATGGTCACAAACGCAGGAGAGGCGCTGCAGGCGGTCGTGCTGTTAGCAAAGGCAGTCGCGTTGGTCGTCTGCTGCCACAGCCCATTTAGCGCCAAATTACGCCGCACTATCATAACGGATACGTTCGTCGTATGCCACCACATTGATTTCTGCGGTTGTGCATTGGTGCTTTGTTATCACTTACAACTCTACACAAACGCCGCTGCTCTCGTCCGTTAGGTGAAGGTCATCTGTCACTGTGTTTTCCGTGCTGATAGGTGATGCCTGAAATTTAGTACTCTCGGCACACTCTCGATACTGTGGATCTCGAAATACTGAATTCTCTAACGATTTCCGAAGTGGAATGACCCATGCGTCTAGCATTCAGCGTTCAAACTCTGTAAATTTCTGGGTGCGGCCAGAACCAAGTCGGTATCATTTTCACTCTAGTCACCTGAGTACAAATGATAAACCGACCGAGGTGGCGCAGTGGTTAGCACACTGGACTCGCATTCGGGAGGACGACGGTTGAAGCCCGCGTCCAGCCATCCTGATTTAGGTTTTCCGTGATTTCCCTAAATCGCTCCAGGCAAATGCCGGGATGGTTCCTTTCAAAGGGCACGGCCGACTTCCTTCCCCATCCTTCCCTAATCCTATGAGACCGATAACCTAGCTGTTTGGTCTCTTCTCCCAAACAACCAACCAGCCAACCAACAAATGATAACTCCGCCTCTCCACTGCCCTTTTGTACGTTGCGTATGAGATACTACCGCCATTTGGATGTATGCATATCGCTATTCCACGACTTTCCTTATCTCAGTGGATGCACCAATCGTGCTCCTTCAGTGCCTGGAAGATCCCACATTATACCAGCAGTTGTGAAAGAAAAGTCTTCACAATGTGTCTGGACACACTGCGTGATCCAAAGAGAAGCTCTGGCCACCAAACATCTACATCTACGTGATTACTCTGCTATACACAATAAAGTGCCTCGCAGATGGTTCAATGAACCACCTTCAAGCTGTCTCTCTACCGTTCCACTCTCGAACGGGTCAAGATGGTTCAAATGGCTCTGAGCACTCTGGGACTTCACATCTCAGGTCATCAGTCCCCTAGAACTTAGAACTACTTAAAGATAACTAACCTAAGGACATCACACACATCCATGCCCGAGGCAGGATTCGAACCTGCGACCGCAGCTGTCGCGCGGTTCCACACTGTAGCGCCTAGAACCGCTCGGCCACCCCAGCCGGCCCACTCTCGAACGGCACGCGGGAAAAACGAGCACTTAAATTTTTCTGTGCGATCCCTGATTTCTCTTATTTTATCGTGATGGTCATTTCTCCCTGTGTAGGTGGGTGCCAACAGAATGTTTTCTCAATCGGAGGAGAAAACTGGTGATTGAAATTTCATGAGAAGATCCTGTCGCAACGAAAAACGCCTTTGTTTTAGTGATTGTCACTCCAGTTTACGTGTCATGTCTATGACACTATCTCCCGTATTACGCGATAATACAAAACGAGCTGCCCTTCTTTGTACTTTTTCGATGTCATCCGTCAGTCCCACCTGATGCGGATCCCACACGGCACAGCAGTACTCCAGAATAGGACGGACAAGCGTCGTGTAAGCAGTCTCTTTGGTAGACCTGTTGGATCTTTTAAATGTTCTGCCAATGAATCGCAGTCTTCGGTTTGCTCTACCAACAACGTTATCTATGTGATCGTTCCAATTTAGCTTATTTGTAATTGTAATCCACAACTATTTAGTTGAATTTACAGCCTTCAAATTTGTGTGACTTAACGCGTAATCGAAATTTAGCTTATTTCTTTTAGTACTCATGTGAATAACTTCACACTTTTCCTTATTCAGGGTCAACTGCCACTTTTCGCACCATACAGATATCTTATCTAAATCATTTTGCAAGTCGTTTTGATCATCTGATGACTTTACAAGATGGTAAATGACAGCATCTTTTAGTCCCTGTCTGAATACTTTACCAACGATGGTTGTAACTGTAATAAGTGGTATAGAAGTGAGACCCCTAAAATCAAGTATTTGTTCTGCATTTTGTAAAGACAGCACATTCACCATTACTATTTTCTTGCGAGGCAAGATGGTTATCATGTGCGTAATTTTTCTACGTAATTGTGAATTATGAAATGAAATGGTCATTTTTGTGGAAGACTAAATCCGATCAGTAGCCGAGGACAATCGAGGCGGTTTACTTGTGATGAAATCGAGATACTTGGACGTCATATTCGAGAAATTAAATACCTTGATTCTTCGAGCCCAAGGATCAAATACGTATATGGTGGATTCCAGTGATAAAGTAACGCTTTTTGAAGAAAACTGGAAACGTGGAGGAGAAATTTAAAGCAAAGAAACTGTGCATGTTCGCAAAGGTGCATGAAAGTTCTAATACTTAGAAGGCTAAAGGAAAAAATCTATTAACCACGCTGCAAAAGAATTTTAAAATGTATTTTCTTGCTGAAAGAAACTTGGTAGCACGTTACAAGTGGATTTGAGATTCCCGAAAGTTTTTCAATTACCAAATAAGAAATCTTTGTAGACTTCATGGCAAGTGGTGAAACTAAAAGACAATTTAGTAATAAATCGCCCTTTGAATTTTGGACGCGGGTGGATAATGAGTTTTCTGCTCTGATACACTTTTACCAATTTTTACATCCTTCCTCTGAAAAACCGGATTTACTGTGTCGGCAACTTTGAAGACAGGAAATAGATTTCAGCTAAATCTAGAAAAAGAACTCAAGAGGGTGTGCTTCTAATAGTAAACCATCCTTTGAAAAAGCCAGGTCCACGGAAGTAATGAATAATTACAAAACTTCTTTTTAATGTAGCATTAAAAACTTAATTACAGTATAACCTCGTTAGCGCGAACTCGCATAAGACGAACTCGCGGTTAACGCTAAAAAAATATTGGTCCCGCCAGGAATACATTAGTTCTTACGGTATGTTTTATCGGTTAACACGAATTTCGGTTAAGGCGAATTACGAACTCTGTTTCAGTTCCTAGCGTAATTAAATTTCACTGTAACACAAACTTCCGACCTTAGAGTATTCCAAAGCGTATTTTTTTCCGAAATGAATGTAGGAAATGTAGCTATAAAGCTAATTATACTTATTGTTGACTCGTTTTTAGCGTATTGTAGATCGGTAGCCGCGATTATAACCTCAACAATCAGCGTGTGCTGTACATTGTAAGACATTCAGTAATGTGTGCAGCACCATTTAGGAATGTACTCAGTGCCAGATTTGACAGGTGTTCTGTTAGTCGTAGCCGTATTGAGCTGGAATACTGAATAAAAACTACAGTTACAACCGGTACCGCAGCACGCTAAAATGGCAAAGAGGAAACAGACAGCTCTAAATGTACAGTTGAAGCTTAAGATTCTAGATGAAGTGGACCGTGGTACCAAGAAAACAGCAATTGCAGAGCAGTATGAATACCTGAATGTACTTTATCTACGATTATTAAGAATCGAGAAAAAATTATTAATGCTGCGGCATCAGGTTCTGGAAACAAATCTAAACGACTTCGTACCGCCAAGTATGAAGACATCGAGACATTACTGCTAGAATGGTTCAATCATCTGCGTGCATCTTGCATACCTTTAACTGGCCCCGTGATTCAGTCAAAAGCAAATGATATTGCTAAAGATATGGGCATCGAAGATTTCCGTTGTTCTGCTGGTTGGTTGCATCGGTTCCAAAAGAGACATTCAATTTCATGTGTACAAATTTGTGGTGAAGCAAATGAAGTTGATGAAGAAAGTGCGAACAGCTGGTTGCAAGAATTCAACCGAGTGAGAGAAAAGTATACCTCGTGTGATGTGTTTAACATGGATGAAACTGGACTTTTCTACAATCTTTTTCCAAATCACACCCTGGGCATAAAAGGTGATAAGTGTCACGATGGAGCACGAAGCAAACAACGTGTGACTGTTGCACTGTGCTGTAATGCTGACGGCAGTGAGAAGTTTCGTCCCTGGGTTATCGGTAAATCCGAGAAACCACGTTGTTTTAAAAACATAAATATGGACACTTTACCTTGCATCTGCTCTCACCACAAGAAAGCTTGGATCGGTGGCACATCATTTCACAAGTGGCTTCTTCGTTTCAACAGTTGAATGGTTGCTCAAAATAGACATGTTCTTCTTACATTGGACAGATGTACTGCCCATAACGTTCATGATCTGAACCTATCCAACATAAAGGTTCACTTTTTTCCACCCAACGCCACAAGCCGCCTTCAGCCTTTGGACCAAGGCATAATCTCTCTCATAAAGAGAGCTTATCGTAAGCGACTTGTAAGAGCTGCAATTCGTGCTGCTGAAAACAATAGTGCAACCCCAAATTGGAATCTGCTTGACGCAATAAAAGCCATCGCAGCAGCCTGGAACTCAGTATCGTCTCATCATATAGGGAAGAGCTTTAACAGAGTTTGGAGACATAGCAACAACGAAGATGTCCACGAGTTAGAAGATGCCACTTCACCTGACGAATCGACAGTTCTGCAGGACGTTGCGAACCCTGGAATTAGTTTCGAAGAATTCATTAGTATAGAGGACGATGTTGTTGTATGTGCTTCTGTGGAATCGGATGTGCCAAAAGCTGTGAACGAGGTGCAAGAAGGGCCATCAGAGGAAAGTGAAGAGGAAGATAATAAAGATACCATTCCACCTACCCGTCAGGAGATGTTTACAGCCTTGGACTGTTTAGAACGGCTCACTTCAACATCCGACGTCACTGCTGGGTTTACGGACGCTATCATTACAGCTGGTTCCCATGAGCGTCAGCGAACCATGACCGAATTTTTTCCAAGAAAGTAACGTATGTAATTTGTGAGTACTTGTAAGTTTACAATCACTTTATAGTGTTATAAGTCTACAATACTGTGATTGATAGTGTAGTGTATTACACATTAGTGCACTGCTGTACATGTATACTTATTTGTTTTTCACTTAACACGAATTTTTTTAACACGAACTCCTGATTTTTCGGTCCCTTCGGATTGGTGTTAACGAAGTTTTACTGTATTAAATGCATTGTGCAGTACTGACATCGTCCAATGTTCACTGATGTGACAAAGTCGTGGGATAGCGATATGCAGATATACAGATAGCGGTAGTACCCCGTACACAAGATATGAAAGGGCACCGCATTGACGGAGCTGTCATTTGAACTCAGACAGTTCATGTAAAAATGTTTCCGAACGGTAATTAACAGACTTTGAATGCAGAATGGTAATTGGAAGTAAACACTTGGGACATTCCATTTCGGAAATAGTTAGGGAATTCAATATTTTGCGAGCTACAGGGTCAAGGGTATGCCGAGAACAACAAATTCCAGGCGTTACCTCTCACCACAGACAACGCAATGGCCGACTGCCTTCACTTGCCGACCGAGAGCAGCGATGTTTTCCTAGAGTTGTCAGTGCTAACAGACAAGCAACACTGCGTGAAATAACCGCAGAAATCAATGTGGGATATACGACGAACGTATCTGCTGGACAGTGCGGCGAAATTTGCCGTTAACGGGCTGCAACAGCAGTGGATCGGCGGGGGGTGCCTTTGCTAACATCACGACATCGCCTTGAACGCATTTCCTGGGCTCCAGACTCTAACTAACTAACTCACTGGTCATACCGGACTCGAGAGTCCATTACCGCAGCAAAGTATTTTCGCCATCTGTCCCTGTCTTGGGCTATTTCCTTCCATTCACCTTCAGTACCTAGGCTCCTCAAATCAGCCTTCACCTTGTCCTCCCATCTACGCCTCGGTCTCCCCACAGGACTTTTCCTTCTAGGTGCCCTACCAGTACCCTGCGCGCTGCCCTGCCCTCATGCATTCGAGCTACGTGACCCGCCCATCGCAGCCTACGTGATTTAATAATACTGATTATGTCGGGGCTTGAATAGAGTTCGTGAATCTCTTCGTTATGCAGTTTTCGCCACTCTCCGCTAGTGTCACCCCTTTTTTATCCGAAAATTTTCCTCAAAATTTTGTTTTCAAATACTCGAAACGGCTTTTCATTTTGCACAGTGAGAGACCAAGTCTCACACCCATACAGCATAAATGGTAGAATAACTCCAGACTCAAAGGCGACTGGAAAACCGTGACCTGGTCAGATGTCCCGAATTCATTTGGTAAGAGCAGACACCACCAAACCATGGATCCAAGTTGTCAACTAGGCACTCTGCAAACTGGAGGTGGTTCTATAATGGTGTGGACTGTGTTTACATGTCCAACAGAACCGATCTTTGACTGGAAATGTTTATGTTTGGCTATTTGGAGACCATTTGCAGACATTCATAGACTTCTTGCTAGACCATTTGCAGACATCCATAGACTTCTTGTTTCCAAACAACCTTGGAATTTTTATGAATAACAATGCGGCATATCACTGGACCACAATTGCTCCCTACTAGTTTGAAAAACATTTGAGACAATTCGTGCATATGATTTGTCCACCCAGATTGCCCGACACGTATCCCGTCGAACATTTATGGGACATATTCGAGAAGTCAGTTCGTGCACGAAATCTTGCACCGGCAACACTTGCGTAATTATGAACAGCTACAGAGGTAGTATGGTTCAATATTTCTGGAGGGGCTTCCAGTGATTTGTTGTGTCTATGCAACGTCGAGCTGCTCTGCTACAGCGGGCAAAAGGAGCTCCACCACGATATTAGGAGGTATCCCATGACTTTTTACTCATCTCACAAGGAGACGGCACGACCGTGGGGTCGGATATTTGTTCGCAATTTTGTGTGGTGAAAGAGGACCCCTAACACCTCACGTGGTTAAAATATTAGGACGCACTACCCGGAAAATACCGAGGAAAATCGATCCAAAGTTTCTTAGGCGCCTTTAAGCATAAAATGTTCGTCCAGTGCCGAGCCGCCGTCTGGCCTAGATGTTTAGGGCTCGGAGTCTTACGCCAGAGGTCTCGGGTTCGATTCCTCCTCCGGCACTTTCTTTTTTTTCTTCTGTTTCATTTTCTTTTGTTATTTCACAAATTATTCAGAAAGTTTCCCAAACCTACATTATCTTTAGCAAATTAGTTACATTATTGAATAAAAATTATTTTCTTTTTGTCCAAGAACACAATTCATGGCGGTGGGTTTTCCATTTTTCATTGTGAAGTATATGAGGAGAAACATTGCTTTTTTAATCAGAATAACAAAGTCGATTGGAAAACATTCAATTTTTATACATATAATAATTATAAACAAGAACCGCAGTGGTAATTATCGTAAAAACAAACAAAGCAATAATTTTTGCGACATCTTTCGCAGGAAATAAAAGCGGATTTTTTACAATCACAGGGCGTTTGCAATAAATCTGTACAATAACATGCACCATTAACATTTACGAAAATGTTTCGAGTTTCTGACAATTTTGAGGCAAACCAGGCATATTGAATCATGTCTCGGAATATTGGTGACGATAATTGACGGTAAATCATAGAATGAATTTTTATACAATCTTCCCGGGAATTAATTTCACGATTCTCCTGTAACAATGCGCTGCAATTTTGCAAGCAACAGAAGAAAAAAAAAGTGCCGGAGGAAGAATCGAACCCGAGACCTCTGGCGTAAGGGGCCGAGCGCTAACCATGTAGGCCAGGCGGCGGCTCGGCAGTGGACTAACATTTTATGCTCATAAGGCACCTAAGAAACTTCAGATCGATTTTTCTCGGGATTTTACGAGTAGTGCGTCCTGATATTTTAAGCACGTGAGGTGTTAGGGGCGCCTCTTTCACCACACAAAATTGCGGTCAAATCGCCGACCCTACGGTCGTGACGTCTCCTTGTCAGTGTATTTATTGTAGCAGACCCGACAGGTTAGCCGAGAGTGCTAACGCGCTGCTTGGGTAGGCGCGCCAGCCCCGGATCGAATCCGCCCGGTGGATTAACGGCGGGGGCCAGTGTGCGGGCCAGGCTGGATGTGATTTTTAGGTGGTTTTCCGCATCGCACTAGGTTCTCCCATCGTCCCGCCTCAGTTACTCGAATCGCAGACATTTGCAAACGTTCGCACTATTTGGTGGCTTTCACTAGACGCAGGCAGCTGGGGGTACGGGTTGAGAACAGGAAGGGCATCCTGCACCGTCTGACACTAACATCGCCAAACACATAGTAAGAAGGCCGACCCCGCATTGAAGTGTGACAAAGGCTCAAAAAAACTGATGATGAGTGTATTTGTTGTAGTCAGCCATTGGTCTTCCTGTACAATTTTTACGCCGCCTCTCACCCTCCCACACTCCTACTGTAGTATCATTGCCACAGATCCTACTACAACGCCGCGCCAACACAAGGTTGGCAGCCCGTCGTCTGCCGAGCACAGCGCACTCTAGCGGGCTGTGCAGCTCGACGGAACTGGAGTGTGCCTCGTTCACTTCTTACAAGGGAAACTCCCCATCGCATCCCCCTCAGATTTAGTTATAAGTTGGCACAGTGGATAGGCCTTGAAAAACTGAACACAGATCAATTGAGAAAACAGGAAGAAGTTGTGTGGAACTGTGAAAAAATAACCAAAAATACAAACTGAGTAGTTCATGGGAAGATATGCAACATCAAGGATATCGAAAACGCCGGAGCGCCGTGGTCTCGAGACAACGTGAGCAGCTGCGGAACGAAAGGTCCTTGGTTCAAATCTTCCATCAACTGAAAAGTTTAATTTTTTATTTTCAGTTTATGTGACAAACTCTTATGTTTTCATCACTTTTTTGGAGTGATTATCACATTCACAAGAAAACCTAAATCGGGCAAGGTAGAAGAATCTTTTTACCCATTCGCCAAGTGTACAAGTTAGGTGGGTCGACAACATATTCTTGTCATGTGACGCACATGCCGTCACCAGTGTCGTGTAGAATATATCAGATGAGTTTTCCTGTGGAGGAATCGGTTGACCTATGACCTTGCGATCAAATGTTTTCGGTTCCCATTGGAGAGACACGTCCTTTCGTCTACTAATCGCACGGTTTTGCGGTGCGTCGCAAAACACAGACACTAAACTTATTACAGTGAACCAAGGACCTCTCCTGCTGCAGCTGCTCACGCTACCACGAGACCATGGCGCTCGTGAGCTAACTGTCTCCATGATATTGCCTATGTCGCCCATGGGCTACTCTGTTTGTATATTTTGCTTATTTTTTCACAGTTCCACACAACTTCTTCCTGTTTTCTCAATTGATCTGTGTTCAGTTTATCAAGGCCTATCCACTGTGCCAACTTATAACTAAATCTGAGGGGGGTGCGATGGGGAGGTTCCCTTGTTAGCTAGAGTTCAACCTAGGCAGACGCATTTTCATAATGAGTTCTGTAATGTTTGCATTGATTGTCTGAGGAGGGCCCATCAGGCTTAGTCCCTGCGAATATGTTGTATCAGTTCATGGTATTCCATGTTACGAGATTGTCAGTTCATAGCCGCAGCTGCAGTCCTAAAAACTACTGAAGATAAGTAATTTCATTGTACTACGTGTTTCTTGAGTAATAATCCTTCTCTCTAACAGTGTGCCGTACCGCATATTATTGCAACCTGGACTCCTGTCAACTCGGCCTCCTGCTTATTTGCACTTAGTAACGAGTTGGAAACACCCACGCGTTTTGTGCCTCTAAACAGTGAGACACAATACCTACCTCTATTACCAAATTGATGATCTCTTTTTCTTCTTAGTCAAGTTGTATCGTAAATTTTTGTTCTTTCAGATTCTACTGACTGCCTCAGTTGCACCGTCGACCCAAGTACTTTTCACCTTTTGTTACTGTACTCTGACCTTGTGTCAGAGGAGACTCGTGGTTCAAATGGCTCTGAGCACTATGGGACTCAACTGCTGAGGTCATTAGTCCCCTAGAACTTAGAACTACTTAAACCTAACTAACCTAAGGACATCACAAACATCCATGCCCGAGGCAGGATTCGAACCTGCGACCGTAGCGGTCTTGCGGTTCCAGGAGACTCGTGTTTGACGTGCGAGGTTAAGATGGCCTCGCCACAGAGGCAGCCGAAAAGGCCATCGCAGGCTGCAGAGCGATGCGGTGTCGTGTTTCCACCTCGCCTCTCTCTCCTTCCCTTCACCGCGCCACCTGATACCCTGGGACCAGCAAGTACACTGTCTCCTCGTCTCAACAACAAGGACCTCTCGCGTGACGTCAGAAGCGTCCAGTTCAGAGGGCGATGAGAGACGCCTCCCACACAGCTACTGCTCTGGATTACCTAGGGCCAGATGCAAATCCAGGTAGAGGGGAGGGGGCTGGGGGACTGCCGCAACTCCCCCCCCCCCCCAAAAAAAACCGTTTCTTCCTAATCACCAAAAAAATTTGAAAAATATGTAAAAATCTGCCAAACGGTTGCATAGGTTTTCTATATACCTTGACCAGGTTTCGTCACCTCTAAGGGTGACTTCATCAGAAGGTAAGGTAATTACATGAAAAACATATCGTCAAAGATATACAGTGATTTATGAGCTGAGTTGCTCAAGTCATATATTAAAATATAAGACATAATGTTCTTCAAAAAGTCAAACATGAATACATAAGTAATACCAGTGTGGTGTGAGGAGATTTTTACATATTTTTCAAATTTGTGTATACGGTTGCTGGAAACGTCAGCCATGTTCAAAGTTGTACCAAAAAGTTCTTTGGAAAACAGCTTTCAGATTTAAGTCTCAAAAATTTTCTCGCTATTCTGGTTGGTATTATATAGAGCAGTGGTTGGGAAACTGCGGCACGCGGTTTTCAGTATTATTCTATAATAATACTTACCAAGCGAACCAACAGCTGAACCTAAAAATGTTAACTAACGTTAAGAGCACCTTAAAGACTGTAATTTTCCTGCTCTGGACTTTTTTGAGTCATCAGTCATCTGGCAGATTTCATACGGCCCGCCACGAATTCCTCTCCTGTGCAAACCCCTTCATCTCAGAGTAGCTCTAGCAATATACGTTCACAGGTAATTGCTAGATGTATTCCAATCACTGTCCACTCCTACAGTTTCTATTCTCTACGGCTCCCTTCAGTGTCATGGAAGTTATTCCATCAAGTAGAAAGACATGTCCTATCACGCTGTCTGTACTTTCCATGTTGTTGTGGTCTTCAGTCCTGAGACTGGTTTGATGCAGCTCTCCATGGTATTCTACCCTGTGCAAGCTTCTTCATCTCACAGTACTTAAAAGCAACCTACATCCTTCTGAATCTGCTTAGTGTATTCATCTCTTGGTCTCCCTCTACGATTTTTACCCTCCACGCTGCCCTCCAGTACTAAATTCGTGATCCCTTGATGCCTCAGAACATGTCCTACCAACCGATCCCTTCTTCTTGTCAAGTTGTGCCACAAACTCCTCTTCTCCCCATTTCTATTCAGTACCTCCTCATTAGTTATGCGATCTACCCATCTGATCCTCAGCATTCTTCTGTAGCACCACATTTGGAAAGCTTCTATTCTCTTCTTGTCCGAACTAGTTATCGTCCATGTTTCACTTCCATACATGGATACACTCCATACAAATATTTTCAGAAACGACTTCCTGGCACTTAAATCTACACTCGATGTTAACAAATTTCTCTTCTTCAGAAACGCTTTCCTTGCCATTGCCAGTCTACATTTTATATCCTCTCTACTTCGACCATCATCAGTTATTCTGCTCCCTACATAGAAAAACTCCTTTACTACTTTAAGTGTCTCATTTCCTAATCCAATTCCCTCAGCATCACCCGACTTAATTCGACTACATTCCATTATCCTCGTTTTGCTTTTGTTGATGTTCATCTTATACCCTCCTTTCAAGACACTGTCCATTCCGTTCAACTGCTCTTGCAAGTGCTTTGCTGTCTCTGACAGAATTACAATGTCATCGGCGAACCTCAAAGTTTTTATTATATTCCTTTATTCGCCTATTCTGCGGAGAAGCTCCTAATTCCTTACCATATCAGTCCACCTAACTTCCAACATTCTTCTGTAGCACCACGTCTCAAATGCTTCGATACTCATCTGTTCCGGTTTTCCCACAGCACATTTTCACTACCATACAATGCTGTGCTCCAAACGCACATACTCAGAAAATTTTTCCTGAATTTATGGTCTATGTTTGGTACTAATAGACTTCTCTTGGCTTACCAGTACTAGTCTGCTTTTTATGTCTTCCTTACTCCGACCGTCATGGCTTATTTTGCTTCCTAGGTAGCAGAATTCCCTGAGTTTGTCTGCTTCGTGATCCCGAGTTCCGATGTTAAGGTTCTTAGTGTTCTCATTTCTGCTACTTCTCATTACTTTCGTCTCTCTTCGATTTACTCTGTCATATTCTGTTCTCATTAGACTGTTGATTCTACTCAGTACCTCCTGTAATTCTTCACTTTCACTGAGGACAGCAATTCATAAGCGAACCTTGTCATTGGTATCCTTTCGCTTTCGATTATAATTCCACTCTTGAAGCTTTGTTTTATTTCCGTCACTGCTTCTTCGATGCATAGACCGAACAGTCGCGGTGAAAGACTACATCCCTGTCCTACACCCTCTTTAATCTGTGCATTTCGTTCTTCGTCGTCCACTTCTATTGTTCCCTCTTTGCCCGTATTCACACTGTGTATTACCCGTCTTTCGCTGTACCCTACCCCTAATTTTCTCAGAATTTCGAACATCTTCCACTATTTGACATTGTCGAAAGGTTTTTCCAGGTCGACAAATCCCATGAACGAGTCTGATTTTTCTTCCCTCTTGCTTCCATTACCAGCTGCAACGTCAGAACTGTCTCTCTCTCGTGCCTTTACTTTTCCTAAAGCCAAATTGATCGTCATCTAACACATCCTCATTTTTCTTTTCCATTCTTTTGCATACTACTCATCTCGGCAACTTAGGCGCATGAATTTTTAAGCTAATTGTGCGATAATTCTCACACTTGTCGGCTCTTGCAATCTTTGGAATTGTGTGAAAGATCTTTTCTTAAAGTGAGATGGTATATTGCCAGTCTCGTAGATTCTGGACACTAACGTGAATCGTCGTTTTGCTACCACTTTTCCCAATGATTTTATAAACTCTAATTTAGTGTTATCTATCCCTTACGCCTTATTCAGTCTTAAGACTTGCGGAGCTCTTTTAATTCTGACTGTAATTCTGGATCCCCTGCATCTTCCTTGTCGAGTCCTGTTTTTTTCTGTCACGTCATCAGACACGTCCTTCCCCTCATAGAAGTATCCGATGAACTCTTTCCACTTATCTCCTCTCTCCTCTGCATTCAACAGTGGGATTTCCATTGCGCTCTTAATGTTACGAAATGTTCAAATGTGTGTGAAATCTTATGGGACTCAGTGAAGAAGAGTTACAGGATCTGGTGAATGGATTAAACAGTCCAATGAGTGCAGAATATGTTTTAAGAGTAAATCGAAGAAAGACGAAAGTAATGAGCACTAGCAGAAATGAAAACAGCGAGAAACATATCAGAATTGGTTCACGAAGCAGATGAAGCTACGGAATTCTGCTACCTAAGCAGCAGAATAACCCATGACCGACGGAGCAAGACGGACATCAAAAGCAGCCTGGTACTGGGAAAAAAAGGGATACTTAGCGAAGAGAAGTGTACTAGTATCAAACACAGGCTTTAATTTTAGGAAGTAATTTCTAGGAATGTACGTTTGGACCACGCCAATGTACGGCAGTGAAACATTGACTGTGGGAAAACGGGAAAAAAGCAAATCAAAGCATTTGAATGTGGTACTACGGAGGAATATTGATAATCAGGTGGACTGCTAAGGTAAGGAATGAGGAGGTTCTCCCAAGAATCGACGAGGAAAGGAATATATGGAAAACACTGACAAGAAGAAGGGACAGGAGGATAGGACACCTGGTAAGATATCAGGGAATAACTTCCATGGTATTAGAGGGAGGTATAGAGAGTATAAACTATAGGGAAGGGCAGAGATTAGAATACGCGCAGCAAATAATTGAGGACGTACGTTGGAATTGCTATCTGACGTCAGAAGTTGGCCCAGGAGAGGAATTCGTGCTGCACCTCGCCAAAGCAGTCAGAAGAGTTATGATTAAAAAAAGAAATTAACTCGTGCGTTTTACTTCCGATAATGAGCGTAGGTGTGGTACTAAATCAAATGCTTGTCGGAAGTCTAGATTGATGGTCTTGAGTACGTCGTGTGAAAAAACTGCGAACCGGTTTTCACGTCGGCTATGTTTTCCGAATCCGTACTGGTTGGCGTGGAGGAGGTCATTCTGTTCGAGATACCTCGCTATGCTTGAGCTCAGAAAATGTTGTAGGATTGTACGAGATAAGGCTGTCGAGGTTATTGGACGGTAGGTCTGTGCATGAGATCCTCGTCGCTTTCTACATCTACATCTACATGATTACTCTGCAATTCACATTTAAGTGCTTGGCAGAGGGTTCATCGAACCACAATCATACTATCTCTCTACCATTCCACTCCCGAACAGCGCGCGGGAAAAACGAACACCTAAACCTTTCTGTTCGAGCTCTGATTTCTCTTATTTTATTTTGATGATCATTCCTACCTATGTAGGTTGGGCTCAACAAAATATTTTCGCATTCGGAAGAGAAAGTTGGTGACTGAAATTTCGTAAATAGATCTCGCCGCGATGAAAAACGTCTTTGCTTTAATGACTTCCATCACAACTCGCGTATCATATCTGCCACACTCTCTCTCCTATTACGTGATAGTACAAAACGAGCTGTCCTTTTTTGCACCCTTTCGATGTCTTCCGTCAATCCCACCTGGTAAGGATCCTACACCGAGCAGCAATATTCTAACAGAGAACGAACGAGTGTAGTGTAAGCTGTCTCTTTAGTGGACTTGTTGCATCTTCTAAGTGTCCTGCCAATGAACCGCAACCTTTAGCTCGCCTTCCCCACAATATTATCTATGTGGTCTTTCCAACTAAAGTTGTTCGTAATTTTAACACCCAGGTACTTAGTTCAATTGACAACCTTGAGAATTGTACTATTTATCGAATAATCGAATTCCAACGGATTTCTTTCGGAACTCATGTGGATCACCTCACATTTTTCGTTATTTAGCGTCAACTGCCACCTGCGAAACCATACAGCAATCTTTTCTAAATCGCTTTGCAACTGATACTGGTCTTCGGATGACCTTACTAGACGGTAAATTACAGCATCATCTGCGAACAACCTAAGACAATTGCTCAGATTGCCACCCAGGTCATTTATATAGATCAGGAACAGCAGAGGTCCCAGGACGCTTCCCTGGGGGACACCTGATATCACATCAATTTTACTCGATTATTTGCCGTCTATTACTACGAACTGCGACCTTCCTGACAGGAAATCACGAATGCAGTCGCAGAACTGAGACGATACCCCATAGGCCCACAGCTTGATTAGAAGTCGCTTGTGAGGAACGGTGTCAAAAGCTTTCCGGAAATCTAGAAATACGGAATCAACTTTCATCCTCAGCTAGCGCTCCACCTGCCTATAAAGATATCCACGTCGACGCCACGTTAAGCTATTTTTTTTACATCGCTGCTGCTGCTGCTGCTCAGCGTGGAACGTGGAATCCCACATGCGTCCACGTTACGCCTGACGCGTCGGGACTCTCAATGGGGATTTTATGCGCTGCCTGCAAACGCTAACACCCACCCCTCTTTCCTGTGTGGGTCAGTTAAAAGCCCGCTGTGACTTTCAGGCTGCAAGTTTATGGTACACGGATTTATGTAGTGCTGAAAAAAAAATCCCGCGATTATGAAATGAAAGGCTTTAACGTATTTTTTCCCGACGCGCGAAAATTAAAATACCGCAGCTTTTGTTCCGTATATGATATTCGCCACGACGCCATTATCGTAGCTCTCTGGACGCATCGGTGTGTGAATGAAGTATCACACACACACACACACACACACACACACACACACACACACACACACACACACACACAGAGGGAGAGGGAGAGAGAGAGAGAGAGAGAGAGATGAAGAGCGACAATGAACATGCTCAGCCACAAATATTAATTATGCAAATTAAATCATATGACTCTCGTAAATTTGGGACACAACCGATACTGAGCGACGCGTCGTAGTGGGGTCAGCACACAGGACTCGCAGTCGGCGGGGAGAAGATTCACATCCACTTCTTGCCATTCACATGTACACTGAAGCTCCAAGACACTGGTATAGGCTGTTGTTGTTGTGGTCTTCAGTCCAGAGACTGTTCTGATGCAGCTCTCAATGCTACTCTATCCCGTGCAAGCATACGCATGCGTATTCAGAGATATGTAAACAGGCAGAATACGGCGCTGCGGTCGGCAACACCTATACAAGACAACAAGTGTCTGATGCAGTTGTTAGATCGGTTACTGCTGCTGCAATGGCAGGTTATCAAGATTTAAGTGAGTTTGAACGTGGTGTTGTAGTCGGTGCATGAGCGATGGGACACAGCATCTCCGAGGTAGCGATGAAGTGGCGATTTTCCCGTACGACCATTTCATGAGTGTAGCGTGAATATTAGGAATCCGGTAAAACCTCAAACCTCCGACATCGCTGCGGCCGGAAAAATATCCTGCAAGAACGGGATCAAAGACGACTGAAGAGAATCGTTCAACGTGGCAAAAGTCCAACCCTTCCGTAAATTGCTGCAGATTTCAATGCTGGTCCATCGACAAGTTCAAAAATGGTTCCAGTGGCTCTTATCACTATGGTACTTAACGTCTGAGGTCATCAGTCCCGTAGTACTTACAAGGGAAGCTCCCCATCGCACCCCCCTCAGATTTAGTTATAAGTTGGCACAGTGGATAGGCCTTGATAAACTGAATACAGATCAATTGAGAAAACAGGAAGAAGTTGTGTGGAACTGTGAAAAATTAAGCTAAATATACAAACTGAGTAGTCCATGGACCATATAGGCAACATCATGACAGTGTGAGCTCAGGAGCGGCGTGGTCCAGTGGTAGGGTGAGCAGCTGCAGGACGAGAGGTCCCTGGTTCAAGTCTTCCCTCGAGTGAAAATTTTACTTTCTTTATTTTTGCATAGTTATTATCTGTCCGTTCGTTCACTGACGTCTCTGTTCACTGTAATAAGTTTAGTGTCTTTGTTTTGCGACCGCATCGCAAAACCGTGCGATTAGTAGACGAAACGACGTGCCTCTCCAATGGGAACCGAAAACATTTGATTGCAAGGTCATAGGTCAACCGATTCCTCCACAGGAAAACATGTCTGATGTATTCTATACGACACTGGTGACGGCATGTGCGTCACATGACAGGAATATGTTGTCGACCCACCTAACTTGTACACTTGGCGAATGGGTAAAAAGATTCTTCTACCTTGCCCGATTTAGGTTTTCTTGTGGATGTGATAATCACTCCCAAAAAAGTGATGAAAACATAAGAGTTTGTCACATAAACCGAAAATAAAAAATTAAACTTTTCACTCGATGGAAGATTTGAACCAAGGACCTTTCGTTCCGCAGCTACTCACGTTACCACGAGACCACAGCGCTCCTGCGTTCCTAATGTCCTTGATATTGCATATCTTCCCATTAACTACTCAGTTTGTATATTTTGCTTATTTTTTGTCACAGTTCCACACAACTTCTTCCTGTTTTCTCAATTGATCTGTGTTCAGTTTTTCAAGGCCTGTCCACTGTGCCAACTTATAACTAAACCTGAGGGGGGTGCGATGGGGAGGTTCCCTTGTTAGATCTACTTAAACCTAACTAACCTATGGACATCACACACATCCATGCCCGAGGCAGGATTCGAACTTGCGACCGTAGCGAACGCGCGGTTCCAGACTGAAGCGCCTAGAAGCGCTCGGCCACACCGGCCGGCTATCAAGAAGTGTCAGCGTGCGAATCATTCAACGAAATCATCCAACTGGAAACATGTTGCCTGGTCGGACGAGTCTCGTCTCCGATTGTATCGAGGGGTTGACCGGGTACGTGTTTGGAGACAACCTCACAAATCCATGGACGCTGCATGGCAGCGGGGGACTGTTCAAGCTGGTGGCTGGCCTGTAGTGGTGTGGGGCCTGTGCAAGTGGAGTGATGTGGAACCCCTGATACGTCTGGATACTAGTCTGACAGGTTACACGTACGTAAGCATCCTGTCTGATCACCTGCATCCATTCATGTCCATTATGCATTCCGACGAACTTTTATAATTGGAGCAGGACAATTCGACACCCAACACATCCAGAATTGTTATAGTGTGGCTCCAGGGACACTGTTCTGAGTTTAAACACTTCCGCTGGCCACCAAACTCCCCAGATATGAACATTATTGAGCATATCTGGGATGCCTTGTATCTTCAGAAGAGATCTCTACCCCCTCGTACTCTTACGGATATGTGGACAGCGCTGCAGGATTCATGGTGTCTATTCCCTCCATCACTACTTCGGACATCAGTCGAGTCCAAGTCACGTCGTGATGCGGCACTTCTGCGTCCTTGCGGGGGCCCTACAGGCAGGTGTACCAGTTTCTTTGGCTCTTCAATGTAGGTTTTCCGTGATTTTCGTGAGTCGCTCCAGGTGTACATGCTGGGATTAATTCGAAATAAACTCGCTGACTGCGAATATCGTGACATTAGCTGTGTTAGCCAATGACGTACGAAGGCATTCAGTAAATAATGCAACATATTTTTTTCTCAAAGCAGGTTTGTTTTATCCAGGATTCCAAAACACCATACTACCCTCCGCTCTTTGCGCTAGAAAACCCTATTTTACAACGTAATATCTGTTCAGTGCGACAGCCTTATGCCACTTCACTGGGAGGACCTGCATCCCGGCGTCGTCCCACTCTACTGGTCAACGTCGGAGCCGACGTCTCGCTGTATCAGTTCTCTGCCCGTGATCCACACACTGCCTGCTGCCGACTACATCCTCGTCCTTCATTGAGCCGGCCGAAGTGGCCGTGCGGTTAAAGGCGCTGCAGTCTGGAACCGCAAGACCGCTACGGTCGCAGGTTCGAATCCTGCCTCGGGCATGGATGTTTGTGATGTCCTTAGGTTAGTTAGGTTTAACTAGTTCTAAGTTCTAGGGGACTAATAACCTCAGCAGTTGAGTCCCATAGTGCTCCGAGCCATTCGTCCTTCATTGGGCCAGACAGATGGAAATTGGAAGGTGCGACATCTGGTCTGTAGGGTGGACGAGGAAGAACAGGCCATGAAGTTCTGTCAGCTCCTCTCGGCTGCGTAGAGTTGTGTGAGGCTTTTTGTTGTCATGAATAAGAACAAGTTAGTTAACACTTTTGTGAGGATGAACACAGTGTCGTTTCTTCGTTTTCCTAAGGGTAGCACAGTACACTTAAGAGTTGACCTGTGCAACATCAGGGAGGACATAAAGCAGAATAACCTCTTCACAGACCCAGAAAACCGTCGCCATGGCTTCACCGGCTGAGGGTGCGGCTTCGAACTTCTTCTTTGGAGGAGAGGTGGTGTGGCCCCACTCCACAGGGCTGTCGTTTTTTCCGGTCCGAACTGATGTACACACGTTTCATCACACGTGACGATGTTCGACAAAACATTGTCACGATCGGCCTCGTAGCGCGCAAACAGCTCCGCACAGCTGGTCCTCGGTTGCTCGTCATCGTCTTCTGTTAGTCGGTGAGGTACTCAGCAGGCACACACACTTGAATACCCCAGCTACAGCTACAGCACCACCGACGGAGACGTCCAGTTGTGCAGTGAGGTGTTTGTAAACCGTCGATCACCTCCAATGAGAGTGTCCGCACGTTGCAAAACTGCGGGAGTCACAGCTGTGTGCAGACGTCCGGCACGCGGGCGATCGAAGAGGTTTGCGTGACCTTGTTACGGAGATGGCAGTCGCCTCCCCCAACGACTCACCGTGCTTTTGTTCACTGGCATATCTGCGTATACATTCTGCAGGCGTCTTTGAATATCTGCGAAGCTCTGCTTTCCCACCAATAGGAAGCTCAATAACAGCTCTCCGTTTGGAACGCACTCCTTTTATAGACGCCATTTTGAAGGCTATCGGAACTTCATCTATATCGACATCTACATGTACATACATATTCCACAAGCCACTGTTCGGTGCGTGCTCGAGGGTACCCTGCACCACTACTAGCCATTTCCTTTTCTGTTCCACTCGCAAATAGAGCGACTGTATACAGGGTGTTACAAAAAGGTACGGCCAAACTTTCAGGAAACATTCCTCACACACAAAGAAAGAAAAGATGTTATGTGGACATGTGTCCGGAAACGCTTACGTTCCATGTTAGACCTCATTTCATTACTTCTCTTCAAATTACATTAGTCATGGAATGGAAACACACAGCAACAGAACGTACCAGCGTGACTTCAAACACTTTGTTACAGGAAATGTTCAAAATGTCCTCCGTTAGCGACAATACATGCATCCACCCTCCGTCGCATGGAATCCCTGATGCGCTGATGCAGCCCTGGAGAATGGCGTATTGTATCACAGCCGTCCACAATACGAGCACAAAGAGTCTCTACATTTGGTACCGGGGTTGCGTAGACAAGAGCTTTCAAATGCCCCCATAAATGAAAGTCAAGAGGGTTGACGTCAGGAGAGCGTGGAGGCCATGGAATTGATCCGCCTCTACCGATCCATCAGTCACCGAATCTGTTGTTGAGAAGCGTACGAACACTTCGACTGAAATGTGCAGGAGCTCCATCGTGCATGAACCACATGTTGTGTCGTACTTGTAATGGCACACGTTCTAGCAGCACAGGTAGAGTATCCCGTATGAAATCATGATAACGTGCTCCATTGAGCGTAGGTGGAAGAACATGGGGCCCAATCGAGACAGCACCAACAATGCCTGCCCAAACGTTCACAGAAAATCTGTGTTGATGACGTGATTGCACTATTGCGTGCGGATTCTTGTCAGCCCACAAATGTTGATTGTGAAAATTTACAATTTGATCACGTTGGAATGAAGCCTCATCCGTAAAGAGAACATTTGCACTGAAATGAGGATTGACGCATTGTTGGATGAACCATTCGCAGAAGTGTACCCGTGGAGCCCAATCAGCTGCTGATAGTGCCTGCACACGCTGTACATGGTACGGAAACAACTGGTTCTCCCTTAGCACTCTCCATACAGTGACGTGGTCAACGTTACCTTGTACAGCAGCAACCTCTCTGACGCTGACATTAGGGTTATCGTCAACTGCACGAAGAATTGCCTCGTCCATTGCAGGTGTCCTCGTCGTTCTAGGTCTTCCCCAGTCGCGAATCGTAGGCTGGAATGTTCTGTGCTCCCTAAGACGCCGATCAATTGCTTCGAACGACCTCCTGTCGGGACACCTCCGTTCTGGAAATCTGTCTCGATACAAACGTACCGCGCCACGGCTATTTCCCCGTGCTAATCCATACATCAAATGGGCATCTGCCAACTCCGCATTTGTAAGCATTGCACTGACTGCAAAACCACGTTCGTGATGAACACTAACCTGTTGATGCTACGTACTGATGTGCTTGATGCTAGTACTGTAGAGCAATGAGTCGCATGTCAACACAAGCACCGAAGTCAACATTAGCTTTCCTTCAATTGGGCCAACTGGCGGTGAATCGAGGAAGTACAGTACATACTGACGAAACTAAAACGAGCTCTAACATGGAAATTAAGCGTTTCCGGACACATGTCCACATAACATCTTTTCTTTATTTGTGTGTGAGAAATGTTTCCTGAAAGTTTGGCCGTACCTTTTTTTAACGCCCTGTATATCAACGCCCGTCAGCAGCTGAGGGTATTAATATAATTCTAATTTCCTTCTAGACGGCTGCAGGTCATCAATGGTGGCTGTTATTTCGGACATGTCCATATAAGTATACGGTTCCATGTATTGATGAGGTTGTCTCCATACCTGTACACGTCCACCCGCTCATTACAATTTCAATCGAGACTCGTCCGACCAGGCAAGATGCTTCCAGTCACCAACAGTCCAATGTCAGTGTTGAAGGGCACAGGCGAGGTGTAAATCTTTGTATCGTTCAGTCATAAAGGATACACGAGTGGGCTTTCAGCTCCGAATGCCCATATCGATGATGTCTCGTTACATGGTTCGGACGCAGCGATGTCGGATTCCTGATATTCACGGTACACTCGTGAAATGGTCGTACAGGAACATCCTCACTGCGTCACTACTTCGGGGATGCTGTGTCCCACAGCTCGTGCACCGACTGTAACACCACGTCCAAACTCACTTAAACTTGATAACCTGTCATTGTAGCAGCAACCGATCTAACAACTGAGCGTAACACCTGTTCTCTTATATAGGGGTTGCCGACCGCAGCGCCGAATTCAACCTGTATTTGAATACGCATGTTTATACCAGTCTCTTTGGCGCTTCGGTGCACATTATTTAGTATTACCTAAGAGTACTTATTGCTCCATATTTCGCGGATTTTGCCTACCTCACTCAGCCACTACCACGTACCGCGACCAAACTAACATGATAACTACACTCATAATATCCTTAACGAGATATACGTCTGTGTGCATCTCATATCTAGAACGCTACACATGGCTGGTCCCATGCCATACATTCTGACCCGGGCAACGAACTGGATGAGAAAAAACTTGGGATACCTGCAAGAAAATGACCCAGGTTTCGAGCCAGAAGCACAATCCCACAATGAGGCAGCTTTCATGAGATAATTAGCAATCGAACAAGCTGGTTGCTGGGATGTGTTGCAGCTGCAGTGTTTATTTCTTCGAATGAGCCATTACTATGGACTAACACTTGTACGCAGCAACAATCTGATGTAATGAAAGTTTACTTTATTACTGGCACTTCCTGGCAGATTAAAACTGTGTGCCGGACCGAGACTCGAACTCGGGATCTTTGCCTCACGGCGTGCTCTACCATCTGAGCTACCCAAGCACGACTCACGACCCGTCCTCACAGTTTCAATTGTGCCAGTACCTCGTCTCCTACCTTCCAAACTTCACAGATGCTCTTCTGCGAGCCTTGCAGTACTGGCACTCCTGGAAGAAAGGATATTGCGGAGACATGGCTTAGCCACAGCCTGGGGGATATTTCCAGAATGATACTGGGTACTTTATTACTGTTTAATTAAACAGTGATTTAGCTCATTTAATGTAGGTTTATTTTTTTCGTTGTTTGATGAAGCTAAGATTATACTGCGATTTTGCCCATACATGGTTGGCTTACTAACATAAAACAGCTGTTCTTTACATCCGTAGATAGTACGTCGCGCGCCCGCTTGCGTAATAACAGCAGCGCAGCCCTTTACTAATAAACACGAAAATATCAGTTCTGCAGAAGTATCTAAGGATTCTTACGAAAATTCCAATCTAGTTGTAGTTTCTCAAGATAAGCCCGCTACACTGTCCATACTAGTGTAAAAGTTGATTCCTTATTGCCCTCGCAAAGTGCAAAACATCCCCACCACGCCTGAGGTTTTGTGGACCTCCTACCCCGCCGTACGTCAGCGCCGGCACGGAGACCTCCCTCTGAACTAACAGAGCGCTCCATTAATTCGGGCTGAAACACGCCTCCTCTCTCTAGGACGGGTTCAGGACCCACCCGGGGCAGGCGATGAGTCGTACGGAGGCGGGGTGTGGATGTTTTACCAAATAGGCGCGCCTCCACTGACGGAACAGTTTCTGTCACAACCAGCAGACTACGGGGCCCCTCATCATGCAAGATACTTCCAGTCAGCGTTTGGTATTAGGAAGACTTCCAAATCTCGTATATATACTCCACATTCGACGTTCAAAACTATGTTTGAGAACATTTTTCTATATTATCCCCACTCTTTGTAATTAAACAAAGAAAATGTTTACAGTGCTTCAAAAAGTAATATTCGCAGTAAACTAAAAACGTATTGATTTAATTTTACATATTTTAAAAGAAGAAATATTGAGTTTGCTCGCAGAGAGGATGAGAGAAGGGTGCAGCTATACGCGCGCTGCTTTGACAGACAGGTGGCGCGGAGCTAGCTAGGGGCTGGCGTGTGTAGCTGGCTGCCTAACTAGCAGGCGATAACCCTGCTACTGGCGGAATGTGAGCGCCACGAAGTAAGCTGGTGTCGTAAGGACAGCAAGACTAGTCTACAGGCACGATAATGCGAGTGCTTTTCCGAAGGGATGTGGTCTTCCCTGGCCCTAGCGACGTGTGACGGTGCCTCAGGCCGCAAATTCAGAGATCACAAAGTATTAGGATGGTGCATAAGATCGCTGCGTTTTTCTTCTGTATATTAATATTGCTACAGGTTTTGGATTTTACAAAGAGTGTTCTACGTCATTAGCCCTTACCTGCATTTGTCGTAAATCCCTCGCGCAGCGCAAAGTTCCAGGCGACTGGGAAAAAGCGCAGATGACTCTAGTATATAGAAAGGTAAAGAAATGGACCCGCAATATTACAGACCAATATCCCAAACTTCTGTTTGCTGCAGGCTAGCTGAACACATTCTCAGTTCGATTATAATAGACTTACTTGAAGCTGAGCAGCTAACGTCGACGAATCAACATGGTTTTAGGAAGTATCGTGAGTGCGAAACTCAGCTTGCCCTTTCCTCACGTGACATACCGAGGACTATGTGTGAGGGGCAACAGACAGATTCCATATTCCTAGAAAGCATTTGACAACGTGCCCCAATGTAGACTGTTAACGAAACTACGAGCATATCGAATAAGTTCGCAGATATGTGAGTGTTCATCAGAGACCACGAAGTGTGATAGGACGGCTGTTGTTCTTTGTACGGGGTGAGGCCATCTGAATGTTCAATGCGTTAACTCTAAGGAACAAATGGCAGATATTTTACCAAAAGCAGCTAGGAGTGCACATTTCAGTAGACTGTGTCAAAAGCTGGGGATAGTGAATTTTATGGGTGGTTATGGAAATTATTAAATTGATGGGGGTGTTGAAGTAATGACAATTTAATAATTATACTTTACTTTGCTAACTTCCAGCATTCTGGAAGGCTTTGTAGTGCCTCGAGAATTTCGGTGTAAATTCTGGAGACCCTCGTATTTCCACCGTCTCGAACACGCGTTATTTTAGAGATGAGTGTGGTGAAGCAGAACTGTGTCTACTGTTTCTTTTGATGGAAAAACTAGTTACTTTCACTGATGATTATACCCATTCATTCATTCATTGAGCATCCATTTTATCATATACAATGATATAGGAGTTGTCATGTTACATAATATGAAATTGTAATTATACAGTAAATTGATAACATAGGCCTACGGTGGTAAAACATACACTCCTGGAAATGGAAAAAAGAACACATTGACACCGGTGTGTCAGACCCACCATACTTGCTCCGGACACTGCGAGAGGGCTGTACAAGCAATGATCACACGCACGGCACAACGGACACATCAGGAACCGCGGTGTTGGCCGTCGAATGGCGCTAGCTGCGCAGCATTTGTGCACCGCCGCCGTCAGTGTCAGCCAGTTTGCCGTGGCATACGGAGCTCCATCGCAGTCTTTAACACTGGTAGCATGCCGCGACAGCGTGGACGTGAACCGTATGTGCAGTTGACGGACTTTGAGCGAGGGCGTATAGTGGGCATGCGGGAGGCCGGGTGGACGTACCGCCGAATTGCTCAACACGTGGGGCGTGAGGTCTCCACAGTACATCGATGTTGTCGCCAGTGGTCGGCGGAAGGTGCACGTGCCCGTCGACCTGGGACCGGACCGCAGCGACGCACGGATGCACGCCAAGACCGTAGGATCCTACGCAGTGCCGTACGGGACCGCACCGCCACTTCCCAGCAAATTAGGGACACTGTTGCTCCTGGGGTATCGGCGAGGACCATTCGCAACCGTCTCCATGAAGCTGGGCTACGGTCCCGCACACCGTTAGGCCGTCTTCCGCTCACGCCCCAACATCTTGTAGCCCGCCTCCAGTGGTGTCGCGACAGGCGTGAATGGAGGGACGAATGGAGACGTGTCGTCTTCAGCGATGAGAGTCGCTTCTGCCTTGGTGCCAATGATGGTCGTATGCGTGTTTGGCGCCGTGCAGGTGAGCGCCACAATTAGGACTGCATACGACCGAGGCACACAGGGCCAACACCCGGCATCATGGTGTGGGGAGCGATCTCCTACACTGGTCGTACACCACTGGTGATCGTCGAGGGGACACTGAATAGTGCACGGTACATCCAAACCGTCATCGAACCCATCGTTCTACCATTCCTAGACCGGCAAGGGAACTTGCTGTTCCAACAGGACAATGCACGTCCGCATGTATCCCGTGCCACCCAACGTGCTCTAGAAGGTGTAAGTCAACTACCCTGGCCAGCAAGATCTCCGGATCTGTCCCCCATTGAGCATGTTTGGGACTGGATGAAGCGTCGTCTCACGCGGTCTGCACGTCCAGCACGAACGCTGGTCCAACTGAGGCGCCAGGTGGAAATGGCATGGCAAGCCGTTCCACAGGACTACATCCAGCATCTCTACGATCGTCTCCATGGGAGAATAGCAGCCTGCATTGCTGCGAAAGGTGGATATACACTGTACTAGTGCCGACATTGTGCATGCTCTGTTGCCTGTGTATATGTGCCTGTGGTTCTGTCAGTGTGATCATGTGATGTATCTGACCCCAGGAATGTGTCAATAAAGTTTCCCCTTCCTGGGACAATGAATTCACGGTGTTCTTATTTCAATTTCCAGGAGTGTATATAAATATACAGGGTGGTCCATTGATCGTGACCGGGCCAAATATCTCACGAAATAAGCGTCAGACGAAAAAACTACAAAGAACGAAGCTTGTCTAGCTTGAAGGGGGAAACCAGATGGCGCTATGGTTGACCCGCTAGATGGCGCTGCCATAGGTCCAACGGATATCAACTGCGTTTTTTAAATACGAACCCCCATTTTTAGTACATATTCGTGTAGTACGTAAAGAAATATGAATGTTTTAGTTGGACCACTTTTTTCGCTTTGTGGTAGATAGCGCTGTAATAGTCACAAACGTATAAGTACGTGGTATCGCGTAACATTCCGCCAGTGGAGACGATATTTGCTTCGTGATACATTACCCGTGTTAAAATGGACCGTTTGCCAATTGCGGAAAAGGTCGATATCGTGTTGATGTATGGCTAAAACAAAATGCCCAACGTACGTGAGCTATGTATGCTGGTCGGTATACTGGACGACATAATCCAAGTGTCCGGACCGTTCGCCGGAAGTGTTCAGCCACATGTGAAACGTCAACCACGACCTGCAACAAATGATGATACCCAAGTAGGTGTTTTAGCTGCTGTCGCGGCTAATCCGCATATCAGTAGCAGACAAATTGCACGTGAATCGGGAATCTCTAAAACATCGGTGTTGAGAATGCTACATCAACATGGATTGCATCCGTACCATATTTCTATGCACCAGGAATTGCATGGCGACGACTTTGAACGTCGTGTACATTTCTGCCACTGGGCATAGGATAAATTACGGGACGATGACAGATTTTTTGGACGCGTTTTATTTAGCGACGAAGCGTCATTCACCAACAGCGGTAACGTAAACCGGCATAATATGCACTATTGGGCAAAGGAAAATCCACGATGGCTGCGACAAGTGGAACATCAGCGACCTTGGCGGGTAAATGTATGGTGCAGCATTATAGGAGGAAGGATAATTGGGCCCCATTTTAACGATGATAATTTAAATGGTGCAATGTATGCTTATTTCCTACGTAATGTTATACCGATGTTATTACAAGATGTTTCACTGCATGATAGAGTGGCGATGTAATTCCAACACCATGGATGTCCGGCACACAGCTTGCTTGCGGTTGAAGCGGTATCGAATAGCATATTGCATGACAGGTGGATTGGTCGTCGAAGCACCATACCATGGCCCGCACGTTCACCGGATCTGACGTCCCCAGATTTCTTTCTGTGGGGAAAGTTGAAGGATATTTGTTATCGTGATTCACCGACAACGCCTGACAACAGGCGTCAGCGCATTGTCACTGCATGTGCGAACATTACGGAAGGCGAACTACTCGCTGTTGAGAGGAATGTCGTTACACGTATTGCCAAATGCATTGAGGTTGACGGACATCATTTTGAGCATTTATTGCATTAATATGGTATTTACAGGTAATCACGCTGTAACAGCATGCGTTCTGAGAAATGATAAGTTCACAAAGGTACATGTATCACATTGGAAGAACCGAAATGAAATGTTCAAACGTACCTACATTGTGTATTTTAATTTAAAAAACCCACCTGTTACCAACTGTTCGTCTAAAATTTTGAGCCATATGTTTGTGAGTATTACAGCGCCATCTATCACAAAGGGAAAAAAGTGGTCCAATTCATATTTCTTTACGTACTACACGAATATGTAATAAAAATGGGGGCTCCTATTTAAAAAAATGCAGTTGATATCCGTTTGACCTGCGGCAGCACCACCTAGCGGGCCAACCATAGCGCCATCTGGTTTCCCCCTTCAAGCTAGACGGGTTTCGTTCTTTGTAGTTTTTTCGTTTGTTGCTTATTTCGTGAGATATTTGGCTCGGTTACGATCAATGGACCACCCTGTATGTGCCTCTGTACGAGAGCCAGTCTTTCTAATTTGGTCTCGATGGTCGGTATGCAAAATGTACGTTGGCGGCAGTAGACTCGTTCTGCAGTCAGCCTCAACTGCCGGTTCTCTATTTTGTCTTAGTACTGCAGGTCGAAAAGTATGTCGCCTTCCCTCCAATGCTTGCCACTTGAGTTTTCGCGAAGCCTCTCCGTAATACCTGCGTCACGCTCGAACCTACCGGTAACAAATCTAGCACCCCGCTTTGAATTGCTTCGATGTCTTCCTTTAATCCGACCTGTTACGGATCCCAGACACTGGAACAGTACTCAACAATCGGTTGCAATACTGTCCCACGTTTCTCATCTGCGTTTCTTCTTGGTGTAGCAATTTTAATGGCCAGTAGTGTAGTTGCAGCATTGTGTTCTCCTTTTTGTGCTAAAGTAATCCTTAAATGTGGAGTCAGCAATTGTATTTTCCTTCTGGTATTGTGATTATGTACATCATTGCTCCTTTAGAAATGAAGTGAATTATTTACGACAAACTTCACGAGGGAATAAATATACTGTAAGTCAGTAGTCAGAATTTCCCACTCATTAAACATGTGACTGGAAAATGGTCATAGGTGAGCAACACACATTAATTCATTCATTTCCGTGTCCCGTCAGCATTTCCAGTAGGTAGCAACTTCGATGACCTTGTTGCTTCCCTCGATCAGCTCCTGTGTTGTGCAGGGTAATTAACAACACACCTTATTCTTACTGCACGTTTTTGAGCAATGAGGATTTTCTTTCTAAATGATGAGCTACCCCAGAACAGTATATCATATGACATTATCGAATGAAAATATGCAAAACGTGTCAACTTACTGTTTTGTCTCCCCCCAAAATTTGCAATGATTCTAAGTGAAAATGTGGCTAAAGTAAGTTGTTTTAGGAGTCCCAAAATGTGCTTTTTATATTTTAAAATCTTATGTATAACATTAACAAAAGCAAAACGAGAATAATGGAATGTGGTCGAATTAAATCGAGTGATGCTGAGGGAACTAGTTTACGAAATGAGACGCTTAAAGTAGTATATGAGTTTTGCCATTTGGGGAGCAAAATAACTGATGATGATCGAAATAGAGAGGATATAAAATGTAGACTGGCAATGGCAAGGAAAGCATTTCTTAAGAAGAGAAATTTGTTAACATCGAGTATAGATTTAAGTGTCAGGAAGTCGTTTCTGAAAGTATTTGTATGGAGTGTAGCCATGTATGTAAGTGAAACGTGGACGATAAATAGTTTAGACAAGAACAGAATAGCTTTCGAAGTGTGGTGCTACAGAAGAATGCTGAAGATTAGATGGGTAGATCACATAACTAATGAGGAGGTATTGAATAGGATTGGGGAGAAGAGAAGTTTGTGGCACAACTTGACTATAAGAAGGGATCGGTTGGTAGGGTATATTCTGAGGCATCAAGGGATCACCAATTTAGTATTGGAGGGCAGCGTGGAGGGTAAAAATCGTAGAGGGAGACGAAGAGAGGAATATACTAAACAGATTAAAAAGGATGTGGGTTGCAGTAGGTACTGAGAAAATGGCTCTGAGAACTATAGGACTCAACTTCTAAGGTCATTAGTCCCCTAGAACTTAGAACTAGTTAAACCTAACTAACCTAAGGACATCACACACATCCATGCCCGAGGCAGGATTCGAACCTGCGACCGTAGCGGTCTCGCGGTTCCAGACTGCAGCGCCTAGAACCGCACGGCCACTTCGGCCGGCGTAGGTACTGAGAGATGAAGAGCCTTGCACAGGATAGAGTAGCATGGAGAGCTGCATCAAACCAGTCTCAGGACTGAAGACCACAACATCAACAACGAACCTTAAGAATTTTGAAGTTTCCTCCCTATTTATTAATTCCTCGCCATGTGTTAATACTTGTCATTGGTGTAGCACCCCTAGATGTGTAGAATTGAATATGTAGTGTGTTGTTAAAATTTAGGCTGATACCATTCACAGAAAACCTGTCAGTGATGCTTTTAACAACCTTGTTTACTGTTTATTATTTTGCTGTATTGTGCGCTTTTATTAATTACAGTACTAGAGTCATCTGCAAAAAGAACTGATTTTGCGTGTTGCACATTAGACGGAATAAGTGAGGAACAGTAGTGGACCTAAGATCGAGCCCTGTGGAACCCCGTACGCAGATGGAGGCGCGCCTGGCGCCACAGGTGGGTGCTGTATTAGCGCTGAACTGCGACAAAGAGCTCCCAACAGTCCACATCAAATGGTGGCCGTGGCGCGCCCCTTTTTTCTGTCCCGAATGCGCGCCTTTTGTTCCCACACGCTCCAGCAGTCGAGTTTAGAACGTATCCCGCATACACTGCGGTTTGCGTCAACCGTCTGGCAGCTGCGTCTCTTTTAGAACTTTTTGGATACTGTTTTGTTTCCGCAGCGCGGCAGGCTTTTCAGCGCGCCACACGAGCCATTCAGACGCTGGTACTCGGCGCTGTACCCGCCAGAAGGCGGCTCGCAGGGGAACGGCGTCCGTTTTTCAGACTGTCGGACGGCGCTCGCTGCAAAAAGCGCCGCAGAAGCGGATGCTGGACACTGTATAATGTATGCCGTGTCCCGTGCCGGCGGCGGCATCGATGAGGCGCGCGTGCGCTCTGCCCTCTCGTGAATTTCGAAACATTCGCCCTCTGTTACGCCGCGGTCTGACGCAGCGGTCACGTGTGGCCGTGTTTGCTTTGCACGATTCTACATCTACATCCATACTCCGCAAGTCACCTGCCGGTGTGTGACGGAGGGTACTTTGAGTACCTCTATCGGTTCCCCCTTCTATTCCAGTCTCGTATTGTTCGTGGAAAGAAAGATTGTCGGCATGCCTCCGTGTGGGCTCTAATCTCTCTGATTTTATCCTCATGGTCTCTTCGTGAGGTATACGTAGGAGGGAGCAATATACTGTTTGACTCCTCGGTGAAGGTATGTTCTCGAAACTTCAACAAAAGCCCGTACCGAGCTACTGAGCGTCTCTCCTGCAGAGTCTTCCACTGGAGTTTATCTATCATGTCCGTAACGCTTTCGCGATTACTAAATGATCCTGCAACGAAGCGCGCTGCTCTCCGTTGGATCTTCTCCATCTCTTCTATCAACCCTATCTGGTATGGATCCCACACCAGTGAGCAGTATTCAAGCAATGAGCGAACAAGCGTACTGTAACGTCCTTCCTTTGTTTTCGGATTGCATTTCCTTAGGATTCTTCCAATGAATCTCAGTCTGGCATCTGCTTTACCGACGATCAACATTATATGATTATTCCATTTTAAATCACTCCTAATGCGTACTCCCAGATAATTTATGGAATTAACTGCTTCCAGTTGCTGACCTGCTATATTGTAGCTAAATGATAAAGGATCTTTCTTTCTATGTATTCGCAGCACATTACACTTGTCTACATTGAGATTCAATTGCCATTCCCTGCACCATGCGTCAATTCGTTGCAGATCCTCCTGCATTTCAGTACAATTGTCCATTCTTACAACCTGTCGATATACTACAGCATCATCCGCAAAAAGCCTCAGTGAACTTCCGATGTTATCCATAAGGTCATTTATATATATATTGAATAGCAACGGTCCTGCGACACTCCCCTGCGTCACACCTGAAATCACTCTTACTTCGGAAGACTTCTCTCCATTGAGAATGACATGCTGCGTTCTCTTATCTAGGAACTCTTCAATCCAATCACACAATTGGTCTGATAGTCCATATGGTCTTACTTTGTTCAGTAAACGACTGTGGGGAACTGTATCGAACGCCTTGCGGAAGTCAAGAAACACGGCATCTACCTGTGAACCCGTGTCTATGGCCCTCCGAGTCTCGTGGACGAATAGCGCGAGCAGAGTTTCACACGATCGTCTTTTTCCAAACCCATGCTGATTCCTACAGAGTAGATTTCTAGTCTCCAGAAAAGTCATTATACTCGAACATAATACGTGTTCCAAAATTCTACAACTGATGGACGTTAGAGACATAGGTCTACAGTTCTGCACATCTGTTCGACGTCCCTTCTTGAAAACGGGGATGACCTGTGCCCTTTTCCAATCCTTTGGAACGCTACGCTCTTCTAGAGGCCTACGGTACACCGCTGCAAGAAGGTGGGCAAGTTCCTTCGCGTACTCTGTGTAAAATGGAACTGGTATCCCATCAGGTCCAGAGGCCTTTCCTCTTTTGAGCGATTTTAATTGTTTCTCTATCCCTCTGTCGTCTATTTCGATATCTACCATTTTGTCATCTGTGCCAGAATCTAGAGAAGGAAGGGGGAGTGTTATCCGGCGGCTTTCCGTCCCTAATCTGACCTCTGGTTGAGTGATAGCGAGACCTGCTAGACACTTTACGCCAATCCTTGCAGACGTGGAATACGCTGCCTCAAAAAAATATGATATGGTCGGATGCAGGGTTGAAACCGATACCGGTATTCTAGTTCCGAATAAGCGCTATTTTTCGGTATTTATTTGCTCTCGGTGGGAAAAGGTGTTTTTCATTTTCTATTAATAACTGAGTAAAAAGTCTGCAATATTGGTTAGTCATAGCAGCAGTGCTAAAATATTTTTTAAGTAAATTTCTTTTAAGAAAGCAGATGTAAATTTTATTTGTAAAATTTGCGTTAGTTTGAAATATTGCGAGTGTGAAGAACGATTAGTGCTATTTTAATAACAATACCATCAGAAACGAGCAACAAACACGTGCCATAAGAACAGGTACATCATTGCTGAGACGATGCAAGATGGGAAAAAACACTGAACAATAATTATAAAAAAACCAGACCTGTGTCAGTAACAGGGTGGCTGTTTTATCTACATCAGTAGTCCGCAAACTTCCTGATGGTGTGTGGTGGAGGGCACTTGTGGTACGGCTAACTACCCTCCCTCTCCTGTTCCAATCGCGAGTGCCGCGTGCGAAAACGATTGTAGGTAAGACTCTGTCTTCTCTCTAACTTCTAGAATTTCCTCGCCATGGTCATTTCACGAGATGAACGTGGCAGGAAGTAATATGTTGTCCGACTTTTCCCGGAAAGTGCTCTCTCGAAATTTCAACAGTAAAACTCTCCGTGATGCAGAACGCCTCTCCTGCAGCCTCGGCCACTGGAGTTTGTTGAGCGCGTCTGCAACGCTCTAGCGTCGACTAAACGATCCCACGATGAAACGCGCCAGCTCATCGTTGGATCTTCACTTTCTCTCTCTCTCCTTCCAGTCCTAACTGGTTGTTGTTGTCGTGGCCTTCAGTCCTGAGACTGGTTTGATGCAGCTCTCCATGCTACTCTATCCTGTGCAAGCTTCTTCATCTCCCAGTACCTACTGCAACCTACATCCTTCTGAATCTGCTTAGTGTATTCATCTCTTGGTCTCCCTCTACGATTTTTACCCTCCACGCTGCCCTCCAATACTAAATTGGTGATCCCTTGATGTCTCAGAATATGTCCTACCAACCGACCCCTTCTTCTAGTCAAGTTGTGCCACAAATTTCTTGCCGGCCGAGGTGGTGAAGGGGTTCTAGGCGCTACAGTCTGGAACCGAGCGACCGCTACGGTCGCAGGTTCGAATCCTGCCTCGAGCATGGATGTGTGTGATGGTTCAAATGGCTCTGAGCACTATGGGATTCAACTGCTGAGGTCATTAGTCTCCTAGAACTTAGAACTAGTTAAACCTAACTAACCTAAGGACATCACAAACATCCATGCCCGAGGCAGGATTCGAGCCTGCGACCGTAGCGGTCTTGCGGTTCCAGACTGCAGCGCCTTTAACTGCACGGCCACTTCGGCCGGCTGTGTGTGATGTCCTTAGGTTAGTTAGGTTTAAGTAGTTTTAAGTTCTAGGGGACTGATTACCTCAGAAGTTAAGTCCCATAGTGCTCAGAGCCATTTGAACCATTTGAACAAATTTCTCTTCTCCCCAATTCTATTCAATACCTTCTCATTAGTTATGTGATCTACCCATCTAATCTTTAGCATTCTTATGTAGCACCACATTTCGAAATCTTCTATTCTCTTCTTGTCCAAACTATTTATCGTCTATGTTTCACTTCCATACACGGCTACACTCCATACAAATACTTTCAGAAACGACTTCCTGACACTTAAATCTATACTCGATGTTAACAAATTTCTCTTCTTCAGAAACGCTTTCCTTGCCTTTGCCAGTCGACATTTTATATCCCCTCTACTTCTACCGTCTTCAGTTATTTTGCTCCCGAAATGGCAAAACTCACTTACTACTTTAACCATCTCATTTCCTAATCTAATACCCTCAGCATCACCCGATTTAATTCGACTACATTCCATTATTCTCGTTTTGCTTTTGTTGGTGTTCATCTTATATCCTCCTTCCCAGCTGGTAAGGGACCCAAACTGACGAACAATGCTCAGGGACCGGCGGAACGAGCGCCTTCTAAGCCATTACTTTAGTGGATGAATTATATTTCCTTATGAATCTTCCTGTTAATCTCAGTATAGCATCTGCTTTTCCTACTATTTGTTTTATTGTCGTCATGCCACTTAAGGTCGCTCCGGCTCAATACTCTTAGATGTTTTACAGTGGTTACTGTTTCCAGCTATTTTTCTTCAGTACTGTAGTTGCGCCCTAGTACTCGCAAATCTTTTCCCGTGTATTCCAGTTGTGTCCTCTCACTTCTCACCAGCAGGGTGCATGTTTCTCAGAATTATTTCAGTCAAACGCTCGAAAATGCCGGGGTCCGCCTACGTGTATTTACACTACTGCCCATTAAAATTGCTTACACTACGAAGATGATGTGCTGCAGACACAAAATTTAATCGACAGGAAAAAGATGCTGTGATATGCAACGATTAGCTACACCACGAATTAACCGACAGCAAGAAGATGCTGTGATATGCAAATGATTAGCTTTTCAGAGCATTCACACAAGGTTGGCGCCGGTGGCGACGCCTACAACGTGCTGACATGAGGAAAGTTTCCAACCGATTTCTCATACACAAACAATGACCGCCATTGCGTGGCGAAACGTTGTTGTGATGCCTCATGTAAGGAGGAGAAATGCGTACCATCACGTTTCCGACTTTGATAAAGGTCGGATTGTAGCCTGTCGCGATTGCGGTTTATCGTATCGCGACTAGCAGTCCAGATGACAGGCAGCGTATCAGCATGGATGTAACGGATCGTGCAGCCACGTCTCGATCCCTGAGTCATCAGATGGGGACGTTTGCAAGACAACAGCCATCTCCACGAGCAGTTCGACGACGTTTGCAGCAGCATGGACTATCAGCTCGGAGACCGTGGCTGTGGTTACCCTTGACGCTGCATCACAGACAGGAGCTCCTGCGATGGTGTACTCAACGACGAACCTGGGTGCACGAAAGGCAAATCGTCATTTTTTCGGATGAATCCAGGTTCCGTTTACAGCATCACGATGGTCGCATCCGTGTTTGGCTACATCGCGGTGAACGCACATTGGAAGCATGTATTCGTGACTGCCATACTGGCGTATCACCCGGCGTGATGGTATTGGGTTCATTGGTTACACGTCTCGGTCACCTCTTGTTCGGATTGACGGCACTTTGAACAGTGGACGTTACATTTCAGATGTGTTACGACCCGTGGCTGTACCCTTGATTCGATCCGTGCGAAACCCTACATTTGGTTGGTTGGTTGGTTGGTTTGGGGAAGGAGACCAGACAGCGTGGTCATCGGTCTCATCGGATTAGGGAAGGATTGGGAAGGAAGTCGGCCTGCCCTTCCAGAGGAACCATCCCGGCATTTTCCTGGAGTGATTTAGGGAAATCACGGAAAACCTAAATCAGGATGGCCGGACCCGGGATTGAACCGTCGTCCTCCCGAATGCGAGTCCAGTGTCTAACCACTGCGCCACCCCGCTCGGTCCCTACATTTCAGCAGGATAATGCACGACCGAATCTTTCAGGTCCTGTAGGCACATTTCTGGATACAGAAAATGTTCAACTGCTGCCCTGGCCAGCACATTCTCCAGATCTCTCACCAATTGAAAACGTCTGGCCAATGGTGGCCGAGCAAGTGGCTCGTCACAATACGCCAGTCACTACTCTTGATGAACTGTGGTATCGTGTTGAAGCTGCATGGGCAGCTGTACCTGTACACGCCATCCAAGCTCTGTTTGACTCAATGCCGAGGCGTATCAAGGCCGTTATTACGGCCAGAGGTAGTTGTTCTGGGAACTGCTTTTTCAGGATCTATGCACGCAAATTGCGTGAAAATGTAACCTAACCAAATGTCAGTTTTAGTATAATATATTTGTCCAATGAATACCCGTTTATCATCTGCATTTCTTCTTGGTGTGGCCGGCCGGAGTGGCCGTGCGGTTCTAGGCGCTACAGTCTGGAGCTGAGCGACCGCTACGGTCGCAGGTTCGAATCCTGCCTCGGGCATGGATGTGCGTGATGTCCTTAGGTTAGTTAGGTTTAATTAGTTCTAAGTTCTAGGCGACTGATGACCTCAGAAGTTAAGTCGCATAGTGCTCAGAGCCATTTGAACCTCTTCTTGGTGTAGCAATTTTTATGGCCAGTAGTGTATTTATCCGCACGTGGAATGATTACGCATAACTTAGAAGTGTTTCGGATGTAATGTGGTGACATGCATTCGTGATACGTTGAATCACGTGCATGCAACGAAATCAAGTCACGCAATGAATGAATCAATGAATGTTTCGAAACAAGAGCTACACGGAAAAACTGGAAACCTCTGAGTCGTTTGCCATACATGTCTGCCTTTCATGTTTTTGATCCAATGTATTTCTCGTTAGACAATACCGCTTTAGGAACTCAGTTGTCGGTTACAGCACAATCTCCAGTGCAATGAGAAAAGCCTTCGTGTCTGTGTGTTTGTCGTTGGTCACGCTAATCTGAAACTACTAGACGAATTTTCAGGGCATTTTCGCATATAACTTGAGCACAGTTTGGGGCGCCGTGTAGATTTAGTTCATCAAAATCGGATTACGAAGAAAAAAAAAACGCCTATTTCCACAGCTACTAAATGGATTTTTATGGGGGTTTTCATCGGTAACTTAAGCGTAGCTGGGGCCAGCGTATAGGCCATATTTCTTCAAAATCGCATCACGTGGAAGATATATTCACATATATTAGGAAAATTGTGTATACATATTTGTGTTCCACATCTAGTCCGAAACCACTGTACCGATTTCAACCACTTGCCGTCTGGAAACAATCGCTGTGATGGTAAGAATCATGTAACTATGAAAGAGGGTGGGCTGAGGGTGAAAAAACAGAGCAGCCCACGTAAAAAAACCTTAATCAAGTGTTCCAGTATTTGCTGGCTTGCAACCGATTTTACACATAATTTCAAACATTTACGAAACTCTTTCACGCGAAAATCCGTACAAAATTATCGGTTACTACATTTTTGCTGTCCGCGCAGTAAAACTGCCGCATGAAGCATGACGTTTTATCACTTTTTTACTGCTACCTGTACTGCCGACACACTTTGCACGCGGTATCCACATATACCACTGGTCGTACCAGCAAGATTACATGATTTTACGGCACATAGCTCAGGGAATATGGCGTCATAAACAATGAGATGGGTGGGAACCTGCTGCATCATGGATGACACTTTAATTTATTACTTCTTTACTACTAGCTCTATTCGCAACACATTTTGCAGACAGTAGCCACATATACCACTGGATCTACCTGCAGAATTATATCGTTGTGCGACACACAATTCAGGAGATGGACGTCACAGACGTAGGGCCGCGTGAAAATGATAGTGTTGGGGAGAAATTCACTAGAGATGTGGGTGAAATATGTGAACAAATACATGTGAATTATGTTAAATACGAGGGTATTTCGGAAAGTAAAGATACACCGTACGCCAGAGAAGAGTTTTGGCGAGCAAGTTGGCAACACTGGTGTTAACATTGAACCGTTAGCTTTCTCCTCGCGGTCGTTCGGCAGTTGAACGTTGCTTCTGGTTGGTGTAGGTCGTGTTTAAAATGGCTGCGCCGATTCAGAATCCCGCCAAATGCGAAGTGCGCTCCGTCATACGTTTTCTTCACGCAAAAGATCAGCGACCAGCGGATATTCACAAAGAAATTGTTTCTGATTATGGCAACATTATGAATCGACAAAATGTAACGAAATGGTGTCGTCATTTCTCTGGAGGTAGGACCGATGTTCATGACGAACAAAGAACAGGTCGACCATCTGTGATCTCTGATGCCCTTCTTCAGAGAACTGAGGAAGCAATTCGTGCGAATAGGAAGAATGGGAAGAAATGAAGAAGATAGATATAGAAGATGCATACATTAATGTTATAAAGACAGTGTACAGAGGACACAATGGTAGAATTAGAACACCATTGGGGAACTCTGAATACTTCGAAACAAGACAAGGACTTAAGCAAGGAAGTATTCTGTCTCTTGCACTTTTTAATGTTGTGATAGAGGGAATGAATAGGGTAGTTAAAGATGATTTTTGCAGATGATATGGTAATATGGGGTGATAAAGAGGTAGATGTACAGTTACGGCTTGATGCATGGAAGGAAGTAATGAAAAGGTATGGATTAAAAATAAATAAAGATAAGAGTGAAGTATTTGGAAGAGGGAAAGGGATCAACGGAAATATTACCTTGAATGGAGAACCCCTCAAAGTGGTAGAAAGTTTCACTTATTTAGGGAGTGAAATATCTAGGGATGGTAGAATAAATAACGAAATTAATAGGAATTTACAGAAGGGAGGCAATTTCTACCAAACAATAGAACACCTGATTTGGAATAATGAAGTTTCAGAAAGAGCAAAACTCCTTATGTATAAGAATTATTACATCCCTATTGTCACCTATGGTGGAGAAACGTGGACAATGACAGAAAGGGACTGGAGCAGACTGCAAGCAGGGGAAATGAAATTTCTCAGAGCAGTTAAGGGAAAAACAAGAATGGACAGAGTAAGGAATGTAGAGATTAGAAAGGACCTTAAACAAGAAAGTATGAGAGAAGAAATTGAAAGAAAGAGACTAAGATGGTATGGGCATGTTAAGAGGATGCATGGGCAGAGACTCCCCAAAATTATGGAAGAACTGAAGATGGATGGGAAAAGACCTAGAGGGCGCCCAAGAACACGGGGGAAAATGGGAGTGAGAATATCTGTAGAAAGGAGAGGTGTGACCTGGCAGCAAGTGGAGTAAGACAAGTGGTGGGAAGGCCGAGCCGAATGGAGAGGACTCGCCAGCACCCCGACCCGGCAGTAGCTGGAGCAGGATTCGGATATAGATAAATAGACGTCTCACATTGAAAGAATTGCATCAGATCATACCGGACATGTCAATGACAACTCTTTATGACATTGTGACTGTCAAGTTAGGGTCCAGGAAATTGTGTGCGCGCTGGGTTCCAAAACTGTTAACGGAAGAACACAAAAAGAAGAGGATGGGCTTTGCATTGGACTTCCTCACACGCTGTGCTGAAGCAGGTGACGAGTACCTTGATCACATTGTGACAGGTGACGACACGTGCCTTCATCACCATACACCTGAATCCAAGCAACAATCAATGCAATGGCGCCATTCGAATTCACCAAAAGCCTAGAAATGCAAAACGCCGATTTCAGCGAAGAAAATCGTGGCTTCTGTTTTTTTGGGACAGAAAGGGCATTCTCCTGTTGGAATTTATGCCTCCTGGAACGACAATTAATGCTGCTGCATATTGCCAGACTTTGAAACGTCTTCGAAGGGCAATTCAAAACAAACGCAGGGGAATGCTGACAGGTGGAGTCCGCTTGCTTCATGACAACGCTCGGCCTCAGACAGCGCTCGTAACCAAAGCACTACTCAAACAATTCAAATGGGACGTATTGGACCTTGCGCCCACCGAATTCCATGTCTTCCGTTACCTGAAGTCGCATCTTGGTGGAAAATCATTCCACGACGATGAAGAGATCAAAGATGAAGTTGAAATGTGTGGTTCCGACAACAGGCGGCAACTGTTTATGACTGTAGGATACAAAAGCTTGTGCACCGACTTAACAAATGTTTGGATAACGGGGGTGATTATGTCTAAAAATAACAAATAAGGTGTAACTGGCGTTTTCTAAATAAATGTTCTATTTAAGGACTGCGAGGCATTGTATCTTTACTTTTCGAAATGCCCTCGCACATATGAAATACTTGTTTTGTAAATAAAACCGCCTTTCCTAGTTGGAACTTAATTTATTTTTCCCAGACGTGGTTCGCCTTTTTCCTGCTCTGAGGCATATTCAGTGGGATCTGTAACGGTACAGTTTTGTTATTTTTAGACTATCAAACAGTTCACGTCGCGATTTTATATGTAGATAAGTAATTACTTACGGTTTGCTGTCATCTGCGACACATAAGCAACAATAAAGTGGCAGTGCAACTTCCAGACCAGATGAGAGAAAACGCAGATCACAGAAAACCGTAATTACTTATTTACATAAAAAATCGCGACGTGAACTGTTTGATAATGTAAAAATAACAAAAGTGTGTCGTTATATATCCCACTGATGATGCCTTAGAGCAAGAAAAAGGCGTCTGAGAAAAATAAAGTTGCAGCAAGAAAAGGCGGTTTTATTTACAAAACAAGTATTTCTGTGCTTGCTGCGGAGGACGGTCACGCAAACAATCTCGTAACGTGAAATGTATTTGAGATGGGCGTACGAAGGCAAGCAACGGGCGAGAAGCTCAGTCTAGATCCCTGGAGTGATCTGAACTAAATTTGGTACACGTATTAGTTGAGATCAGGAAGAACAACCATGCTAGTGTTGAGGCGCGATGATAACGTGGAAGGAGAAAGGACGAGGAGGAGATGGGCAGAGAGAGGGCAAGGAAGAGGTGGACAGAGAGAGGGTGGCCAACGCTGCAAACTCAGTTTCTCTGTAATAAAAATGAGATCTTCCGAGTCAACATTTCAAAGTTGTCCCTCGCCGCACCCCGTGGGAGTGGAACAGGGGACGGGATCAACATTACTGTTGCCGGAGAACATTTTTAAAAATATTAAACTCTTATGTTTTGATTAACTTGTCATGGTTGGGATTCACAGTCATACAATATTTCTCAAAAGACATCATAGTCGCCGTTGACTGTATGAAATATCTATTATTACGATTGCAGTTTCGGCCTTAGGACCGTTTTCAAGTAACAATGCAAAAGTTAACTACACACAAAAAATACAAAAATTAAGCACAGGATGTGTATACATAATTAAACAAACGTTTCATTAAGATAGTAGCGTAATTATAAAGAATGGTGAGAAATGTACATAACTTACATTCTGTCAGAATATAAGACTATCTGAATGAGTACATGTCGTCGTTATTTTTTTTTTCTCTTTATTGTTATTTAACACCCTACATAAGGCGGGCTGGCAGCAGCATACTACGCTGCTCTTCAGCCACAAGTTTTACAACGAAAATACAAAGGAGACACAGAATATACAGAACAAAGTTGGGGGGGGGGAAGGGGTGGGGCAAAAAACAGTAGACACAGAAACAAATAACACGAAGCCGTTCACACTCGACGAAAACACACTAAAAACTGTCGGCACGGCGCACAAACACTGACGACGTAAACGGTACAGTTGAACGAAGGAGCGTGACGGCGAAGAACACTAAATGACAAACACGATGGCACACACACGAGAAACTGATGGCGGTGATCTCCGGCGCGCCAATGTCCACGTAGCGTGTGCGAGTCCGGGGACCTGCCTAGAGGGGTAGAAGGGGATGGGGGTGGGGGAGAGGGTAGAGGGGAGAGCAAAGATGCCAATGGCAGAGGAGATGGGAGGATGAATTGAAGGTATGGGGGTAGTGGAAGCCCGGGGGAGGAGTGGGGAGAAAGCGACGAGGGAGGGAAGGGGGAGAGAAGAGAGAGAGGAACAAACACCATGTCGTCGTCAAAATGCCGCCTTTTGACTGTGAGAGTCCCACGAGATCCGATGAGTACGACACTTTTTACATCGTAGTATGTTGTTAAATATATACTGCACTGTCGATGTTACCATTCTTCTAACTGGACTCGCATTCGGGAGGACGACGGTTCAATCCCGCGTCCGGCCATCCTGATTTAGGTTTTCCGTGATTTCCCTAAATCGCTTCAGGCAAGTGCCGGGATGGTTCGTTTGAGGGAGCGCGGCCGACTTCCTTCCCCGTCCTTCCCTGAGACCGATGACCTCGCAGTTTGGTCTCTTTCCCCAAAACAACCCAACCCAACCCAACCATTCTTCTAATAATATATCACAAATAAAAGCTCAGCTGCATTGACAACATGTGGAACTAAGTCTGTTGGCGCGAAAGTGTTTTGGTTTCTTTAATCCGATGATAGTTATTAGATATTTCGTTGACTGAACATAAAAAAATTACACTGTATATTCTGATATCTGTTTGATAGTAAACAGGTGCAGACACTTCTGTATTCACAGTGGAGTGGTACGAATTGGGACTGTTGATATTTTTAAAAGTATCAGGAATTCGATATAACTATATTTAAAAACTATCGTTATTCGATATAGAACACCCGAAGAACGAATCGATATATCGACGGGGGAAACATCGACGTAGCCGCCTATAAAAATAGAGGCTGCACACGGTAAATACACTGCCAATTTCAGAGCTGTATATTTAGGTACATATTTATTATTACATAATGTGCACATCAACAAGTTAGCTGCTTGCTTATCCCTCTTGCAGCAAGAATTGGAAGGGAAACGATTCACGTTCACACATGCTGATAATCACTTTCATAACAATGGTAACTCCATGTTAAGAGGCACTATAAAAGTTATCGGATTTTTCCGGAATACTTCATGTCGACTGTCGACTTCCTTGTTGTTTTTTTTTCTGCCAACGCCAATGACCCAGCAGTTGTAGTGTCAAAATTGCATGATGGAGCTAAACATTGCGCTCTCTGTTGGTACCGCCGAGCGCCGATTACGTGCCGGCTCGGTATATCAGCGTATTCGGTCAGAGAGCAGGCTGGTTCAAATGGCTCTGAGCACTATTGGACTTAACATCTGTGGTCATCAGTCCCCTAGAACTCAGAACTACTTAAACATAACTAACCTAAGGACATCACACACATCCATGCCCGAGGCAGGAGTCGAACCTGCGACCGTAGCGGTCACGCGGTTCCAGACTGAAGCGCCTAGAACCGCACGGCCACACCGGCCGGCGAACAGGCTGGTCTCTGTAGTAAAAGAACTGAGTGAAGAGATCAACAACGAACTTCAGCGGATCTCTTGTGACGTCCGGTACAACCAAATACAATGAACAATAACGAAAAAAGCGAAAATTAAAAAAAAAAAAGAATTACATCGGCATTTCCCCTCACACTTCTCCGCCCGCCGCAGACGTTTTTCAAGAATGCCGATATCAAGAAATAGTACACCATTTGCGTTAAAATTGTTTGTTTTTTTTAATTCAACTCGTGTGCTGTTTCTTCGCATCGTAAATCTTGTTATTCCATTGACACCTCACCCCTCCAGTGCCGTCGGACTACCGATACTTATTTTGTGCCACTTATATTTCTTTCTTACAGTCAAAGAGGTAGACTGGACGTCATGAAAGCTAAGAAAGTAGTAAGACTCCATCAGATGGTGAAAGTAAAATTATGTTCTACTACAATTACGAAAGAACAACTTCAAATATTTACCGAAAAAAGTATAATATGAAATAAAACTATCGGTACTCGATATCGCCATTTTGACATCGATATATCGAGGGAAAATGGGTCGCTGGTATATATCGATATTTAAGAAAAAGTTATCCATATTTTATCAACAGCCCCAGTACGAATCACTGCAGCGGGTAGGCAAAGATGCTATGTAGAACCTCAAAACCGAAGGAGAGGAGGAATGACGGTTCCGTGGCGGTTGCGCCGCTGGAGAAGCAAGTCCTGGGAGCGGAGTGCCCGGAACGGTGATCGCTCCGGCTGGTTCCTGGAGAGGCGGCCTTGAGACGTGCTGTGAGTCAGCTGGAGTGAGAGAGAGAGAGAGAACGTGACGGCAGTAGCCATGCCATGCCGTGGCGCAACACCGTCGCAACTCATTGCGTTCTGCCTGCCGGGAAGTTGCCGGCGCGCTCCCGTACTGGGAAAGGTGTTACTTTGTAGTGGCCGTCTCCCGAATAGACGGGTCAGGGTCGCAACAGCTGCCTGACGTCGCCCGGCACGGTGTCCTGTGATTTTACAATGTTACTTATTATCCGTCTTGATTTGCAAAATTTTTATTCGTATGACCGGTTTCGGTTCATCCAGAGCCATCTTCAGATCTGATATTTCGGTTACAGGCGTATCATGTGAAAGTTGCTGGATTTGGACTGGTTACGCCTGTGCCGGCCGCGGTGGCCGTGCGGTTCTGGCGCTGCAGTCCGGAACCGCGGGACTGCTACGGTCGCAGGTTCGAATCCTGCCTCAGGCATGGGTGTGTGTGATGTCCTTAGGTTAGTTAGGTTTAAGTAGTTCTAAGTTCTAGGGGACTTATGACCTAACATGTTGAGTCCCATAGTGCTCAGAGCCATTTGAACCATTTGGTTACGCCTGTAACCGAAATATCAGATCTGACGATGGTTCTGGATGAACCGAAACCGGTCATACGAATAAAAATGAAGCAAATCAAGACGGATTGTAAGGAACATTGTAAAATCACTGATTGCTGCTATCCTATCAGACATAATGTCTGTTTTTGCAAAGTCCTGTGATTTGTTCGCTTCACAGTTTTGTTTCCATACACACAGTGCAGCAGCGATAGAATCCACCCGCCAGCCGTCTGTCCGATATTCTGTCTTCACGTGAGGTTTCAGTCCTCAGTATGATTACCACAGATTAGTGTTTTGTCGCGAGCGTAATGCAGGAGCAGCGTGCTACACCTTCGGCATCCGTCAAGGGCCACGAGACAGACGGAAACCAACCTAAATTGTAGCATCGAACATACTGGTTTTTTTTCTGGTGTCGTCAACAGTGAAGCAGCCAGGAGTAATACAAATTTTGTGCAAGTCCATAACAGGCAGCAAACGCTTGTGGTATTTTATATTAAAAAACTGAAAACCCGCCTCGATTGCCAAAAAAGCACCTAGTGTTAAGTGCTGTCCCAGGTTTCGGCGTAGATAACTACACCTTCTTCAGAACAACAATGAAACCCACAAGTGCCTAAGAAGACCTTTGTCAATGATTAAAAGAACACCATAGCTATACAGCTATTAATCATTGACAGAGGTCTTCTTAGGCACTTGCGGGTTTTATTGTTGTTCTGAAGAAGGTGTAGTTTTCTACGCCGAAACCTGGGTAAACACTAGGTGCTTTTTTCGCAATCGAGGCGGGTTTTTAGTTTTTTAATACATTGACCAACGATTGCTGACGCGCTGCGGTGTTGAAGGTTCTTGCTTGTGGTAATTCCCAAACGCTTGACTCGTGCAGTAGCAGCGGCAGAACCTGCGGGCGTGAGCGTCTATTTCTTATCCTCCCAGAAAGGCATATCAGCGGAAACGGAAAGCTACGGACTTTGACGATTCTAAGAACAAGTTAGCGCGAAGAACGGTACTCGGTTGCTACGACAGAGGAGAGTATTCGTCAACTAGAAAAATACAGGCTGATCTCCGTGAGAAAAGTGATTACTCTGGATCAGAGACCTGCGTTCATCTTCTCCGCTCAATTCGTTTTCGTTTCAGAGAGGGTAATGATGGACGAAAATTTTTAATCATCCGCAGAATGCGTCAATAGTACATTGAATACCGATAAGAGTTGCTAATAATAGAAACGTAAGAAGAGCATTTGGACAGATTCTGCCTAAATGTCTGCCCGCTGTTCCACACTGCTACAGCGGGAAAACGATTCTTAGTCATCCAGTACGGCAATTGCAGCGTTCTTCTGGGAAAGGTTATTTCCTGCACCATGTTCCCCGCTCTCTTTTCGGTTTACAGACACTGCACCTTACGAGCATTTCCCTTCCAGTTCTGTTATGTGAGTTGACAAAATAAGTTCAGTGAGACTGTGTGGTGTGTGTGTGTGTGTGTGTGTGTGTGTGTGTGTGTGTGTGTAGTGGAGTTATTTTTCGTTTATTAAGTGAGGAAGAGGCGGAGATAAGAGTTTAACGTCCCGTCCACGAAGAGGGAGGATAACAATGTTGTAGTCACATGGTGGTGAATTGATGAGTGACCAAAGAGGTACAGAACTTCTCTCATCATTAATTGTATTACTGATAGACAGCGTAAATGTTCACCATTTAGGAATTGCTGGCACTTGTGTAATGGGCTATACTGAGTGCAGCCACTTACCACGTTGTTGTTGTGGTCTTCAGTCCAGAGACTGGTTTGATGCAGCTCTCCATGCTACTCTATCCTGTGCAAGCTCCTTCATCTCCCAGTACCTACTGCAACTTACATCCTTCTGAATCTGTTTAGTGTATTCATCTCTTGGTCTCCCTCTAAGATTTTTACCCTCCACGCTGCCCTCCAATACTAAATTGGTGATCCCTTGATGCCTCAGAATATGTCTTACCAGGCGATCCCTTCTTCTAGTCAAGTTCTGCCACAAATTTCTCTTTTCTCCAATTCTATTCAGTAACTCGTCATTAGTTATGTGATCTACCCATCTAATCTTCAGCATTCTTCTGTGGCACCACATTTCGAAAGCTTATATTCTCTTCTTGTCCAAACTATTTATCGTCCACGTTTCACTTCCATACATGGCTACACTCCATACAAATACAGGGTGATTCAAAAAGAATACCACAACTTTAGGAATTTAAAACTCTGCAACGACAAAAGGCAGAGCTAAGCACTATCTGTCGGCGAATTAAGGGAGCTATAAATTTTCATTTGGTTGTACATTTGTTCGCTTGAGGCGCTGTTGACTAGGCGTCAGCGTCAGTTGATGCTAAGATGGCTTTCGTTTCAAAGATTGTGTTTACTGATGAAGCAACTTTCCACACTAACGGGAAAGTCAACCGTCACAATGTCTGTATATGGGGCACTGAGAATCCGCGGGAAACAACTCAGTACGAACGTGACTCGCCTAAGGTGAACTTTTTCTGTGCCATTTCAGCCAATAAAGTTTTTGGTCCCTTTTTCTTCGAAGGTGCCACTGTAACTGGACTACAGTATCTGGAGATGTTAGAGAATTGGCTGTTCCCTCAGCTCGAACAAGAAGCACAACAATTCATATTTCAGCAGGATGGAGCGCCACCACATTGGCACTTATCTGTCCGTAACTACCTGAACGTCAACTACCCGAGGCGATGGATCGGCCGCCAGGCAGCCCGTGGCAGAGCACTTCATCACTGGCCTCCAAGAAGCCCTGATCTTACCCCCTGCGATTTTTTCTTATGGGGGTATGTTAAGGATATGGTGTTTCGGCCACCTCTCCCAGCCACCATTGATGATTTGAAACGAGAAATAACAGCAGCTACCCAAACTGTTACGCCTGATATGCTACAGAGAGTGTGGAACGAGTTGGAGTATCGGGTTGATATTGCTCGTGTGTCTGGAGGGGGCCATATTGAACATCTCTGAACTTGTTTTTGAGTGAAAAAAACCTTTTTAAATACTCTTTGTAATGATGTATAACAGAAGGTTATATTATGTTTCTTTCATTAAATACACATTTTTAAACTTGTGGTATTCTTTTTGAATCACCCTGTACTTTCAGAAACGACTTCCTGACACTTAAATCTATACTCGATGTTAACAAATTTCTCTTCTTCAGAAACGCTTTCCTTGCCATTGCCAGTCTACATTTTATATCCTCTCTACTTCGACCGTCATCAGTTATTTTGCTCCCCAAATAGCAAAACTCCTTTACTACTTTAAGTGTCTCATTTCCTAATCTAATTCTGGCAGCATCAACCGATTTAATTCGACTACATTCCATTGTTGATGTTCATCTTATATCCTCCTTTCAAGACACTGCCCATTCCGTTCAGCTGCTCTTCCAGGTCCTTTGCTGTCTCTGACAGAATTACAATGTCGTCGGCGAACCTCAAAGTTTTTATTTCTTCTCCATTGATTTTAATTCGTACTCCGAATTTTTCTTTTGTTTCCTTTACTGCTTGCTCAATTTGCTTAACTTACCACGTATCCACAGTATTTAGGTCTACAGGGTGTATCAAAAAGAACCATCCATTTTTAAAAAAATCATAACTATGACTGTTGCTCAGAAAGTAATGCACCGCAATTTTATCTTCAACAATTCTTTATTGAACATAAGGAGAATTACACAGACGAAAGAATGGTGTTTTATCTACACACCCTATTTTTCCTCGTAATCTCTATCCCGTTCCGTGGGCTTCCTCCAGCGCGAAGCAAGTGCGTGTATACCGTTGGTACCAATTCTTGTCCTGGTGGCGGAGGTAGTGCTTAACTCTGTGAATCACCTCCTTGTCATCCTCAAAATGTCTTCTCGAGTTCTAATGCGTCTTTCCACGCGAATGACATCATCACCTCGTTGCAACATATCAGGCGTTAACGTCGTGAATGGTCTCCCCGACCGCTGCAAATCGTGGAGCTCCGCCGAATCGCCATCTGATGACGTCACCCTCCAGCGACTAACTGTGCTTCCGGGAAGGAGCGCCTGGTCCCCGGCACGAATCCGCCCGGCGGATTAGTGTAGAGGCCCGATGAACAGGCCAGTCTGTGGATGGTTTTTAGGCGGTTTTCCATCTGCCTCGGCGAATGCGGGCTGGTTCCCCTTATTCCGCCTCAGTTACACTATGTCGGCGATTGCTGCGCAAACAAGTTCTCCACGTACGCGTACACCACCATTACTCTACCACGCAAACATAGGGGTTACACTCGTCTGGTGCGAGACGTTCCCTGGGGGGCCGAAGCGCACAATAACCCTGGGTTCGGTGTGGGGCGGCGGAGGGGTGAAGTGGACTGCGGTAGTCGTCGTGGGGTTGTGGACCACTGCGGCTGCGGCGGGGACGGAGCCTCTCCGTCGTTTCTAGGTCCCTGGTTAACATACAATACAATACAACTGTACTTCTGTCGACAGCAGATGCTGCATCGACACTGCACAAGCGTTTTTGAATATTCCCCACTGTTTCTTCCTCTGCAGTGAGAAATCCAATGACGGCACGTTGCTTGTTATCTACATCTCCTATAGACTCCATTTTGCAACTGTCCTGCAGCTATGCTGCCTAAAGTGACGGAAACTTGACGCGCTCACTCAGGATACTTCAAATAATACATACGTAACGTTTCGCATTCGTAACATTGTTTTCGGCAGAGAAGAAAATGCGGGGCACTACTTTCAGGGCAGCCGTCGATTTATGTTATTTGAAATATGTGCCTGAACAACGTACTGTTGCAAAGAGCAAACTCAAATGCTTCCCACTAGGTAGCAGCAGGTTGCGCCCACTTCAGTTCTCCTAGAAACGGTGTCGGGACAACAGAAAGCGTTTTGTGTTCCACGTTTGACGCAGTGCGAGTCGGTAATAACTGTTCAGCGTGAGTCTCGTACTAGCTATGCTGTGGATCCTGCTATAGCACAGCGCATTAGACGATGGCATCAAGAGTTCCGAGAAACAGGTTGCTTGTGTGAAGGCGAATCGCCGGGCCGTCCCCGAGTGTCTGACACAGACGTCGAAATCATCCGCCGTAGTTTCACAAGCAGTTCGCAGAAATCCGTTCGCCGTGCAGCTCGACACCCCAACATTCCCCCGATGTCCGTCTGGCGTGTGTTGCGTCGACGTTTACACGTGAAACCGTACGAAATTCAGCTGCTGCGAGGTCCAAGAGAAGGTGACAAACGACAACGCGTAGAGTTCTGTAATTCCGTTCTTGGCGAGATAGAGGATGGCAGTTTTCTTCCACGCGTAGTGTTTAGTGACGAGGCAACATTCCACTTAAATGGAAAGGTGAACCGTCGTAATGTGACAATATGGGGTACGGAACACACACATGAAGTTGTACAACATCAGAGGGACTATCCAAAATTTAAACTGTTTCGTGCAGTTTCACGGGAAGAGGTGTACGGTCCAGTTTTCTTTGCCGAGAAGACTGTTACAGGAAGCACATATCTCGACATGCTTGAGAAATTGCTTTTCCCCCATTTGGAGACTGATTCGAACGACTCCATTTACCTACAGCATGGGGCAGCACCACACTAGCATCTGCAGGTGCGGGAATTTTTAAATCAAAGAATTACTCAAACTTCATGCCAGATTAAAACTGTGTGCCGGACCGAGACTTGAACTGGGGACCCTTCCCTTTCGCGGGCAAGTGCTCTACCAACTGAGCTACCCAAGCACGACTCACGCCCCGTCCTCACAGCTTTACTTCTGCCAGTACCTCGTCTCCTACCTTCCAGACTTAACAGAAGCTCTCCTGCGAACCTAAGCCATGTCTCCGCAATATTCTTTCTTTCAGGAGAGCTTCTGTAGAGTTTGGAAGGTAGGAGACGAGGTACTGGCGCAGTTTGAGCTGTGAGGACGGGGCGTGAGTCGTGCTTGGGTAGCTCAGTTGGTAGAGCACTTGCCCGCGAAAGGCAAAGGTCCCCAGTTCGAGTCTCGGTCCGGCACACAGTTTTAATCTGCCAGGAAGTTTCGTATCAGCGCACACTCCGCTGCAGAGTGAAAATCTCATTCTGGAAAGATTACTGGTCGATGGATAGGTCGCACTGGACCAAATGATTCAGTCTTACTTTACTGGCCTCCAGGGTCACCAGACATGAGTGTAATTATTTCTTGTGGGGGTTTATGAAAGACTAGTGCCTCTATTACCAAAGATAATGAATGAAATGAGACATCGCATAGCAGCAGCTGTGGAAGCTGTAACTCAAGACATGCTCGCTGGCGTGTGAGAACAATTTGAATAACGCATTGACATATGCCATGCTCCTCAAGGGGGGCATACTGAACATCTATGAAAAGGCATGAAAGAAAACTTTTTGACTTTTCCGTTCATCAAAAAACAAAATTCATTAGTTTCAGAAACACAGACGTGCCAAATCGGATGATTCTTTTTGTACAACCTGTACATTGCATCGTGGGTGTGAATATGTCTTATGCAATAGTACTGGTCTAGGAACGTAATCTGATGTAATGCATTGCTAAGCATGCGTTGAAATATCTGAAGTTCCGTAACACCTAGATCACCTACTTGCATTAAAGAGGGAGCCAGTTTAGGGCTCTGGGTCCATTTAGATGTTGGGAGAGCTGAGACTGGGGTGATGCTAGCTGCGAAAAGTATTGCTGTTGTTGATAGTGGAGACTAGGAAATCGACACTGTCGAGTACAGAATGAGATTTTCACTCTGCAGCGGAGTGTGCGCTGATATGAAACTTCCTGGCAGATTAAAACTGTGTGCCCGACCAAGACTCGAACTCGGGACCTTTGCCTTTCGCGGGCAAGTGCTCTATCACCTGAGCTACCGAAGCACGACTCGCGCCCGGTACTCACAGCTTTCATATCAGCGCACACTCCGCTGCAGAGTGAAAATCTCATTCTGGAAACATCCCCCAGGCTGTGGCTAAGCCATGTCTCCGCAATATCCTTTCTTTCAGGAGTGCTAGTTCTGCAAGGTTCGCAGGAGAGCTTCTGTAAAGTTTGGAAGGTAGGAGACTAGGTACTGGCAGAAGTAAAGCTGTGAGTACCGGGCGTGAGTCGTGCTTCGGTAGCTCAGGTGGTAGAGCACTTGCCCGCGAAAGGCAAAGGTCCCGAATTCGAGTCTTGGTCGGGCACACAGTTTTAATCTGCCAGGAAGTTTCACTGTCGAGTTCATATTGACAGCATATTTCACGCGGATTGGCGCTTTAGAAGAAAATTGACAGCTCCAGTTGTTAACCTTTTTTACATAAAAGCTCATTGAACAACCTCAAATAAGTACTTACTTAATTAACTGAGAATGCTCCACTACATAAACACAAGCTCGATGACGCTGTCTAGTCGGGTAAGAGAAACGGACACCAAATGCTGGGCAGGTGTAGTCTGTCTGTAAACTCAAAAGCGACCAGAGCTCGTGACGGCGGACGTAGTATTTTCCCAGAGAACGCTACAGCAGCAGCATAGGCTGAATAATAATAATAATAATAATTTCCCCCATAGCAATGTAGTGTGTAATTTGCCCATATGCTTTTCTTGCGTTTATATTGTTACAAGCTCACACGTCAATTCAATGTAACCTTAACACACTTCCTCTTGCGTTGCCAGTCTGCAGAAGCATCGGTACAGCTTTGTGAAACACGCAGTATTAGCTTTTTGTGACGCAGTCCTGTAGAGGGAATGGAGGAATTCCCTGGTCGCTCCTTGTCATTTCGCAGACGTGTGAGTCAAGGAGCCGGCCGGTGTGGCCGAGCGGTTCTAGGCGCTTCAGTCTGGAACCGCGCGACTATTACGGTCGCAGGTTCGAATCCTGCCTCGGGCATGGATGTGTGTGATGTCCTTAGATTAGTTAAGTTTAAGTAGTTCTAAGTTCTAGGGGACTGGTGACCACAGATGTTAAGTCCCATACTGCTCAGAGCCATTTGAATCTATTGCCGTGTCCCTTCTTCTTCTTCTTCATCGTTTTTTGTTTTCTGTTTTTTTTGTTTTGCTTGTGCTTTTGGCGCAGGTTCGGCACTGGTATGAATGGGTGTGACGTGGTTAGTGTAAGGCGTGGCCTCTATAGTAGGAATGTGTCTATCCAACTGTCTGTGTGTAGTGGTGCTGGTGTGGAAGTAAGCGAATCGCCTAATTGTGGCGGGAGTTGGGAACCAGCCCGTTATTCACCTAGTGCGATTTGAGAAACCACCTAAAAGCCGCATCCGGGCTGGGCGGCACACCGACCCTCGTGGTTAATCCGTCGTGGGTATTCGATCCGCGGCCGACGCATCTGCCCTCTGGGAAAAGGCGCGTTAACAAGCACAGCTGTCGACCATATTCCCTTCTTCTTCGCATTATTTTTCTCACGTTCCTCTCGTCGTCGATTCTGTGGAGAACCATCTCATTCCTCGTGTTGTCAGTCCACCTAATTTTGGACATTGTTCCATAACACCACATCTCAAACGTTTCTTTTCTCTTGTTCTCCGTTTTTCCCACAGTCCACGAATCACTACCATACAATGCTGTGCCCGAAATGTATTTTCTCAGAAATTTCTTCCTGAATTTAAGGGAAATGTGTTGTACTAGTAGACTACTTTTGCTCGTGCTGGTCTGCATTTTATGACCACCTTACTACGCCTGTCATGTGTTATTTTGCCTCCAAGTAGCCGAAATGCTTAAACTTCGTCTACATCGTGCTCCCCAATATTGATGTTAAGTTTTTGCTAATCTGATTTCTTGTACTACACATTATTTTAGTCTTTCTCTGGTTTACTCTCAATCTGTGTCCTGTACTCATTAGACTGTTCATTCATTCATTCAGCACGTCCTGCAGTTGTTCCTTATTTTCTCTGAGGATAGCAATCTCATCAGCGAATCTCATTATTGATATCTTACCAACCTGGATTTCTGTCCCACTCCTGAGTGCTCCAATTACTACTTCCAGTTCTTCTTCGATTTATAGATTGAGTAGTAGGGGCAAAATATTACATCTCTGGCTTATACCCTTTTTAACCTGGACACATCGTTCTTCCTTTTCCATTCTTAATTTTCTATCTTGTCTATTGCACATAGTGCATATTATTCGTCTTTTCCTACGCCTTACACCTATTTTTCTGGGAATTTAAAGCAGCCATTTTACATTGTCGAACGCTTACGTTGGTCGACGAATTCTATGACCATGTCTTGCTTTCATCTTCAATTGCCACGTTAGACCTGCCGCCTGCCTCTGCGCTGGCTTTGACCGTTCCTTCAGCGAAACTGATCTTCATCGAACAGTCCCTCAATTTACTTTTCCTCTCTTCTGTGTATCATCCTCTTCAGTAATTTGAATGCATGAGCTGCGTGCGATTGTTCTCGCAATTTTCTGCCCTTGGTATCTTCTGGATTGTGTGGGTAGTACTTTTGCGCAAGTCCGATGGTATATCTTCTGACTCACTGATTCTACAAACCGACATGAACAGTTGTTTGCTTGCCACTTCTCCCAACTATTATAGAAATTCCCAAGGAACGTTATGGAGGATGCCTTCCGCCTTATTTGATCGCGAGTCTTTCAAAGTTCTGTTAAACTATCACTCTTAACACCATTTTCGCTACTTCTTCCATATTGTCTGGCATTTCCTCTTCTGTCAGATATGAGACAGTTCCTTTCCATCTTAGAGGCTTCAGTGTAACCTTTACATCTATCTGCTGTCTGCTGTACATTTAAGACTGTATTTCCCATTGCACTCTCAATGTTGGGGGCTTTGCTCTTAATGTCACCGAAGGTTGTGCGATCTTCCTATGTGCTGAACCTGCCATTCCTACGACTGTTTTTTTCAGTTCTTTTAACATTTTTTCCTGCAGCCATTTCGCCTTGGCTTCCCAGCACTTCCTACTTATTTCATTGCTAAGTACTTACATTGCTAAGAATTTTTAGCATATTGCAGCGCTGTCAGCAACTATGATAGACTAATATATTGAAAAGTCCGCCTCATTTTCGCAACTGAGGCGGATTCTTCAGTATATTACTTACATTGCTGTTTGCTGTCTTTTGCTGAATCTTTTGTACGTCATTCTTTCGTGAATGAGTTAAAATATTTCTTGTATTTTCCAAGTTTTCCTTGCAGTTACCTTCCTTGAGCCTATATTAGTCCATCTAGCTTACGTGATTGCCCTTGTTAGAGATGTCATTACTCTTCGAATGAACTGTTTTATCTGGTACTGATCGCAGTATGTACAGCCTCAGAGAGATTCAAACGCACATCATTCCTCAGTTCTGAGCAGATTACAGATTTTATTTGTCACCAAATAGACACCGCGTCGAATAGAGATGTACAGATTGTTGAGACATTACGTTTGAGCAGACATTTCATTAAAAAAAAAAAAGTGGATCAAATGGCTCTGAGCACTATGGGACTTAACATCTGTGGTCACCAGTCCCCTAGAACTTAGAACTACTTAAACCTAACTAACCTAAGGACATCACACACATCCATGCCCGAGGCAGGATTCGAACCTGCGACCGTAGCAGTCGCGCGGTTCCAGACTAAAGCGCCTAGAACCGCACGGCCACACCGGCCGGCATTTCATTCTCTGGCTGCTGTATGGGTAGATGGGCCTTCTGTCTTGTTGCCCGTCGGTAGCAGTGCCTAGTGTAGTGTAGTGTAGTGTAGTGTAACGTGGCGGATGCTGGCAACCTTGGGCTCGTTCCGTGAGGCGCCGATCGGCGTATCTCCAGCCCACCGTTGACAACGCAAGGCCACCGCTTTCGAAACCGGCGTTGCTCGTTCGCTGCCGCTTCGACGCTTGGCTTCTGCCGTAACGTGGCCACTGCTGCCAAACGGAAAAGAAAAACAGTTTAGCCCCGTCTGCACACCAATCTGGAGGACAGTGGAAGCGAACGGCACGCTTAGGGACTGCGCTGCACGAGTCGCTGCTGAAAACTCCGACTGGTCATCATTTTTTACTCTCTCCGTCAGTAAAGCAAGTGAAATGTGCCAATGGCACATTTTTGCTGGGAATCTCCTTTCGGGAAGTTCGGACGCGTGGTGCAGGTCGCCTTATTTGATGCTACTCCAGCGACTTGAGCGTCTATGTTGATGGGCACGACACAGCACCCAGCCGTCGAGAAAATCTCCGACTCGGCTGGGAATCGATCTACATCTACATTTGTACTCCGTAAGCCACCCAACGGTGTGCGGTGGAGGGCGCTTTGCGTACCACTGTCATTACCTCCCTTTCCTGTTCCAGTCGCGTATGATTCGCGAGAAGAACGACTGCCGGAAAGCCTCCGAGCGCACTCGAATCTCTCTCATTTTACATTCGTGATCTCCTCGGGAGGTTTAAGTAGGGGGAAGCAATATATTCCATACCTCATCCAAAAACGCACCCTATCGAAACCTGGACAGCAAGCTACACCGCGATGCAGAGCGCCTCTCTTGAAGAGTCTGCCTCTTCAGTTTGCTAATCATTTCCGTAACGCTATCACGCTTACCAAATAACCCTGTGACGAAACGCGCCGCTCTTCTTTGGATCTTCTCTATCACCTCCGTCAACCCGATCTGGTACGGATCCCACACTGATGAGCAATACTCAAGTATAGGTCGAACGAGTGTTTTGTAAGCCACCTCCTTTGTTGATGGACTACATTTTCTAAGGAGTCTCCCAATGAATCTCAACCTGGTACCCGCCTTACCAACAATTAATTTTATATGATCATTCCACTTCAAATCGTTCCGCACGCATACTCCCAGATATTTTACAGAAGTAAATGCTACCAGTGTTTGTTCCGTTATCATATAATCATACAATAAACGACCCTTCTTTCTATGTATTCGCAATACATTACATTTGTCTATGTTAAGGGTCAGTTGCCACTCCCTGCACCAAGTGCCTATCCGCTGCAGATCTTCCTGCAATTCGCTACAATTTTTTAATGCTGCAACTTCTCTCTATACTACAGCATCATCCGCGAAAAGCCGCATGAAACTTCCGACACTATCTACTAGGTCATTTATATATATTGTGAAAAGCAATGGTCCCATAACACTCCCCTGTGACACGCCAGAGGTTACTTTAACGTCTGTAGACGTCTCTCCATTGATAACAACATGCTGTGTTCTGTTTGCTAAAAACTCTTCAATCCAGCCATACAGCTGGTCTGATATTCCGTAGGCTCTTACTTTGTTTATCAGGCGAGAGTGTGGAACTGTATCGAACGCCTTCCGGAAGTAAAGGAAAATGACATCTACCTGGGAGCCTGTATCTAATATTTTCTGGGTCTCATGAACAAATAAAGCGAGTTGGGTTTCACACGATCGCTGTTTCCGGATTCCATGTTGATTCCTACAGAGTATATTCTGAGTTTCCAGAAATGACATGATATGCGAGCAGAAAACGTGTTCTAAAATTCTACAACAGATCGGTGTCAGAGATATAGGCCTATAGTTTTGCGCATCTGCTCGACGACCCTTCTTGAAGACTGGGACTACCTGTGCTCTTTTCCAATCATTTGGAACCTTCCGTTCCTCTAGAGACTTGCGGTACACGGCTGTTAGAAGGGGGGCAAGTTCTTTCGCGTACTCTGTGTAGAATCGAATTGGTATCCCGTCAGGTCCAGTGGACTTTTCTCCGTTGAGTGATTTCAGTTGCTTTTCTATTCCTTGGACCCTTATTTCGATGTGAGCCATTTTTTCATTTGTGCGAGGATTTAGAGAAGGAACTGCAGTGCGGTCTTCCTCTGTGAAGCAGATTTGGAAAAAGGTGTTTAGTATTTCAGCTTTACGCCTGTGATCCTCTGTTTCAATGCCATCATCATCCCAGAGTGTCTGGATATTCTGTTTCGATCCACTTACTGATTTAACTTAAGACCAGACCTTCCTAGGATTTTCTGTCAAGTCGGCACACAGAATTTAACTTTCGAATTCACTGAACGCTTCACGCATAGCCCTCATTACGCTAACTTTGACATCGTTTAGCTTCTGTTTGTCTGAGAGGCTTTGGCTGCGTTTAAATTTGCAGTGAAGCTCTCTTTGCTTTCGCAGTAGTTTTCTAATTTTGTTGTTGAAACACGGTGGGTTTTTCCCGTCTCACACAGTTTTACTCAGCACGTACCTGGCATACGATGTGCGATCAAAAACTAACGGGAATTTTTGTTTTTCGTAAGGAGTCCTTATTTATTCATCAACATCAACTTTGTCCCCTTCACAGTAATCCACCTCAGATATAATGTACTTACGCCAGAGCTTTTTAAAATCTCGCAAGCACTTCTGGAACTCACTTCTAGTTATGGTGTTCACCTCCATCAGCGATTCTGTTTTCATCCCATCGGTGGTGGCAAAGCGACGTCGTCTAATGGTTTCGGGAGTAGAAATAAGTCGCAGGAGGCCGTGTCTGGCGAATACGGTGGCTGCGGCAACTTGTTGTTGTTGTTGTCTTCAGTCCTGAGACTGGTTTGATGCAGCTCTCCATGCTACTCTATCCTGTGCAAGCTTCTTCATCTCCCAGTACCTACTGCAACCTACATCCTTCTGAATCTGCTTAGTGTATTCATCTCTTGGTCTCCCTCTACGATTTTTACCCTCCACGCTGCCCTCCAATACTAAATTGGTGATCTCTTGATGCCTCAGAACATGTCCTACCAACCGATCTCTTCTTCTAGTCAAGTTGTGCCACAAACTCGTCTTCTCCCCAATTTTATTCAATACCTCCTCATTAGTTATGTGATCTACCCATCTAATCTTCGGGATTCTTCTCTAGCACCACATTTCGAAAGCTTCTAGTCTCTTGTTGTGCAAACTATTTATCGTCCATGTTTCACTTACATACATGGCTACAGTCCATACAAATACTTTCAGAAACGGCTTCCTGACACTCAAATCTATACTCGATGTTAACAAATTTCTCTTATTCAGAAACGCTTTCCTTGCCATTGCCAGTCTACATTTTATACCCTCTCTACTTCGACCATCATCAGTTATTTTGCTCCCCAAATAGCAAAACTCCTTTACTACTTTAAGTGTCTCATTTCCTAATCTAATTCCTTCAGCATCACCCGACTTAATTCGACTACATTCCATTATCCTCGGTTTGCTTTTGTTGATGTTCATCTTATATCCTCTTTTCAAGACACTATCCATTCCGTTCAACTGCTCTTCCAGGTCCTTTGCTGTCTGTTACAGAATTACAATGTCATCGGGAACCTCAAAGTTTTTATTTATTCTCCATGGATTTTAATACCTACTCCGAATTTTTCTTTTGTTTCCTTCACTGCTTGCTCAATATATAGATTGAATAACATCGGGGAAATGCCATAAACCTGTCTCACTCCCTTCCCAACCACTGCTTCCCTTTCATGTCCCTCGACTCTTATAACTGTCATCTGGTTTCTGTACAAATTGTAAATAGCCTTTCGCTCCCTGTATTTTACACCTGCCACCTTCAGAATTTGAAAGAGAGTATTCCAGTCAACATTGTCAAAAGCTTTCTGTAAGTCTACAAATGCTAGAAACGTAGGTCTGCCTTTCCTTAATATATTTTCTAAGATAAGTCGTATGGTCAGTATTGGCTCACGTGTTCCAATCTATTCACAGTCCAATCTAGCCACTTTCATGAGTGATGATAGAATGATCAGGACAACAGAAACACCGAGTCTGTGAATCGAACCCGGGACCCCGTGATATACACTGGTGTAGTGTAGTCCCCTTGTACCCGACAGCAGACGCTGGTGACGAGTTTCGAGTTGAAAGGGCAGCGGCGCTGATTGGCGAGCTTACGGAAGGCGGTGGGTTTAGAGATGACGTCACGCGAGTCGCTGGCGATTTACAGCGAGAATGCGGAGCTCGTATCTGATTCGTAGCACCGAGCGAGCGTGATACCACATCCGGCACTTAGATGACGCAGAGGTCGCCGTGTCGGAGTCGGAGTGTTTCCTGCCGGCCGCTTACCCGACGACCTTCTGGAAGGGCGTCGCAGAGCGCTCCGCCCTGGTGTAAAGCCCGCCTCACACGGAGCAAGGTTCGCCGCAAGTTGGGGAGATGGCGCGCATGCCTGCCGGCTTGCAGGGAAAGGAGCTGGCAATCTTCCGTGCCGAAGCTCTCCCACGGTGCAAATCGGCAGCTAGCTGTGGTGTGATCGGCTGCATGTTGTATCGAACGAAGATGGCTGCTTCAGGTACAGATGTTCAGAGCAAACTGGCGTTATTAGCTGTTTTGGTGCTAAACGATGCAGAAATGCATGCTAATGAGAGAAGAAGAAAGAAAGAATGGACGAAAAACTGGATTAAGAGGAAACACTGGAAAAGGTGTGCTCTTTAATGGAAAAAAATATATATGTATAAAATATTTATTATGTAAAATGAATGGATGAAAATGGGGAAGAAATGGCTTTAAATATTTTTGTTATTTACTCTTTCTGTACGAACTTTGTTGTAGAACCATTTTTTTTTTACGTGTGGTAATAAAAATTCATTTAGACAGAATTAAGCACATTTAAAATTACGTGAACTTTAGCAACCCTCTCATGCTGATAAATTCAAACTAACTGATTAATAATATTTATGACTTTGAAAATTATTTAAATTAAATTTTTTACGTATTTCGGCCTTGGCACACATTTTCTAAATGCTGTGGGTTTTTTAATATTTACTGAATTCTTTCCCGGCGTTAGCTATGGAACACAAGCATAAAATGGTTAAATATTGCCAAGCCGACCTGAACGTTTAACTATCATTGACAAAACACACTTCACTATACGTTTAAGTTATTTGCTTTAGAAATTGAAAGAACCGACAGATTAACAACTTCAACGTTAATTATCCGCCTATGAATGCACAAATGTAAAACCAGTAATAAATTCAGTCAGCCTCAGGATCGCTGTAAAAGAAAAATATTTCGTAATTCTCTGCTAATGTTACCCTCTCCCGATTTACGGGTTTGGTTAATTTTGTAGCGGAACAATTTTTTAAATGTGCCGCCGCTGCAAATCGTTCGGTCGCGGCACAGCCCAGCAATTCCAACGATAATCGCTAAAAGTGCTGAAAATTCTTTAAAGAAATATTATAGATGACATGGGGAAGCTAATTTACATTAGTAATACACAATTTTGATAAATTATAATGTATTTAGACCACAACAATAATTAAAAATACACACTTTTATAATTTCTCCTCTAATGGCGGCTAAAGACAGATACCGACAAAAGAAGTCTACTCATGCATATAATGCTACGTCACAGGTTCCTCTCTCTCTCTCAGCTCTCGAGGAAGACGACAAAGAATGCACATTATGTAGTGCTTTTTATAGTATTGCTGATAATGAATATCTCTTTGTAATCTTACAACATTAATTTCCTCTGTGGCTATATTTTACATTTTTTCATCGCAGATATTAACATATTTCGTAATTACGTTGTGAGTATAGAAATATTACAATCATAAATACATCGAGAATATTATTACAGAAAATATTACAATAATAACCAACGTCCTTTATACAAAATTAAATAATTTTTTTTGTTAAACAGTTACAGTACATACGAATTGCTTCATAGCGGCGTACATAGTACAATTAAACGTCATTTCAGTTTATTAACAGTGTGTGTGCTGCCAGGGAACGTTACACTCTCGGTGCTTCATAAAGAGTTGAGGTTAGTTCACATAACACCTACTTTCGTTTGAAAAGTATCACCATTTCATTACTGTTTGACTTTATAAATATACCAATAATGACTGTTATATACGACTTCATTTTATGGGATAGAAGATCGTACATTCTTTGCAAATTTTATACGAATGGATGTATTGGTACCTGCAACTCTTTCGAGTGCTTCTGCACGCAAGTGTTTATTATAATAGTTTGCGCTTTTGACGACGTACAGACACTGTTCTTCCCTATAAGTACATATCAATACTTCAGTCGCTTCCTTGGACCACTGCGGTGCCATTATGTAATTATTGTAAGAACTTCCTGCCGCACCTCACCACAGCAGAAAAGCGACTATCAACAAAGGCTTCCCGCCCAAGCTTTCCGCGTCTGACGTCACAAACGAAACGTCTCATGATTGGCCAACGCAGGGAGTACGCAGGGAACCCCGCAAGAAAATATAGCACCGGAGCTACCCTGGAAATCTTACAAGGTTCCCAGCAACGTAGCCCGTTAGCAGACGACGGAGCCCGCAAGGTAGCCGTCGCGCGAGCCAGCAAGAAAACTTACAGCGAATCTTGCTCCGTGTGAGACGGGCTTAAGGGAGAGGCCGCAGGGCGCGGGGGTGGGTGTGACGTGGCGGCCCGGCCGCGCCCTGTTTGCCGGCGCCGTGTTTACACTTTGCGCCCCACGCCGGCCCGGTTTGCACCACACACACACACACACACACACACACACACACACACACACATACACTTCACCGCTGTCGCCGAGAACGGACCGCGTCACAGACTTGTGCCGCAGGCGGCCGCGTTCGCTCAGCGAAACGTCAGTGTCGGCATTTCCGAAAATGGCCGGCAACCGCAGCCGAGGTGATTAGCGAGCGGGCCGTGTTGAAAATTTCAACGCTACCGCCTGTCCTGCACCAACAGTGCGGCGTGGCGTGCGTCCCTTACCGGGAACTGCACTCGTGCTCGTAAATTAAGGATTGAACCGTGAATTTACTTTCAGTTTTTTTTTCTTAAATAATTTACTTTATTTACTAGCGATTCATCAAGAACATTAACGCAATCACAGTAGGTGAGCGTGGAAGTAGTTGCCAGGAAGCAGAGATGGGCAAACTGAAACACGTAACTGTTTCGAAACAAATGAAACAGTACAATGTAATGAAACTTCCTGGCAGATTAAAACTGTGTGCCCGACCGAGACTCGAACTCGGGACCTTTGCCTTTCGCGGGCAAGTGCTCTACCAACTGAGCTACCGAAACACGACTCACGCCCGGTACTCACAGCTTTACTTCTGCCAGTATCTCGTCTCCTACCTTCCAAACTTTACAGAAGCTCTCCTGCGAACCTTGCAGAACTAGCACTCCTGAAAGAAAGGATATTGCGGAGACATGGCATAGCCACAGCCTGGGGGATGTTTCCAGAATGAGATATTCACTCTGCAGCGGAGTGTGCGCTGATATGAAACTTCCTGGCAGATTAAAACTGTGTGTCCGACCGAGACTCGAACTCGGGGGTACCGGGTACCGGGCGTGAGTCGTGCTTCGGTAGCTCAGTTGGTAGAGCACTTGCCCGCGAAAGGCAAAGTTCCCGAGTTCGAGTCTCGGTCGGGCACACAGTTTTAATCTGCCAGGAAGTTTCATATCAGCGCACATTCCGCTGCAGAGTGAAAATCTCATTCTGAGTACAAAGTAATGTTTCCATACGCTGTTTCCAACAGTGAAACAGTTTGTGTTATGTAATCTAATAAACTACATTTTATCACCTTGAATGTCTACTGTATAAGTATGTCCATATAATCACTAGGTGCGGGAGCGCTAATCATATCGCAGAAAGTATGAAACTCCCACTTAGGCGTCTTGGCAGTTTCGTATTTCCTGCAGCAAATGCGCTGCTTTCGTGTCGTGTAACTTTCATACTTTTCAATTGGCTGAGCACAGCCATAGCTGAAGACAGAAGAGCCACCACGAACGGAACTGGAGGTGGGAGCAAACTGCAGAAACAACGGATATGATACTGGGATTCCCACATTCCGTTAGTATGGGTAATATACCCATCCTGCTAATTTCCATGCACACAAAGGGAATCATTGTGGATAATAGGCACAGTGACTATAGACTCACAAATAACGCCAAATAATTCGAATAAATAACAAAATATAACAGAAAATTTTTTTGACTTTCAAGGTGTTTCGAACCGTTACTATAAGTTCACCATGCTTCCCAGACCTTCCCGTTCACCATTGCACTATCAGTGATATGTCAAATAGATTGCTTGCAATTATACCTACGTCAAATTTATGTATATGTCTAATAACTGTCACTCTATGCCTTTTTTATTCAAAATGTTGTAGGCTTATTTGCGTTTTTTCATATGATTACAGCACATCAACAGAGAAGCGTATGTTATAAAAAAAGGTGTAATTTAACTGAATGATTTTCACGTATTTATTATTTTGAATGTGAATAGTATGCGTTGTTTTATTGTTTTATTATTTGGTTAGTGTTTATAAAGCAGATGTTACACCATTTCGGAATAGGACAGTCAGCTAGAAATGAAGCTTCATTTTCGGATATCTTAAGCTTCATGCTATTGCTTGTCAAAAATATTTCGACACTCTTGAAAGTGTTTCACGAGGTGGTACGTTGTGTTTCAGTACATGTGCCCAGCCCGAAGCTCGTCCGACACAGAGGGGAATGAAACTTCACTGTTTCGATACAATTAGTCCGTTCCAAGTGTCGTAGGGGTTTGAAGACGTGCAGCGATACGTCGACCGAGAACATCCCAGACGTGCTCGATGGGGTTTAGGTCTGGAGAACAGGCAGTCTACTCCATTCGCCTGACATCTCCTTTTTCAAGGAACTCCTCCACGATGGCAGCTCGGTGGGGGTGTGCGTTATCATCCATCAGGAGGAAGGTGGGACCCACTGCACCCCTGAAAAGGCGGACATACTGGTGCAAAATGACGTCCCGATACACCTGACCTGTTACAGTTCCTCTGTCAAAGACATGCAGTGGTGTACGTGCACCAATCATAATCCCACCCCACACCATCAAACCACGACCTCCATACAGGTCCCTTTCAAGGACATTAAGGGGTTGGTATCTGGTTCCTGGTTCACGCCAGATGGAAACCCGGCGAGAATGACTGTTCAGACTATACCTGAACCCGTCCGTGAACGTAACCATGAGACCACTGTTCCAATGACCATATACTGTGTAGTTGACACCAGGCTTTTCGGGCTCTCCTGTGACCATAGGTCAGTGGGATGCTCCTTGCAGGTCTCCAGGTAAATAAACCATGTCTGCTCAGTCGTCTGTAGACTGTGTGTCTGGAGACAACTGTTCGAGTGGCTGTGGTAAGGTCCCGAGCAAGGCTACCTGCAGTACTCCGTGGCCATCTGTGGTCACTGATGGTGAGATATCGGTCTTCTTGTGGTGTTGTACTCTGTGGACGTCCCGTACTGTACTGCCTGGACACGTTTCCTGTCTGCTGGAATCGTTGCCATAATCCTGAGATCACACTGTGTGGCACACGGAGGGCCCGTGCTACGACCTGCTGTGTTTGACCAGCCTCCAGTCGCCCTAGTATTCTACCCCTCATAACGTCATCAATATGTGATCTTTGAGCCATTTTCAACACACAGTCACCATTAGCACGTCTGAAAACGTCTGCACACTTACTCGCTGCACCGTACTCTGACATGCACCAACACACCTCTGCGTATGTGGACTGCTGCCAGCGCCACCGTGCGACGATCGCAGGTCAAATGCACCGCATGGTCATACCCCGAGGTGATTTAAACCCGCAGACCGCCCACCAGAGCGTTGTTTCACCATGTATCAGCATTATCCGTAATTTATGAGCATGAGTGTAGCTCGCGTTTCTGGGCACGCACGCCGCGTGCAGTTTCCTTACGCGTACCTAAAGTGTCTGTCCAGACGTGAAGAACGGTTTTGAGAGTACGGAATGAAAATCGACACAAACAAAACTAAGACGGTGGGAGTACACTTTCCGATCAAAACACGAAATTGACCACTTGATGTCAGACGGGGCGGACCCGTGAGTGTAAAACGTGGCAGTAACATCGGAATGGTTATACGATATTGCAGTGCTTGTGTTATTCTGAAATACGATGCACAAGTTCCTTCCGGCAAGCATGCTTGTCCAAACGGACTGCCGCTGCGACAGCTACAGCAGTTATGAAGTACGTGAAATGTGTTCGCAGTTGCGAATATGGACAACCATCAGGTTGTAACCTCCCCCTCACTTATCGGCCTTAATGACAGTGAAAAATTAAACTGCGTGTACCTAATGGAAATTTGGGAAAAGCAATCGTCACCGAAGTTAATCTGTCGGTAAAGAGGGAGGAAAGGGTTACATTTAAATGAAAGGAAAAATGCAAATGAAACTGGTGGAAATTAATTTTGAAAAGGGGTAAAGTTAATGAAGAAAGTAAATGTGCGGCCGTTACGTTAACAATTAACTAGCGGTAATTAGATATTTGAGATTTGGGGGAAATTACGGTCGCCAGTCCTAAGGACAATTACTATAGTAACTGAAAAAGAAAGGTAATTACTCATATAATTAGCATTAGAAGCGTGGCAACTGAAGGTTGACACGTGTAGTGTGAAAACTGAAAGTTTGTCAGAAGTAATAACTTTCGCTGCACTCTGACTTAATTTAGCAAAAGAATTAATAAAACCGGAAAATCGAAAGTTAATTTAGTGACTGAAGTTAATAGTGAGCTTTCTTTCTGAAGTACATCGAAATTCAGTAAAATACGGTTAGTCTTGGACTACCTCAACAATCATTTCAAAAGCAACTTGACTCTACGCAATTTAGAAATAAGAGATTTAACTTTGAACTTGAATTAAATGATTCTGAACAATTAACAATAGTAAAATTTTGTACGTACCAAGCTGAGCTGCAGTCACAGGTAAGCTAAAATACGGTAACAAAACTCGCACTCTTAATTTGTGCTTGTGTAATCTAACTATTGTAGCCAGCTATGAATACTTAAACTGAACTTTGAAATTAAAGCAGTGAAATTGAATGATGCTGCTTTAATGCTGGCGTTTGAATTTCAACGACACTCGGGTTCATTTCGGAAAAGGAAGGGACCCTGCTTAGTAATGCAATTGGGACACTGAGCAACAAAGGTTCATGCTAAGTTGCTGTAATTTTGCGATTTGAACAGTTTGAAAAGCTGAGGTCTGCCATACAGTTCTGAAACTTTACGTGCTTTTAGTCTTCCTTGTTGGTTGATTGAAGGTTTGAAGCCGTCGGTCGAGGAGGTGGCGACAGTCTCATTGTCGGCCGTCGCTGTTGCAGAAGCTGGATGTTGGCGCGCCTTCTTCTCGACACGGTCACCAGACGAAACGGGCTCTTGATGTGCGCCAGCTAATGCTTCCCGTCCGCGACACCATGTCAGAAACTATCATCGCAAGTCGAGCGCAATTACATGCTGCCAAACCCCGAAAGCGCGGCAACTCGCGGGAGCGTCACACAACACACCTGCTGCACTGCACTACTCCAGCCAGACCCCCTCTCTGCCCGCGCTCCACGCGACAGAGTTAACACTACCAAAGATCCTAAACACTTTCGTTCTCCACACGACCTATCGATGTATTCGTTCGATAGTATAGTTTTCCCTAGGCCAGACACAGCGTATAAATACAAATAATCTTTACACAACAAATCAATTATACATCGTCATAAATGCATAAATATATATATATATATATATATACAAATAGTAAAACAATTACAATATATACAGGCACAGAAATGTCATATATTCAGGAAACAAAATAAGGAAAAAATTTACAGTACAATAGATGGAAATAGGAGGATATGCATTTCCGGCGTTGCAAGGTGTATAATGAAATGACGGCAGTAAAAATTTGTGCCGAACCGGAACTCGAACCCGGATTTGCCGCTTATCGCGACCGGCCGCCTTCCCGTTTGGCTACCCGAGCGCGACTCACCGTCAGACCGAAACTTGCATACGTCGCCACCCACCTGTCTACAACCTGTACTCGTACATCCGTTCCCGTACACGGGAGATATTCCGGAACCAGCGACACCGAACAGGCGACTTTCAATTGCAATGTCTCCCTTGTGTGGAAATATACCTGATGAATGTACGACTACAGGTCGTAGGCACATGGCTAGCCGTGGGTTCAAATGGCTCTGAGCACTATGGGATTTAACATCTGAGGTCATCAGTCCCCTAGAACTTAGAACTACTTAAACTTAACTAACTTAAGGACATCACATACATCCATGTCCGAGGCAGGATTCGAACCTGCGACTGTAGCGGTCGGGCGATTCCGGACTGAAGCGCCTAGAACCGCTCGGCTACAGCGGCCTGCGGCTAGCCGTGGCTCGTGCTCGGATACCCTAATGCTAAGGCGACTGCTCGCAGGTTCGAGTCTCGGCCCTGTATATATTTTCATTGTCGTAATTGCATTATACAGATGATGGTTGTCCATATTGGCAACTGCGAATACATTTCATGTGTTTGAAAATGGACTGAAGAAATCGGGTTTTCCCGAAGAGAAGTGTTCATGTGGATAGTACTAAAGAGGGTAGGACCACATGTGGAGGGCGTACTCGATTTTCAGTACCAAGTCACCTTCTCCAGGTGGTGTTGGTGAAGGGATATGCATATGTACTCCAGCACTTATGCAGTTAGGGGGCACATGCGCTGATCACGAGAAAAGTACCTATTTTTGGAGGAAACGCGTATTTCTGAAGATAGAAGCATACATACGCATGGAATACAAAAAAATTTTATTTCCAAAATTTGTGTATTACAGTCATATCTGATGCGCTCATCTCCAAAAAAGTACTCATTTTCATATGGATGCAAAAAAGAGATCAATTACCTCTCTCAAAACTTTTTTTATGAAAAATGAAGTATTGCATATGTATGCACGGAATTTCAAAAACATTTTTATTTTTTGGAAAAAAGACTGAATTAATAACAAAATTTTCTGCAAAAATCATATTTGTTTATTTTGCACAGATGTACATTAAAGCTCGAATCACAGATTAGATAAAAACAGCTACATCAAGTTAATTTGCAACATTAGGCTAGATTTTTCGAACATGCTCAATGAAATTCTGGAATGGATTTTCCCCAAAACGTTGACGCCAGAGAAATTCCGCCGGGTAGTTATTCAGCATATCACGGTGAGTTCCGAAACGCCATTTATTTTTTTCTTTTAGCTTTTTTCCAGACTGACTGCACGTGATTTGTGGCTGCGTTTGTAAACGGATCGACAAAATAAAGCGAATGATTAACAGTCAGATGATTGTAGATAGGTACTTTTCTCGTGATCAGCACATGAACCCCCTAAACTGCATAAGTGCCTCCACTGCTTCTCATATTCTTAAATTATACCATAAATTTATAATTTCCTACTTCAAAATTCCTGTAGTTTTCTTTAAAAAAATATTGGATGTAAGCAAATAAGAGGTAACACCACAGTGCAGGCAAAAAAACTCCATGCGGCCGCACCTCTGCATGGGCAACAGTGCCCATCTCTCAACTGCGTAACACAATTTTGCTGCGTTGTGGTGGCGGCCAGGGGGTACTGGCTAAGATTGTGTGGAGCACAATGGCCTGCATGGAGTAGGCCTAATAAGGTGGCAGGTCCCAGTAGTCGTAATGCAGCTTGAGAAAGAAATGTAGGTTATGTGAGGAGAGGTCAGTGACTAAGTACATGGTCACTGGCTGTCACTTGAGTAAGAAATGCGTTAGTGACTTCAAAGTTTCTACGAGGTGCATTCAAGTTCTAAGGCCTCCGATTTTTTTTCTCCGGACTGAAGAGAGATAGAAACATGCGCATTGTTTTATAATGAGGCCGCGTTCATTGTCAATACGTCCCAGAGATGGCAGCACCGTACGGCAGATGGAATTTTACCGCCAGCAGCGAGAATGAGAACTGTTTTAAATACTTAAAATGGCGACGTTTTCCTTACTTGAACAGCGTGCAGTCATTCGTTTTCTGAATTTGCGTGGTGTGAAACCAATTGAAATTCATCGACAGTTGAAGGAGACATGTGGTGATGGAGTTATGGATGTGTTGAAAGTGCGTTCATGGGTGCGACAGTTTAATGAAGGCAGGCATATCGTGTGACAACAAACCGAAATAACCTCGGGCTCGCACAAGCCGGTCTGACGGCACGATCGAGAAAGTGGAGAGAATTGTTTTGGGGGATCGCCGAATGACTGTTGAACAGATCGCCTCCAGAGTTGGCATTTCTGTGGGTTCTGTGCACACAATCCTGCATGACGACCTGAAAATGCGAAAAGTGTCATCCAGGTGGGTGCCACGAATGCTGACAGACGACCACACGGCTGCCCGTGTGGCATGTTGCCGAGCTATGTTGACGCGCAACGACAGCACGAATGAGACTTTCTTTTCGTCGGTTGTGACAATGGATGAGACGTGGATGCCATTTTTCAATCCAGAAACAAAGCACCAGTCAGCTCAATGGAAGTAGACAGATTCACCGCCACCAAAAAAATTTCGGGTAACCGCCAGTGCTGAAAAAGTGATGGTGTCCATGTTCTGGGACAGCGAGGGCGTAATCCTTACCCATTGCGTTCCAAAGGGCACTACGGTAACAGGTGCATCCTACGAAAATGTTTTGAAGAACAAATTCCTTCCTGCACTGCAACAAAAACGTCCGGGAAGGGCTGCGCGTGTGCTGTTTCACCGAGACAACGCACCCGCACATCGAGCTACCGTTACGCAACAGTTTCTTCGTGATAACAACTTTGAAGTGATTCCTCATGCTCCCTACTCACCTGACCTGGCTCCTAGTGACTTTTGGCTTTTTCCAACAATGAAAGACACTCTCCGTGGCCGCAAATTCACCAGCCGTGCTGCTATTGCCTCAGCGATTTTCCAGTGGTCAAAACAGACTCCTAAAGAAGCCTTCGCCGCTGCCATGGAATCATGGCGTCAGCGTTGTGGAAAATGTGTACGTCTGCAGGGCGATTACGTCGAGAAGTAACGCCAGTTTCATCGATTTCGGGTGAGTAGTTAATTAGAAAAAATATCTGAGGCCTTAGAACTTGAATGCACCTCGTAAAGCGGTCCAAGTCGATTTTTGGTAGCCGGTGAAGGAACGACGACATTTTAAGAGAGAGAGACCAGGCACACCTCACGTACTGGGGGACAGGGACCGTCGGGCACTGCGGAGGATGGCTGCGAAAAAATCGTGCAGTGAGTGTGCCTAGGGAGATCGTAGTCCAGACACGTGTGTCTGTAGTCGGTCCTAACCGACGATCGAGGTGGTGTCACGTGCGACGCCAGTATACAATGGATGACTGGAAACTGTGCAGCGCGGCCGGATTTAATTTCGCGTAATTTCCGCGTTTTTGGAATCCCTGTGGCCGCAAAAGCGCGTGGAGCGTTTCTGTCGCCGCTAGAGGGCAGGCCGGAGGAGGAGGAGGAAGTCAAGGGGCTGCGGAGACCTGGAGAGAAGGCGAGGAGCGCAAGTGAGCCGGAGGTCTGTTGTGGGCGAGCGTCTGCCGTAGCCCCTTTGGCTAGAGCGGTGCCTTTGCTCACTGCTGGTTTGGCGGGGCCAAGCGTTGCTCGCAGCCGTGAACAGTGCTCGCTGAAAGCTACTTCGGCACGACACACAGTATTCGGCATGTCTTTTGCTACTGAAGTTGCAACCAGTTTGTGTCCATTGTGGTGCCGGGTTGGAGTCCGATCTGACCTATGCAAGTGCTGGACGCGGTGGCGTCTGTTGGATGGTACCTGTGCGTTTCCGACTGCGAGTAATCTTCGTTACGTCGCTCTCCAGGCAAGCGTTTCTCAATGGGCGCTGCATTTTACGAGAAATCGCGGTGAGCATCAGGTTAGTGTGCACGTCAGTAGGTGTCGCGTGGTGGCTATTTTCACTCCGTACCCTTGTTGCCCGTTGTTATACACGCTACTGGCCATTAAAATTGCTACACCAAGAAGAAATGCAGATGATAAACGGGTATTCATTGGACAAATATATTATACTACAAGTGACATGTGATTACGTTTTCACGCAGTTTGGGTGAATAGCCCCTGAGAAATCAGTACCCAGAACAACCACCTCTGGCCGTAATAACGGCCCTGATCCGCCTCGGCATTGAGTCAAACAGAGCTTGGATGCCGTGAACAGGTACAGCTGCCCATGCAGCTTCAACACGATACCACACTTCATCAAGAGTAGTGACTGGCGTATTGTGACGAGACAGTTGCTCGGCCACCACTGACCACACGTTTTCAATTGGTGAGAGATCTGGAGAATGTGCTGGTCAGGGCAGCAGTCGAACATTTTCTGTACCCAGAAAGCCGTGTACAGGACCTGCAACATGCGGTCGTGCATTATCCTGCTGAAATGTAGTGTTTCACAGGGATCGAATGAAGGGTAGAGCCACGGGTCGTAACACATCTCAAATGTAAGGTCCGCTGTTCAAAGTGCCGTCAATGCGAACACGAGGTGACCGAGACGTGTAACCAATGGCACCACATACCATCACGCCGGGTGATACGCCAGCATGGCGACGACGAATACACGCTTCCAATGTGCGTTCACCGCGATGTCGCCAAACACGGATGCGACCATCACAATGCTGTAAACAGAACCTGGATTCATCCGAAAAAATGACGTTTTGCCATTCGTGCACCCAGGTTTGTCGTTGAGTACACCATCGCAGGTGCTCCTGTCTGTGATGCAACGTCAAGGATAACCGCAGCCACGGTCTCAGAGTTGATAGCCCACGCAGTTGGAAACGTCGTCGAACTATTCGTGCAGGTGGTTGTTGCCTTGCAAACGTCCACATCTGTTGACTCAGGGATCGCGACGTGGCTGCACGATCCCTTACAGCCATGCGAATAAGGATCTCGACTGCTAGTCATACGAGGCCGTTGGGATCCAGCACTGCGTTCCGTATTACCCTCCAGGACCCACCGATTCCATATTCTGCTAATAGTCATTGGGCATCGACCAATGCGAGCAGCAATGTGGCGATACGATAAACCGCAATCGCGATACGCAGCGCCGGTCAACCGCTGTATGTGTATGAGAAATCGGTTGGAAACTTTCCTCATGTCAGCACGTTGTAGGTGTCGCCACCGGAGCCAACCTTGTGTGAATGCTCTGAAAAGCTAATCATTTGCATATCACAGTATCTTCTTCCTGTCGGTTAAATTTCGCGTCTGTAGCACGTCATCTTCGTGGTGTAACAATTTTAATGGCCAGTAGTGTACATAACGTGTTACTTGTGATGGCTTTGCCTGGTACAACTTGAGTTCATTTTTGTCAGTCTGCGTGGGCTTGTGGCTGTCACTATTCCAAACTGATTTTAGAATCCGACACTGTAGAAAATGGTTCAAATGGGTCTGAGCACTATGGGACTTAACATCTGTGGTCATCAGTCCCCTAGAACTTAGAACTACTTAAACCTAACTATCGTAAGGACATCACACACATCCATGCCCGAGCCAGGATTCGAACCTGCGACCGTAGCAGTCGCGCGGTTCCGGACTGAGCGCCTAGAACCGCTAGACCACCGCGGCCGGCCCGACACTGTAGACTGCAGATGTAATTCGTATGAATTACGAATTGTACTTTATAGTCAGCGAAAATTGTTTACTCTAGCTCTCTTTTATTTCTGAGTCGTGCCTATAGTTACCTGTTGACTAGTATCACGGCCGGCCGCGGTGGCCGTGTGGTTCTAGGCGCTCAGTCCGGAACCGCGTGACTGGTACGGTCGCAGGTTCGAATCTTGCCTCGGGCATGGATGTGTGTGATGTCCTTAGGTTAGTTACGTTGAAGTAGTTCTAAGTTCCAGGGGACTGATGACCACAGATATTAAGTCCCATAGTGCTCAGAGCCATTTGAACCATTTGAACTAGTATCACAAGTTCGAACTGTTTACTAAATTGTTTGGATCTACGAAACAAATAAAGGGAAAAGCTATAGAAAAATTTTATGCCTTAGTAGTCAAGTCAAAGTTTCGTGCCTAACATCGTACTTTTCTGCATTTGTAGTATGTTTAATTTTTACTAAAGAATTAACGAGTTCCACTTCCTCTGTGTTACAGGATAGGTGATTGTATCTCTTGTTAACTGTGTCCTAGTTAAAGATGCCTGTGTAGCACGATTGAAATTTATAATGGTTTCTAGTAGTGTGGCATCGGCAACCGCCGTGTTATGTTAGTAGAGGAGGAGGAATTATTGCTACTGACCCGTTGCCTCTGCCACCTCCTCTATCGTCATAAATTTGAACCTTATTTGTCAGTCATTTTGGCCACCTCGAAGGCAACGGCGTTTTAATAATTACTGGCAATAGCCGATGGTTGATATACGTGAGATATTTATTTGATCATATCTTTCGCGGTTTGTGACGTAAATCTATTTTTACTTCAGTTGATATTCTGTACTAAAAGGAAGTGATTTTATAGTGTTGTCGTTTTGAGATGTTTTCTGTCAGTTGTGTTATTGAAATTTAGTCTTTTCAGTTTTGGAGGCAATTTGTTAATGTTATTCTTGGATTTTTGCTTTTTAAAAATGAATTAATTAGTATATTTGCGTAGCCTTCCTCGGCCAGAGTGAGTCGACGTAAAAGTTTTCTGGGTATGGCACCGCGCCATAATGTATAAAACTAGTACTGCTGGAGAAAAATAAAAAAAAAAAACAACGTTTCGGCCACGGTTGCAGCGGCCTTCTTCTGGGTCTAATGGTGCGTTCTAGCTATGCAGTGTTCGTTATATTTTGTTGCCACGTTCGAAGTCCGTGAGTTCCATTTTGCTCTCTCACGATGTCTAACGACTACTGAGGTCGCCGATATGGAGTACCTGGCAGTAGGTTGCAGCACACTGCACATAATATGAATAACGTAAGTTTTTGGAGGCGCCCGTCATGGACATCCTGCGTACTCACATGTAACCTCCAACACAGCTGTATCATGGTGCCGATTTCCAGCCTTACAACTCTCGTCCAGGGCTCGTCTATCTGTGAATTGCATGGGTGATGCTGAGATACTCCGGTAGCCAGCAAGAAATCCCGAGGTCTGTTCCCAACACAACTCCTCGGACGTGATCTCCTCCGCAGTGCCATTATCCAGGATAACTAGGGTCGGTTACAACAGGTGTGGGCCAGCTCGTCTCAGGATGCGGCTTTGTGACAGCCTTGCTAACTGAATCAGTGCGCGCATCCAGGCCACACGGGGTGCAACTTCCTACTCACAAGTGCGATCACTGCTAAGTCCTGTGTAATCTCTTCAATAACGTGACATTCCCTCAGTCCGTGAGGTTTCGTTTCCTTCCTCCCCCACCCCCCCCTCCTCCTTCAGGATGCTTCACTTGTTTTGACAGACGGTGTAGACAAAGGTACTGAATTTTCCATAAGTTCTCGGATCTGTTTACGTGGGCTCAAGACCATGAAACGTAAGTCCAAAGTGATAGACTACACCGCTCATTTATCATTCACTGGAGATTGTCCTACAAAACATCCTCATCAGTGTTTTTTTTCTTCTTTTTTAAATAAAAACAAAAGCGAGCCTCGTCTTTGATGTACGTCAGACATACAGACGCAACAAACAAGTATTTTCTGCGGGTGCTTAGCACTTAGTCAGGAACGTGGTCTCGACACACATTGAGGTCGCTTATTTCCGTGTTTTCGTTCCGAGCAGACTTTTGCAGCGGGGCAGCAAATTCCCATCTGGCCGTTTGTTTATTCTGTGTCGCGCTTCTGTCTCCCGCCGTCTTCATTTTTCACGCACGGTTCGTCGCCACCCCTCCTCCCGGCGATGCCACCGCGAAACCGCGCCGGCTGTGTTTTTTCGAGTTTCGCCGCTCGCTTGTTAGCTTTTGAGAGCGTTTAATAATACTCGCGTGTCGCAGAGGGTGCGCCACCCGCCTGTCGCCGCCATGTAATGGGGGGAGGGCGGCCTGCTTTCTGCACACAGAGTCCCATTATCTGTTCTCATCTCTCTCTGTCCCCTTCTGAGTGTCGGCGAGTCACTTGCCATTTCACCGCCGTCTCTCTTTGTTTATCGAAGCGATATTTATATACATATAGGGGCTTACAAGCCACTTTAACATTTTTTTTCCCGACCGATTATAGCTACGTGCAGACCACACTTATTCGTATCTGTTATATCCTTGCTAGTTCGCCCGTTCCTCTGCTTCATATACCGGGTGATCAAAAAGTCAGTATAAATTTGAAAACTGAATAAATCACGTAATAATGTAGATAGAGAGGTACAAATTGACACACATGCTTGGAATGACATGGGGTTTTATTAGAACCAAAAAAATACAAAAGTTCACAAAATATCCGACAGATGGCGCTTCATCTGATCGGAATAGCAATAATTAACATAACAAAGTAAGACAAAGCAAAGATGATGTTCTTTACAGGAAACGCTAAATTTGTCCACCATCATTCTTCAACAATAGCTGTAGTCGAGGAATAATGTTGTGAACGGCACTGTAAAGCATGTCCGGAGTTATGGTGAGGCATTGGCGTCAGATGTTGTCTTTCAGCATCCCTAGAGATGTCGGTCGATCACGATACACTTACCGAGCGCGGTGGCGCAGTGGTTAGCACACTGGACTCGCATTCGGGAGGACGACGGTTCAATCCCGTCTCCGGCCATCCAGATTTAGCTTTTCCGTGATTTCCCTAAATCGTTTCAGGCAAATGCCGGGATGGTTCCTTTGAAAGGGCACGGCCGATTTCCTTCCCAATCCTTCCCTAACCCGAGCTTGCGCTCCGTCTCTAATGACCTCGTTGTCGACGGGACGTTAAACACTAACCACCACCACCACGATACACTTGCGACTTCAGGTAACCCCAAAGCCAATAATTGCACGGAGTGAGGTCTGGGTATCTGGGGGACCAAGCATGACGAAAGTGGCGGCTGAGCACACGATCATCACCAAAAGACGTGCGCAAGAGATCTTTCACACGTCTAGCAATATGGGGTGGAACGCCATCTTGTATAAACATCGTACGTTCCATCAGGTGTTTATCAGCCAGGCTAGAAATGATGCGATTCTGTAACATATCGGCGTACCTCTCACCCATCACGGTAGCAGTTACAAAACCAGAATCACGCATTTCCTCGAAGAAAAAAGGCCCGATAACGGTAGATGTGGTAAATCCAACCCATACCGTGACTTTCTCGTCGTGCAATGAATGGAGTTTCGGTAGCCCAGATTCTGCAGTTGTGGGCGTTGAGAGCGTGAAATGAGCTTCGTAGGTCCACAACACATTACTCAACCAATCGTCATCTTCCACCATCTTTTGAAACGCCCACACCGCAAATGCCGTCCACTTCACTAAATCGCCAGGTAACAGTTCATGATGCCGATGGATTTTGTACGGATAGCATCGGAGGGTCCGCCTAAGAGCCAACCAAACAGTAGTGTATGGAATGCCGGTGTGACGCGCGACTGCACGAGCGCTGACTTCCCCGTGCATAGACGAACCCGCTACAGTCTCCATTTCTTCCTGAACTGTCTCAGCAGCATTACACCTTGTGCTCGGTCGGCCACTACGGGGTCTGTCGTCTAAACAACCCGTGGCTTCGAACTTCGAACTCATTCTCGCCACAGCTGCATTTGTCAATGGACCTTTATCCGTTCGAATCCCCTTCCTATGGCGATAGGATCGTAATGCTGAACTAGCACATTCCCCATTCTGATAATACAGCTTCACTAAAAGCGCCTTTTCAGCTAACGTCAACATGCTGCGACTGCTGGTGCAATTGATTTTCATTACAGCTCCTTTTATACACGATTGTCACGCGCAGTCACTGACGTTTTGCTGCCCAGCGCAATCTCTCGAACATTTTGTGAACTTAGCTTTTTTTTTTGTTCTAATAGGTTTATTAAGTTTTCAAATTTATACTGACTTTTTGATCACCCGGTACATATACATCTACATCTACATGATTACTCTGCAATTCACAATTAAGTGCCTAACAGACTTCATCGAACCACCTTAATATACTATACCACTCCACTCCCTAACAGTCGATGGGAAAAAATCACGTAAATCTTCCCGTGCGAGCTCTGATTTCTCTTATTTTGCTGTGATCATCATTTCACCCTTTGTAGGTGAGCGTTAACAAAGTATTTTCATACTCTGAGGAGCACGTTGGTAACTAAAATTTCATGAGAAGTCCCTGCCGCAGGGAGAAAGGCCTTCGTCTTATTGACTGCCACGCCAATTCGTGTATCATAGCCGTGACACTCTCTATCGTATTTCACGATAATGCAAAACCGCTGCCCTTCTTTGAACTTTCTCGATGTCCTTCGTCAATCCTGTCTGATGCGAATGTCTCACTGCACAGCAGTACTTCAAAAAATGGTTCAAAAGGCTCTGAGCACTATGGGACTTAACAAATGAGGTCATCAGTCCCCTAGAACTTAAAATTACTTAAGGGGGGTAGGACGTCAAACGGGCCGACTTGGAGCAGGAGAGGCACCACAGGACATGTTAATTTCCACTGTCTATACTTTTACAAATAAATTCATAAAACTTTAACAGCATGACCAGGAAGGATTCAGGATTCATACTCATAGTAGTCGAAGCTCAAAAACGTAAGAAAACACTTTTTTTTTTTTTTTACAAGTGAAATTCCATCATTTTTTCACTCACTACTGGCTGCATTGGTTGCTATAGGTACACTTTTCTTCCTAAGTAAAAGAGATTCTTCGATGACTTTTGCACAGCATACAAACCACAGTTACAGGTGTATGAAACTCTAGAAGTTATTTAATTTGTGAAAAAATGAATGAACTGTTACATTTTAAACTTTCATGTTTAGAAAAAAATCAAGTTTTATAGTTAATTATCTCAATTTTTCCACAGTTTTTTAATAGATTTGAAAAATTCTAGAGTTTCATACGCCTGTAACTACTGTTTGTATGCTATGAAAAATTCATCGAAGAATGTCTCTTACTTTGGAAGAAAAGTGTACCTATAGCAACAAATGCAGCCAGTAATAAGTGAGAAAAATGATGAAATTTCACATGTAAAAAAAGGTATTTTTCTACGTTTTTGAACTTCCACTGCGATGACTGTGAGTCCTCAATACTTCCTGGTCATGGTGACAAAGTTTTATGAATTTGTTTGTAAAAGTATAGACTGTGGAAATTAAAATGTCCTGTGGTGACTCTCCTGCTCCAAGTCGGCCCGTTTGACGTCCTACCCCCCTTAAACCAAACTAACATAAGGACATCACAGACACCCATGCCCGAGGCAGGACTCGAACCTGCGACCGTAGCAGTCGCGCGGTTCCGGACTGATGCGCCTAGAACCGATCGGTCACCGCTGCCGGCAGTAATACTTCGGAACAAGGCGGGCAGACGTAGCGTAAGCACTCTCTTTAGTAGATCTGTTATATTTTGTAAGTGTTCTGTCAATAATCGCTGTCTTTGGTTTGCTTTCCCCACAACCTTATCTATGTTATTTTGGATTTGTGTGATTTATCATGACACTGAAATTTAGCTGACTTTTTTTTTGTGCTCACGTGGATTACTTCACACTTTTCACGATTTAGAGTCAATTGCCATGTTTTTTGCACCTTACTGATACATCACCTAAATCATTATGCAATACTATTTTGGAATCTGATTACTTTACGTGATGGTAAATGACAGCATCATCTGCGAACAATCTAAGAGGAATGTTCCGATTGCATCCCGGATCGGTTATAACTGTCGTAAGGTAGCCAACAGCTACGTATGTTACAGGTGGGCTTTGCTTCTCTCAAGGCGTGACCGAGGCGCTGCTGTGAAGCTCCTTCCTTGGGCTGTAGTTACGACGGGAGTGGTGCGTAATGCGAGGGCCTGGCCCGCTTAGCCTCTCACTCTCAAGGGGGCTCCCCCTTCTTGTGGGCCCATCGAAAATTGGCTGCTACTTTTCAGAGCCAGCAAACTGAGTGGGGGCTACCAACCCCTCTCGCGCTATTCCCTTTCAGAGCGACGCCGGAACCCACCCCACCAACTAGCCCTGGAGAGAGCCCTTCCATAGGGGCTGAACTCTTCTTCGTGAACAAGCCCTGGCGCCACCCGACTCACAGCGCTCCAACTCAGTCAAGAGTCAGTGGTGCAGGGCTGCCCACAGGGAGAATGTTGCAGCCTGCTATGCAGCCCTTGCCAAGGAGCAGCTGCCAAGAGAAGTCCCGGCCTTATCAAGAAATGGTCCACTCCAGCCTGTAGAAGAAGAGGATGCACCACTATCTTTGTCCCTGGTCTACATCCACATCTGGGAAGATCTCCTGGGTTTCCTGCCTCGCCTGCGAAGTTTGCGACTCTTGACACCTTTGTGGCAATGGGACCTGAAACTGTGCCCAAAGTCATCTTGGGCGTGCTCTCTGATGCCCTGGACTCAGTTAGCAGCAAGGAGGAGCCGGTGAAGAAGTAGCCATCGCCTCCACTACCTACGAGGCAGTCTGACCTGGGCCTACCACGTGGAAGCGCAGGTGGAGGAGACGGGAATACGTCCGCCCTGCCAGGAAGCCTTCTGCCAGAACGATGTCTCGTGTGCACATGGCCTCCTTGATGGGACACTGTTGCAGCAGGCACCAGACATCACAAATTTGGTGGACTTCTGGACTGACCTCTTCACTGAGAGGCCAAGTGCCATCTCTGACCTCTTCAGTGATAAGCTCCTGTCCCACTCAGACCTGTTAGACTTTTCGAGATGCTGTGCTCACCGATCACTGTCGAAGAGGCTGTTGCCAGCCAGAGGTTCCACTGCAGGTCTTTCCAACTTCACCATCTGCCGAAGGATGTCTTTGAGAAACTTCCTCGTATACAGGGCCCTCCCTTCCCATATTCTTTGTGTGAGGATCTCCCTGATTCTCGAGATGGCTGTGCCAGAATACCCTGCTGAAGTCTGATCACCATCTCCTTGGTGCTCACTTGGGCCTTTCACAAGGTCCTAGTGTCGCCTCTGATGCGGCAGAGTGCGCTGGACAGGCATCAACAGGCGTTCATCTCTCGGGATGGGATGCTGGAAAACACCTTCCTCCTCGACCTGATGCTGACTGACGCGACTCGCTCCTGTGAGACTGTCTTAGACATATTGAAGGCATTCGACTTCGTGGACCGTGTGGCTCTTGGCCGTGCACTGAGAGTTCATGGTCTACTGGACGAATTTCTTTGATATGTCTTGTACAGCTATGAGGATGGGCGGATGGTGATAGTGGGTCCTAGGCAGGGTAGGACTGTTCAGCCTTCCAGAGGAGCGACCCTCTCTCCCCTCCTCTTCAACTATGTCCTCGGCCTTGGCCTACACCAGATTCCTTCGCACATCGGCACCCATGTCCTCAGCCGCCAGATCAACGGAGTGGCCTTCGCAGATGACATCTTGCCGTTTGCTTTGATACCGGGAAGGCTGCAGTCCATCGTCGATTCCATGGTCACGACCCTGGGCCATTCAGAGTTGCAGGTGAATGGCTCCAAATGTCTCTCCCTCATACTTGGGACATCTGGCCGCGAGAGGAAGGTTAAACTGGATGACGGGAAAACCGTCACATCTGACTTCGGCACTTTTCGAAGCTCTGACAAGTCTCTCTCGTATATCGCACAAATAGTAAATATTTGCCGAATACGGCGTATCCATCTAACATGCCATTTACATGTAAACACCATTCGACAATTTAGCAATACAACGCTAATAGGAACAGTAAGACTAGTATGGTCGAATCAGGCGAATGTGAATGATGTATTCCTTCGAAGAACAAGTCGATATGCTTCTTATTTACGAAGAATGCCAACGAAATTCAGTGAGAGCTAGAGACCTATACGCTGAAAGATATTCGCAGCGCACTCACCCTACACCCTACTAAACATAATGATAAATTGAGAATAACTGGATCTTTAACGAATCGAAAACATATCCAACAGAGGAAAGTTACTAACGAGGAAACGGAAATTGGTACTCTTGCCACTGTGGTTCGAGATCCTTGTGTTCGTTCACGTCAAATTGTAAGGTAATTTTGCATGAGCCAGAGTAGTGTTGTTCGTGTTCTGCATCGCCATAAATATCATCCTTACTATATCAGTCTCCACCAAGTATTAACCGGTACGGATTGTATGCGTTGCATTGAATTCTGCCGATGGGCTCAACTTCAGATTCAGAGGGATGACACATTTATTAATTTGAATTCATTTACTGATGAGGCTACATTCATCAGCCACGGAAATGTTAATTTGATTAACATGAATTATTGGGCAACTGAAAATCCATGCTGCCTGCGGCAAGTTGCACACCAAAAACCGTGGTCGGTGAATGTATGGTGTGGGATTCTGGAGGACAGACTTACAGGCACCTATTTCATCGAAGGAAGTCTTAATAGTAGGAAGTACACCAAATTCCAGCAAGAAACATTGTCTGTTATTGAAAGAAAGAGCTTTACGAACGAGGAACAGAATGTGGTATCAACACGATGGGTGACCGGCACATTTTTCGCTGATCGCTGGAAATGAGTTGCAGAGACAATTCTCAGATCGTTGGATTGGACGCGGAGGAGATGTGTCGTGGCCAGCTCGTTCGCCAGACTTGACGCCTCTGGATTTTTTCTGTTGGGGATTCGTGAGAGACATTGTTTAGAAATACATTCCTTCTACACCTGAAGATATACGGGAGAGAATTGCCACAGCATGTGCTTTGATAAGTGCCGACGTGATAAGGAATACCACTGAGTCCATGGTAAGAAGATTGCAGCACTGCATTGATACCAATGGTCATCACTTCGAACACCTTCTGTAAATGGACGTTCATGCCACCTTTTTGACCATCGCTGACCTTCAAAGGCCTTACTGTTACACATCTTTGGATTCGTCTCGATAGCCGCTATCAGAAATTAAGTACCAAACTATAGCATCCCACTTACAAAAACAAAGTTGATCTTCATATCTCTGAAGCGACCCCACCTAGCAACAAAAGCCAACGTCATATTATCGTCCCCGTTGCCGATGCAACTTATGTCCCACGAACTTTTCAGGTCCTATCATTCTTTCTGAGTTATTCTTGGTGACAATACTTAGTAACTCACCCTGTAGATCCGTCTTAATCTTTATTAAAGTCTCGTGTAAAAATTTAAAGTAAATCGGTCAACAATTTTTCGAGAATTCTGATAACGTTTTCACTTTAAAGATAGTTTTTTTTATTGTGGGTAACGACAGATGGAGTAATTCTTATTTGGCAAACGGCTTCCAGCTGTGTATGAACCTTTATTTACAGGAATACGACAGGTTTCGTGATATCGAACCACATCCTCAAGTGTACATCTGGACAAGGAACAAAACATACAGTCGACATTATCATCCAAAAGCGGAGACAGATCTTAGTAATGTAAGCTATATGACGACCTGTATGAAATTACTGTACGTTTTTGAGACATTAAGCCCATGAGAGAGGAAGAATGGGGACTCAACCTCCTCTAAATGACATGCTATTAGACGCAACAAGAAGGGCGTCACGAATCAAATTTACCAGTTGTGGAAACTGATATGTTAAAGCCACGTTTACCTACAATGAAAAGGAAAAAGAGAAACAGCCCCAGCTAGAAGCGTTGATAGTACGACGGTTAAAAAAATAAACAAATCAGGAAGTGACGTACAGCATCCCTCGAGTCGCCTCGCAGTACAGGGCCACACTGCCAATCAACTTACTCACGTGTGCCACGAAGGGCACCACTAGCGGTTGAAGGGATGCTGTCCGCCACCTTCCGATATAATGTGGTTTCTCTTTTTTTTTTTTTTTTTTTTACCTTTGGGATATTAACGCTACCAACTGCGACTCTTTCTTATCTTTTTTGTTTTCGTTGGAGGTTAACGCGATTTTTCTCAACTGGTGAATTTGATTCGTGATGCTCTTCTTGTTGCGAGCAATAGCATTTTATTTGAAGAAGGTCGAGTCCCCCTCTTCCCATCTCAATGGCGTGTGTGTATTTTCAAACTGGTCGTCATATGGGTTATGTTATTAGGATTGGTCTCTGTTTCTGGATCATAGCGTCGACTGTTTGTTTTGGATCTTGTTCAGACGTACACCGAGGATATGATTTGATATCACGAAGCTGATCGTTTTGAAACCTCCCCTTAGAAAATTTATGGATTGCTGTGCTGATAGCCGCGCGGGATTAGCGGAGCGATCTAGGGCGGTGCAGTCATGGACTGTGCGGCTGGTCCCGGTGGAGGTTCCACTCCTCCTTTGGGCATGGGTGTGTGTGTTTGTCCTCAGAATAATTAAGGTTAAGTAGTGTGTAAGCTTAGGGACTGATGACCTTAGCAGTTTAGTCCCATAAGATTTCACACACAGTTGAACAGTTACTGTGCTGATAAACCTCTTACGTTATTTGATTTTTCAAACAGCTGAGCAAAACTGAACGTACTCAGACATTTCTCTCTTTACTTATTCTGATCACTAAACTGACACACAATATTTTTAGCGCAACGCAGTCTGACTTTCAATAATTCCTACAAAAGAATGGCCCTGACTAACAATAACAATACCTTTCATGAATCACTTACCTCACAAAAATCTTCGTTACTCGACCTACTGCAATACAGCGAGCGCCACTACTGCCAGCTAAATAAAAGATTCTGACTACTGAAGGCACTAACTACTGATAGGCATAGTTAGCAAATGAAAGATTGTGATGGAGAACAAACAATGTATTTACCTTAATAGTGTTCAAAAGTCATTATATATATATATACTCCTGGAAATTGAAATAAGAACACCGTGAATTCATTGTCCCAGGAAGGGGAAACTTTATTGACACATTCCTGGGGTCAGATACATCACATGATGACACTGACAGAACCACAGGCACATAGACACAGGCAACAGAGCATGCACAATGTCGGCACTAGTACAGTGTATATCCACCTTTCGCAGCAATGCAGGCTGCTATTCTCCCATGGAGACGATCGTAGAGATGTTGGATGTAGTCCTGTGGAACGGCTTGCCATGCCATTTCCACCTGGCGCCTCAGTTGGACCAGCGTTCGTGCTGGACGTGCAGACCGCGTGAGACGACGCTTCATCCAGTCCCAAACATGCTCAATGGGGGACAGATCCGGAGATCTTGCTGGCCAGGGTAGTTGACTTACACCTTCTAGAGCACGTTGGGTGACACGGGATACATGCGGACGTGCATTGTCCTGTTGGAACAGCAAGTTCCCTTGCCGGTCTAGGAATGGTAGAACGATGGGTTCGATGACGGTTTGGATGTACCGTGCACTATTCAGTGTCCCCTTGACGATCACCAGTGGTGTACGGCCAGTGTAGGAGATCGCTCCCCACACCATGATGCCGGGTGTTGGCCCTGTGTGCCTCGGTCGTATGCAGTCCTGATTGTGGCGCTCACCTGCACGGCGCCAAACACGCATACGACCATCATTGGCACCAAGGCAGAAGCGACTCTCATCGCTGAAGACGACACGTCTCCATTCGTCCCTCCATTCACGCCTGTCGCGACACCACTGGAGGCGGGCTGCACGATGTTGGGGCGTGAGCGGAAGACGGCCTAACGGTGTGCGAGACCGTAGCCCAGCTTCATGGAGACGGTTGCGAATGGTCCTCGCCGATACCCCAGGAGCAACAGTGTCCCTAATTTGCTGGGAAGTGGCGGTGCGGTCCCCTACGGCACTGCGTAGGATCCTACGGTCTTGGCGTGCATCCGTGCGTCGCTGCGGTCCGGTCCCAGGTCGACGGGCACGTGCACCTTCCGCCGACCACTGGCGACAACATCGATGTACTGTGGAGACCTCACGCCCCACGTGTTGAGCAATTCGGCCTCCCGCATGCCCACTATACGCCCTCGCTCAAAGTCCGTCAACTGCACATACGGTTCACGTCCACGCTGTCGCGGCATGCTACCAGTGTTAAAGACTGCGATGGAGCTCCGTATGCCACGCAAACTGGCTGACACTGACGGCGACGGTGCACAAATGCTGCGCAGCTAGCGCCATTCGACGGCCAACACCGCGGTTCCTGGTGTGTCCGCTGTGCCGTGCGTGTGATCATTGCTTGTACAGCCCTCTCGCAGTGTCCGGAGCAAGTATGGTGGGTCTGACACACCGCTGTCAATGTGTTCTTTTTTCCATTTCCAGGAGTGTATATATATATAGTATATAGCAGTTCATGACATCCAATATTACAAATGTAGTCTTTTTGATGGACGCACGTCCAGATCATCCGCTCTCAAGACTACGCCATCTTACTCCCCACATCCACCACTGCTGGCGGCTCACCTCCAACTGCGCAACGCCACGCGCTGTTAACAGCCAACTGCCCAACGCTTCAGTAGCGAATGTTCCAACAACGCCACCCAGCCACAGACTGCACACAGCACAGCCAGTGATTTTCATACAGAGTGCTATTTGGCGTTACCAACATAAAAACCTAAACAGCTTACTTACAGTTTTCTTATAGATAAACGGAGATAAACTGTTAATACACACCTGGAAGCGGTTTGTTTGCCAAACGATTTTTGTTTGTCTGCACGAATGTTGATTAGAGTGTCGTACAAAAAGTTAACGAACGTCGGTGAAATATTTTTCCACTTCTTCGGTAACAACTTAAATCGACAACTTGTCTTTATGTAATAGTGTAATTTATATTCCTTTTTAAGAAATTTCTCTTTTCGGAAATGCTTTTCTCACTATCGTCACTTTTGTTGAAGTTCATCTTATGACTAATTTTCAAGACGCTGTCTGTTCTGGTCAGTGCTTCTTCAAAGTCCTTTGCCGTTTCTGAGAGAATGAGAATGCAAGTGCCGAACCTCAAAATTTTCACTTTTACTCTCTTAACTTAATTCCCTTTCCAGAAACACTCCTTGGACTTCTCAAATGAAGAAAAAGAGCAACACTGGCTGGTATGGTGACTGAAGAATATATAACGTGACTGTTCCTTTATGAGGTGTAGAAAATTATCTGCTACCAGTCACAATAAAAGGTTATTTATTTTCACACGACCGGTTTCGGGCTTGCGCCCATCTTCAGGTGTTTATACATTCATGAACATATTTGTCGTTTTGGAGATCAGTAAAGATGAGGCACCATTATTACAGTTATCCCGTGGTGATAGTTTTGCCACTTAGTTATCACCACAGTATAACTGTAATAATGGTGCCTCATCTTTATTGATCTCCAAAACGACAAACATGTACATGAATGTATAAACACCTGAAGATGGGCGCAAGCCCGAAACCGGTCGTGTGAAAATAAATAACCTTTTATTGTGACTGGTAGCGGATAATTTTCTACACCTCATATAACGACATGTTGTGTTTCTCGGAGAGTTTCGAAATCTGGCTCGTAATTAGGCGGTAGAAGGCGGTCTTGTTGAAATGCGACGGGAGAGGCGCGCGCTGCCGTCACTTCCTTTGGAGAACAATGAGGTGGGAGACTCGCTGTTTTGTACAATAGACAGCGGCGGCCGTGGAGACTGGCCGGCTCTCACGCTCCGCGTGCGGATCCGCGCGTTTAATCAGAGCGCGTGTGTGGGAGAGGGCTGGGACGATAATGGCAGACCTCTGACTGAGCCGAGAGGGCGCGGGAATCCTCTGTAAATACGGCGGGCCGGCGCTCTGCAGTCTTCCGGGTTGCACGCTCGTGGGACTGCGATGTGCGCGTGTACAGGTATGGTGGTAGTCTCGCGTGCACGAGGTAAAACAGGGCAGTGCATGAGCAGAACTGTCATTTGTACTCGGGTGATTCATACGACAAAGGTTCAAACGTGATTATCACCGAACGACACAAATAATGTCTTTGAGCGCGGAATGACATTCCATTACGGAAATACACTACTCTCTATTAAAATTGCTACACCAAGAAGAAATGCAGATGATAAAACGGGTATTCATTGGACAAATATATTATACTAGAACTGACATGTCATTACATTTTCACGCAATTTGGGTGCATAGATCCTGAGAAATCAGTACCCAGAACAGCCACCTCTGGCCGTAATAACTGTCTTGATACGCCTGGGCATTGAGTCAAACAGAGCTTGGATGGCGTGTACAGGTACAGGTGCTCGTGCATCTTCAACACTATACCACAGTTCATCAAGAGTAGTGACTGGCGTATTGTGACGAGCCAGTTGCTCGGCCACCATTGTCCAGCCGTTTTCAGATGGTGAGAGATCTGGAGAATGTGCTGGCCAGGGCAGCAGTCGAACGTTTCCTGTATCCAGAAAGGCCCGGACAGGACCTGCAACATGCGGTCGTGCATTATCCTGCTGAAATGTAGGGTTTCGCAGGGATTCAATGAAGGTTAGAGCCACGGGTCGTAACACATCTGAAATGTAAGGTCAGCTGTTCAAAGTGCCGTCAATGCGAACAAGAGGTGACCGAGACGTGTAACCAACGGCACCCCATACAATCACGCCGGCTGATACACCAGTATGGAGATAATGAATACACGCTTCCAATGTGCGTTCACCGCGATGTCCCCAAACACGACACAGAACCTGGATTCATCCGAAAAAATGACGTTTTCCCATTCGTACACCCAGGTTCGTCGTTGAGTACACCATCACAGGCGCTCCTGTCTGTGATGCAGCGTCAAGGGTAACCGCAGCCACGGTCTCCGAGTTGATAGTCCATGCTGCTGCAAACGTCGTCGAACTGTTCGTGCAGATGGCTGTTGTCTTGCAAACGTCCCCATCTGTTGAGTCATGGATCGAGATGTGGCTGCACGATCAGTTACAGCCATGCGGATAAGATACCTGTCATGTAGACTGCTAGTGATACGAGGCCGTTGGGATCCAGCACAGCGTTCCGTATTACCCTCCTGAACCTACCGATTCCATATTATGCTAACAGTCATTGGATCTCGACCCACGCGAGCAGCAATGTCGCGATACGATAAACCGCAATCGCAATAGGCAACGCCGGTCAACTGCTGTTTGTGTATGAGAAATCAGTTGGAAACTTTCCTCATGTCAGCACGTTGTAGGTGTCGCCACCGGCGCCAACCTCGTGTGAATGCGCTGAAAAACTAATCATTTGCATATCTCGGCATCTTCGTAGTGTAGCAATTTTAATGGCCAGTATTGTATTAAAGAAACCAGCATTGTCTTTATATACAAATGAAAAATGTCGTTTGTCAACTACGTCGAGGCTGCAAGATAGCTTGAATACAAATTAGTTGCTGCTAGCTCAGCGCGCAGTGTACAATTCTAGTAATCGTGTTGTCGTATGTCGTTGGACAACATTTTTACTTCTATTAACCAATGAAAATGTTAATTAACAAATTCTGAATCACAGTTTTTCAATAAAAATAACAGTATTACTCGCCGAAAATAAAGTATGCTAGACGTGTGAAATCCCTAATTGTGAAATCTCTAGAAACAACAGAATATTTAATTTTCTGTTTGGTATTTCGATTAGTAATTATTACTAGAAACATGTTAGTATAAGGTAAAAAATTATAATTTCCATTTCTTTATAATTATGCTGTACAAATAAAGGTAAAAAAAGGTCTTTTACCGATGAAACTCCAATACTTTCCTATGGCTAGACTTGTTCTCTATCCACTGTTAGCGAGATTCGAATTAGTGATTTCAAGAGCGCAAACCTATTACGCTACGCATTCGGCTAGCGATGAATACAGCTATGGGGAACTGCTGTAACAAGATCGACATGTTTTGTGTTTAACAGCGGTTGCCAGTCTTCTAGCTTTGAAGTAGGATTTCTTCGAGTGTCTCTGAGAATTGCGTCGTACTGTTTTAGGAGACTAGAGACTGGGTACTGATCTTCAACACCTACTTTAAAGAACCGAACGCCCGTGCATTAAACAGCTTCAGACATCAAGTTGGTTTATAAATCAGTTAATGTCTTAAACATTTGACTCAAGCATGTAAAAAACTTTATGGTTCAAGACAATAAACGTAATAATGTTGGTTTTATTAGTTTCGGATTATTCACTTATACAGTAGACAGTAAAAAGGTCAAAACCAAAACTTCATTTCGTTCAGACTTCTTTCTAAAGCACGTCTCTTCTTGTGAAGTCGATGGTCCCAGTACGTAGAACTTTAATTTGCTCCCTTTAATAGCCGTTGTTCAGAGGGTCCTCTGACTATCTGCGTTTCATTCAAACGCGTTCCTTCATTTCGCCACTTCTGTTTCTGAAGTCGATGGACCCAGGACTTTCATTTAGCAAGCGATAAACTTTTTCCCTATCATCTTTTTGTGGTGTTGTCAACGAGAAAAAGTTTCAGATTATGCTCGTAGTGTCTTAGAAGTCGCTTTGCGCCATCGTTCTCAAATACTGGTTAATGTAATGAGGATAATTTCCACATCGTTAGTTGCGCTACCTCAAGTTGTATACTCAGTTGCTAATTAGAATATTTGTCTTATTGTACTGAATCTTCAACGTAAGATTGTACCTCTTAACGAGCAGATTATGACAGCAGTTTAAATTGACTCAATAATTGTATGAAACATTGGAAACGAAATTTTTGTTGGCCAGGGAACCTGTCAGATAGCCAAACTGCTGCTGGAATTCTTCCCGGCTTACTGACGTAGACATGCTGCCTCTTTGGAAACTGACAGGAATAGGTACCCTTCGAAACCATCTATACCAGGGTTAGTCGACCCTTTTTACCTGCCGCCCACTTTTGTATCTCTGTTACTGGTAACATTTTCTAACTACCCACCACTCCATGGCAACTTTCTTTCTTTGGCTTGTGCCTTTTTCCTGCAATGACGCAGGGTCGGCATGGTTAATCAGAGCTGGCAAGGTTAATGTAAGGGGTGGCCAGATGCCCTTCCTGCCGCCACCCCGTAGCCCCGGGACAGAATTAGTGTACCCCAAATGTCTGTGTCCAGTGTAGTCCATGGAATAGTGCAAATGTGTTCAGATGTCTGCGAGCCGTGTAACTGAGGCGGGATGTGGGGACCAGCCCAGTATTCACCTAGTGGGATGTGGAAAACCGCCTAAAAACCACATCTAGGCTGTCGTCAAGCCGCCGGGCGGATTCGATCTGGGGCCGGCGCGCCTACCCAAGTCCAGGAAGCAGCGCGTTAGCGCTCTCAGCTATCCTGGGGGGTCCACCACTCTGGTTTATAAAATACGGAGGTAACTTTGTAAAACATTGTTACAGCAGGTCGAAGCATATTGTAATAATTACTTAACAAATACTCTAGAACCGAAAGGGGGTGCAATGGTTAGCACGTTGGACTCGCATTCCGGAGGACGACGGTTCAAGCTCGTGTCCGGACATCCTGATTTAGGTTTCCCGTGATTTCCCTAAATCGCTTCAGGTAAATTCCGGGATGGTTCCTTTGAAAGGGCACGGCCGACTTCCTTCCCCATCCTTCCCTAATCCAGTGGGACCGATGACCTCGGTGTTTGGTCCCCTCCCCCAAATCAACCAACCAACCAAATACTCTGTCATAATTTTATGAAAATCTAATTAAAATGCTTTTTTCCCTAATCCGGTGGGACCGATGACCTCGGTGTTTGGTCCCCTCTCCCAAATCAACCAACCAACCAAATACTCTGTCATAATTTTATGAAAATCTAACTAAAATGCTTTTAAAATCCCTAACGCCTGCTGACCACCCACTTAACTACCACTGATCTCTACGGCGATGTGGACTAGGGACCCTGCCGTTTTCTTTTTGTGGCAATGGGACTTGTAGTCCCGTACCACATGCAGCCGTTTTAGTCTAATAAATATGTAATGTACTGAATCGACTGTGAGAAAGCTAAGTGGCAAAGACGTTATCTGAGAGACTCTATGATAATCATATCGTTGACTCGGAATATTACTCTCTCTGTGGTTTACTCGTAACTAAGGGTAACTAGAGTTTTCTGTTCGCTTCTTTTGATGTTACGTGGAGAATTGAACAAGAGACACAAAGGTGAGCGTCACGACCTTTATTAATATTTTTGGAAGTATTGAAATAGCAGAATTGTTTCAGATTGAATGCGACGTGTACGGGAACAGACGTGGACAATAGCACTCGATCCTGCAATCTCATGTACGAATAGTTGCTAAAAATATCCAGCCGCCTCTGCCACGACTCTTCATACGCGCAACAATCAGTAATTCTTTTAACAGCACTATCAGAGACAATTTTATCACGTTGTTGCGACCTTTTACTGCGAGCATAATACATCGACAACAGATAAACAAAAAATAGACAAACACATAAAAGAATCTACCACACCGTTCATCCGTCGTTGCTTGCGAGTAATCGACGGAAACAAAAACAGATCGCCTAGTATTCTGGAGCCTTAAAAACGATGAAAGTACCCAGAGCAGTGCTGTGGCGTAATGGTTAACGTACATTCCTGACGTGTAGAAAGAGGTTGTGGGTTGAAATCCCGTCAGGTGCTTAAAACATTTTTATTTTGAAATCATTGCTGAAATGGCTTTGATCATTATTTTTCTTCAATTTAACTACAATATTTAAAATTTCTAATCTATTGTCTCGTCATTTTAATAAACTTAATGACTATCTAATTAGATTATATTTTGTCTTCCAATGATTCTTCTTTTCATTTTGAATATTAATGCACATAATTTTACAGATTTTTATTTATTAACATTGATTTAATTTGTTCCGTTTTATCATTTCATGTATTCCTCCACGTTATTACATTCATTATTTCTATTCTTTGTGCTACTTGGATTTCGTTTTACTTGTAATCCCTTCTTTCATTTAAATCCTCTTCTGCTCATCTGCGTTATTTTGTCCATAGTACAAAAGGAATTTATTTGTAATGTTTGTATAATGATTTCCATCTAAGAAACGCATATCTTGGAACGAAAAATACATTTTGACACCACTCCATAGACAATATAAACAGATCATTTCGTTTTTAATTTTTCAACAGATAGACTTTTTCAGACTTTTAAATAGTATGACAGATAAATAGAAACAATTAAAAGCACATGTGCAAGGTACCAAACATTCCTTTTTTCAAGACAAAATAAGAGCAAATAAAATTAATGCCGTGATTAAGATAAAGTGACAAGGGATTAGAAATTTTGAAAAAAATTGCATCTTAACTATTGACCTGAATAAAAATAACGATCAAAATTATTTCGATAAAGATCTGAAAATAAAAAAAATGTAATCCACCTGATGAGATTCAAGCCCACAACATTCTGTATGTACTTTAAGTACAATGCTGCTCTGAGTACTTTCAACACCTTTAATGATCTAGAATATAACGCGGAATTCCGAATACAAGTGCCCATCAGACGGAATAACCTAATCTACATGTCTGTGTAAATGGTTTCAAGAAGTCTAGCCCACCCTTGTAAGTCTTTGGAGACTAGGACAGTCTCCTATCGTGTATTGCTTCGACATCCGCCAGGGAAGGAAGAAACCGACCAGATGAAACTGATACTGGTATTTTACCTGTGAGTATCCGGTATTTTTTGCTAGTTGTTTGGTCTCTGTTATAAGAGGCATTTTTATTTTTTACTGAGAACTGGATATGAAACCGGTATATTAGTTTGCCTTAACACAGGTTCTAAACTTCCTGCTTTTTGAATAAAGCTTTTTTTTTTTTAAAAAAAAAAAGAGTTTGGTAGGAAGTTCTGTGTCTTCCGAATGACTGGTATAATCTCTGAATGATACCGTTTCTGGTTAAAGGAGTGAAGTTACATACCAACACATTATAGACGAGTATTTATCAACAGACTTCAAAATAGATAACGGCCAGTGGATTAATTCATTATTGAGATTTTTAGCTACTGTCATGTAATTATTCCTTGAAAGTGCTATATTTCGCCTATTATTTAAATCGCTCTTTCTATTATTTTGAAAGAGCGTTTTTCATTTTGTCAGAAAAAACTATTGTACTCAAATCCACATTCAAAATAAAAATATAAATATTCTATAAAATTCAAATTTTTTGTTCGAAATATTTATAGAAAAAGAATGCTAGAAATTACACAAAAGCTATTATTTGTCTCATTTCTATGAAACTATAAAAGAGAAAGGAATATATCGCAACGGCAATGAACTAAAACCTTACCAATTTATTTATAGTTTACAATAAAAATTGAAAGTAAAAAAAAAAAGGTTCAAATGGTTCTGAGCACTATGGGACTTAACATCTGTGGTCATCAGTCCCCTAGAACTTAGAACTACTTAAACCTAACTAACCTAAGCACATCACACACATCCATGCCCGAGGCAGGATTCGAACCTGCGACCGTAGTGAAAGTAGCTAATATGCTGCCTGTATCGACATATCTGCTTGTAGCCCTTGAAAACGGACAAATTAACACGAAAAATAGTTTTCAGACGCGAAGTTTTCTCTCTTTAGCGGCGACTATTCGTAGTGTTCCAATAATGGTATGATGCTCAATTAAAAAGTGAGTTTTGAGCAGAGATATAAAAATGAAAATCACTGGGAGAAAACTGGTGAGTTTTTGGTAGTATTCAACCCTTCATTATGTTTGCTAGAAAGATGTGAACGGTGGATGGAATAAGTTTTCTTTTATTTACCTATTTTGACATTGTGTTTCTGCGTATATCGATAGGGATAATGCTCAAGTCTGGAGGAATTTAGAACTTTTTAACTCTTGTTCGATGTCTACGGTTACTGTGGAAATGATCGCAATTCAGAAACTGAGTAGTTTGAGGGGCTTTAAAAGTCAGCTTAAACGTAATATGAATGAGACCGATATAACCGGAAACCGATGGTTTCAGCGACAACTGACATCCGTAACACACGTCTGCTCAATGCACTACTACACTAGGAACGGCAAAAATCAATCGTTTTAAAACAATACCATTATTTTAGTAGTAAATAAGCGGTATTTTTCGGTTTTATTTGGACTCCTTTATAGCACGTTATCTAATTTTTTACTAATAATCAGGTAAGAAAACCTAAATATCAATTACTCATAGCAGAAGAGCTGAAATTTTTTATTAAAAAGCCTTTTTTAAAAATGATTAATTTTTATGCGTAAAATTTGCATTGCTTTGAAATATTGCGCTGATATGGAAAATTGGAAGAGCAATCATAACAATACTTACAATCGAGAGACAAACACGTCGCGTTAGAGTTTATACAACATCGCTGAGACAATAGTGTACCTGTTACTGTGTGGCGTGACCTAATGGATAGTACGTGCCTACATGGACTTGTAACATCTGGTCTATATGATAGTTTCACGCCGTCGTCGTCGTATCACGGAACGGGAAATCCAGCAATCTGGAACTGCTGTACCAGTGAAGTGTAATGCTCCGCTTCCTTTTTAAAGATTAAGAACGGAAGGAGCCACAAGTAAGTTGCAACATCATACAAGGAGAAAACTTACAATTTAACAATTCATTCATGGTTTACAATAAAAATTGAAGGTGGCTGGTATGTTACCCGTGTCTACGTAATGTGCCCTAATATGCTTGTTGCCCTTAAAAAACGACAAATTGACACGAAAAACTGAGTTACTCAACCTCAGTTTTCACCCTTTAGCAGTGGCTATCCCTAATGCCGAAATAGCGGTAATATCCCCAATTACAGCATGTTTTTGAGCAGAGGTTCAATAAAGTAGAATGGACAGGAGATTTTTTTTTATTTTTTTTATTTAGCCGCTTATCACTTTTCGAGAGACGTAGTGAACGGTGGACGGGCCAAGTTCCCTTTTATTTGGCTTTTTGAAGAGTTTTGAATCAGTGCATTTTGAAAATGAGTGAGTCAAAATTTTTCTATCTTTGTTCGATTACTACGTTTATTACCGGAAATAACAGGGATAGAAAGCTGAAAATCAGTTACTTCAGAAATGGGTTATTTTGAGCGGTTTTAATTGACAGATTAAAATGGTGTTAGAAAAAAAAGCGATAGGACGGAAAACTGGTTTTTAGACAACATAGTTGTGTGGAGAAACAGTGATTACTTTACTTATAATCAATTATTCAAAATGACAGTCACAATCGCATTAGTTTATTTTGCTGCCGTGCACAGGCAGAGTGACGACTCCAGCGGGCGACCAAATGGTGTAAATTGCCCTGAAGATGACACCATCGCGGGTTGAAACCGGTTGGCGGCAAAATAAACTAATGCGATTGTGACTGTCATTTTGAATAATTTGGGAAAACTGGTTGTTTCGGCAACAACCGCCGCCCCTGACCAACACCGACTCAAAGGAAGGCCTCGGCGCTTGTTGGGGCGACGTCACTTTAGCTAGGCACGGCGAACGCCAGGTCTGTTGCAGGCATACTCATAATGGTGGTGTCCCCCTCTCTGACACAGGAAAATGTGAAACTATTGGCGGTAATTGACCAACACACATTGTTCTGAGAGATTTCTGCAATCAATTAATTGTGCAATTCATTACACTTCTTAACAAATAGTGTACTCCTGAACGTAAAATTTCCACCTGTTTTCAGGATTAACACACAAAAACAACTTCATGGTCCTGCAGCAACAGAATTCGTGCTTCTATACCTTATTTGTAAATCTGAGGAAGCTACGTTTGTACTGGGTTGCTTTTACAGAAAACTGTAAACATATTGGTGCTCTTCTTTAGGTATCTTGGCTGACTATGGGGTGAGGAGCACTGAATGTTAATGAAATATCTTGCGATTGTACACGTTGGGGGAGAAGGTAGGGGACAGAAGAAGAGGCAAAAGAGAGATACTTGTTTTGTCAAATAAAATTTTTTTATCTTATAAAGCTTCTCCTTTCAGTTGCAAGAGGAGAATATTTATCTTTTCTAATGTGCATGTTTAAAAACGTTTAAGCTCAGCAGTATTTTCGATGTATGAAGCTATTTTGTTTCCTGTTTAGAATTCCTTTAGTTGAAAACGACTGTGATCTAATGACTGGCAACAGTTGGACATTTACACAAGAAAATTAGTTGACATTTCCAGTGACAATGTCAAACGAAAATAAATAAATAAAAGAAACTAGTTAATTGTAAGGGGGTTGGGGTAAGTTTCGCTAATAAAATGCATCAAGTAAATATAGTTACTTGAATGTAAAATTTCCGAAGCTTGCAATGGGGCAAAGCATCTTTTCATATTGATCTACGTTTGTTTCGACAGGATTCAGTAATACAGAACTACGATCTTCATTCGTAGTTTTACGATAGTAAGAAAATCTTTCATCTTAAAATAAAACCGCAGAATCCAAAACAATTCCAAGCATTTTGTCCAA